>NC_092337.1:25337500-25937500 GCF_046630445.1 Rutidosis leptorrhynchoides
TGCTACGAAATACTATTAATTACTCTTAATATTCTGTATGATTAACTTGTTCCATTTGACTATTTTGAAGGAAATGGCACCGACTACTCGACACACCGTGAATATGAATGAAGAGGAATTCCGTACTTTTCTAGCTTCAAACATAGCCGCAGTACAGGCTGCGCTACATACCAACAATAACCTTGGATCTAGCAGTACAGGAAATCGTGTAGGATGCACCTACAAAGAATTCACTGCCTGCAAACCTTTGGAATTTAATGGAACCGAAGGACCGATCGGATTGAAACGGTGGACCGAGAAGGTCGAATCGGTGTTTGCCATAAGTAAGTGTACTGAAGAGGACAAAGTGAAGTACGCTACGCATACCTTCATAGGTTCTGCGTTAACATGGTAGAATACCTATCTAGAGCAAGTGGGACAAGATGATGCGTACGCACTACCGTGGTCAGCCTTCAAGCTCTTGATGAACGAGAAGTACCGTCCCAGAACCGAGGTCAATAAGCTCAAGACAGAACTTAGAGGGTTACGAACCCAAGGATTTGATATTACCGCGTACGAAAGACGATTCACAGAATTGTGCCTATTGTGTCCGGGAGCGTTCGAAGATGAGGAAGAGAAGATCGGCGCGTTTGTGAAAGGATTACCGGAAAGAATCCAAGAAGATATAAGTTCACACGAGCCCGCCTCCATACAACAGACATGTAGAATGGCTCACAAACTAGTGAACCAGATTGAGGAAAGAATTAAAGAACAGACGGCTGAAGAGGCCAATGTGAAGCAAGTCAAAAGAAAGTGGGAGGAAAACGGTGATAAGAATCACCAATATAACAACAACAGCAATTACAATAATAATCGCAACAATTATCCCAATAATCGCAACATCAATCGCAACTACAACAAACGGCCCAACAACAACAACAACAACAATAACAACAACAACAACAACAATAACAACAACAACAACAACAACAACAACAACAACAACAACAACAACAACAACAACAACAACAGCAGCAACTACAACAATCATCCCAACAACAATAACAACCACAACAACAACAACAATCAGAAGCAGCTATGCCAAAGGTGTGAAAAGTATCACTCGGGGTTCTGCACCAAATTTTGCAACAAGTGTAAAAGAAATGGTCATAGCGCCGCGAAGTGTGAGGTCTACGGACCAGGGGTTAACAGAACGAAAGGAACAAATGGTGTCGGAACGAGTAATGGCAGAGCAAGTAGTGTCGGAGCAATTTATGCCAATGTAGTTTGTTATAAATGTGGAAAACCGGGCCACATTATTAGAAATTGCCCGAACTAGGAGAACACGAATGGACAAGGCCGCGGAAGAGTTTTCAATATTAATGTGGCAGAGGCACAGGAAGACCCGGATCTTGTTACGGGTACGTTTCTTATTGACAATAAATCTGCTTACGTTTTATTTGATTCGGGTGCGGATAGAAGCTATATGAGTAGAGATTTTTGTGCTAAATTAAGTTGTCCATTGACACCATTGGATAGTAAATTTTTACTCGAATTAGCAAACGGTAAATTAATTTCAGCAGATAATATATGCCGGAATCGAGAAATTAAACTGGGTAGCGAAATATTTAAGATTGATTTGATACCAGTAGAGTTAGGGAGTTTTGATGTAATAGTTGGCATGGACTGGCTGAAGAAGGTGAAAGCAGAGATCGTATGTTATAAAAATGCAATTCGCATTGTACGAGAAGAAGGAGAACCCTTAATGGTGTACGGAGAAAAGGGCAACATGAAGCTACATCTTATTAGTAATTTGAAGGCACAAAAACTAATAAGAAAAGGTTGCTATGCTGTTCTAGCACACGTCGAGAAAGTACAAACTGAAGAAAAGAGCATCAATGATGTTCCCGTCGCAAAAGAATTTCCCGATGTATTTCCGAAAGAATTACCGGGACTACCTCCACATCGATCTGTTGAATTTCAAATAGATCTTGTACCAGGAGCTGCACCAATAGCTCGTGCTCCTTATAGACTCGCACCCAGCGAGATGAAAGAACTGCAAAGCCAACTACAGAACTATTAGAACATGGTTTCATTCGACCAAGCACATCACCATGAGGAGCTCCTATTTTGTTTGTCAAGAAGAAGGATGGTACATTTAGGTTGTGTATTGACTACAGAGAGTTGAACAAACTTACCATCAAAAACCGTTATCCACTGCCGAGAATTGACGACTTATTTGATCAACTACAAGGCTCGTCAGTTTATTCGAAGATCGATTTACGTTCTAGATATCATCAAATGCGAGTAAAGGAGGATGATATTCCAAAAACTGCTTTTAGGACGCGTTATGGTCATTACGAGTTTATGGTTATGCCGTTTGGATTGAATAACGCACCAGCTGTGTTCATGGACCTTATGAACCGAGTGTGTGGGCCATATCTTGACAAGTTTGTCATTGTTTTCATCGATGACATACTTATTTACTCAAAGAATTATCAAGAGCACGAAGAACATTTGAGAAAAGTGCTAGAAGTATTGAGGAAAGAAAAACTGTGCGCTAAGTTTTCAAAGTGTGCATTTTGGTTGGAAGAAGTTCAATTCCTCGGTCACATAGTGAACAAAGAAGGTATCCAGGTAGACCCGGCAAAGATCGAAACCGTTGAAAAGTGGGAAACCCCAAAAACTCCGAAGCATATACGTCAATTTTTAGGATTGGCTGGTTACTACAGAAGATTCATCCAAGATTTCTCCAAAATAGCAAAACCCTTGACTGCATTAACGCATAAAGGGAAGAAATTTGAATGGAAGGAAGAACAAGAAAAGGCGTTTCAATTATTGAAGAAAAAGCTAACTACGGCACCTACATTGTCATTGCCTGAAGGAAATGATGATTTTGTGATTTATTGTGACGCATCAAAGCAAGGTGTCGGTTGTGTATTAATGCAACGGACGAAGGTGATTGCTTATGCGTCTAGACAATTGAAGATTCACGAGCAAAATTATACGACGCATGATTTGGAATTAGGCGCGGTTGTTTTTGCATTAAAGACTTGGAGGCACTACTTATATGGGGTTAAAAGTATTATATATACCGACCACAAAAGTCTTCAACACATATTTAATCAGAAACAACTGAATATGAGGCAGCGTAGGTGGATTGAATTGTTGAATGATTACGACTTTGAGATTCGTTACCACCCGGGGAAAGCAAATGTGGTAGCCGACGCCTTGAGCAGAAAGGACAGAGAACCCATTCGAGTAAAATCTATGAATATAATGATTCACACTAACCTTACTACTCAAATAAAGGAGGCGCAACAAGGAGTTTTAAAAGAGGGAAATTTAAAGGATGAAATACCCAAAGGATCGGAGAAGCATCTTAATATTCGGGAAGACGGAACCCGGTATAGGGCTGAAAGGATTTGGGTACCAAAATTTGGAGATATGAGAGAAATGGTACTTAGAGAAGCTCATAAAACTAGATACTCAATACATCCTGGAACGGGGAAGATGTACAAGGATCTCAAGAAACATTTTTGGTGGCCGGGTATGAAAGCCGATGTTGCTAAATACGTAGGAGAATGTTTGACGTGTTCTAAGGTCAAAGCTGAGCATCAGAAACCATCAGGTCTACTTCAACAACCCAAAATCCCGGAATGGAAATGGGAAAACATTACCATGGATTTCATCACTAAATTGCCAAGTACTGCAAGTGATTTTGATACTATTTGGGTAATAGTTGATCGTCTCACCAAATCAGCACACTACCTACCAATAAGAGAAGATGACAAGATGGAGAAGTTAGCACGACTGTATTTGAAGGAAGTCGTCTCCAGACATGGAATACCAATCTCTATTATCTCTGATAGGGATGGCAGATTTATTTCAAGATTCTGGCAGACATTACAGTAAGCATTAGGAACTCGTCTAGACATGAGTACTGCCTATCATCCACAAACTGATGGGCAGAGCGAAAGGACGATACAAACGCTTGAAGACATGCTACGAGCATGTGTTATTGATTTCGGAAACAGTTGGGATCGACATCTACCATTAGCAGAATTTTCCTACAACAACAGCTACCATTCAAGCATTGAGATGGCACCGTTTAAAGCACTTTATGGTAGAAAGTACAGGTCTTTGATTTGTTGGAGTGAAGTGGGGGATAGACAGATTACGGGTCCAGAGATTATACAAGAAACTACCAAGAAGATCATCCAAATTCAACAACGGTTGAAAACCGCCCAAAGTCGACAAAAGAGCTACGCTGACATTAAAAGAAAAGATATAGAATTTGAAATTGGAGAGATGGTCATGCTTAAAGTTGCACCTTGGAAAGGCGTTGTTCGATTTGGTAAATGAGGGAAATTAAATCCAAGGTATATTGGACCATTCAAGATTATTGATCGTGTCGGACCAGTAGCTTACCGACTTGAGTTACCTCAACAACTCGCGGCTGTACATAACACTTTCCATGTCTCGAATTTGAAGAAATGTTTTGCTAAAGAAGATCTCACTATTCCGTTAGATGAAATCCAAATCAACGAAAAACTTCAATTCATCGAAGAACCCGTCGAAATAATGGATCGTGAGGTTAAAAGACTTAAGAAAAACAAGATACCAATTGTTAAGGTTTGATGGAATGCTCGTAGAGGACCCGAGTTCACCTGGGAGCGTGAAAATCAGATGAAGAAGAAATACCCGCATCTATTTCCAGAAGATTCGTCAACACCTTCAACAGCTTAAAATTTCGGGACGAAATTTATTTAACGGGTAGGTACTGTAGTGACCCGAACTTTTCCATGTTTATATATATTAATTGAGATTGATATTTACATGATTAAATGTTTTCAACATGTTAAGCAATCAAACTTGTTAAGAATTGATTAATTGAAATAGGTTTCATATAGACAATTGACCACCCAAGTTGACCGGTGATTCACGAACGTTAAAACTTGTAAAAACTATACGATGACATATATATCGTTATATATATAGTTAACATGATTTTATTATAAGTATTTATCTCATTAGGTATTTTAACAATGAGTTATATACATAAAAATGAGACTATTAATTTAAGAAACTCGAAAACGATATATATAACGATTATCGTTATAACAACGTTTTCTAGGTACATATGAATCATATTAAGATATTGATACACTTGGTTAATTATGTTAAATGATAATTAAATATATTATTAAGTGTATTAACAATGAAATACGTATGTAAAAATAAGACTACTAACTTAATGATTTCGAAACGAGACATATATGTAACGATTATCGTTGTAACGGCATTTAACTGTATATATATCATACTAAGATATATTATATATCATAATATCATGATAATATAACAATTTAACATCTCATTTGTTATAATAAACAATGGGTTAACAACATTCAACAAGATCGTTAACCTAAAGGTTTCAAAACAACATTTACATGTAACGACTAACGATGACTTAATAACTCAGTTAAAATGTATATACATGTAGTGTTTAAATATATATTCATACACTTTTGAAAGACTTCAAGACACTTATCAAAATACTTCTACTTAACAAAAATGCTTACAATTACATCCTCGTTCAGTTTCATCAACAATTCTACTCGTATGCACCCGTATTCGTACTCGTACAATACACAGCTTTTAGATGTATATACTATTGGTATATACACTCCAATGATCAGCTCTTAGCAGCCCATGTGAGTCACCTAACACATGTGGGAACCATCATTTGGCAACTAGCATGAAATATCTCATAAAATTACAAAAATATGAGTAATCATTCATGACTTATTTACATGAAAACAAAATTACATATCCTTTATATCTAATCCATACACCAACGACCAAAAACACCTAATAACACTTTCATTCTTCAATTTTCTTCATCTAATTGATCTCTCTCAAGTTCTATCTTCAAGTTCTAAGTGTTCTTCATAAACTCCAAAAGTTCTAGTTTCATAAAATCAAGAATACTTCCAAGATTGCAAGTTTACTTCCAAGTTTTCTAAATCCATTCCAAGTAATGATCCAAGATCAATAAACCTTTGTTACTTACAGTAGGTTATCTTTCTAATACAAGGTAATAATCATATTCAAACTTTAATTCAATTTCTATAACTATAACAATCTTATTTCGAGTGGAAATCTTACTTGAAATTGTTTTCGTGTCATGATTCTGCTTCAAGAACTTTCAAGCCATCCAAGGATCCTTTGAAGCTAGATCTATTTTTCTAATTTCCAGTAGGTTTATCCAAGGAACTTGAGGTAGTAATGATATTCATAACATCATTCGATTCATACATATAAAGCTATCTTATTCGAAGTTTTAAACTTGTAATCACTAGAACATAGTTTAGTTAATTCTAAACTTGTTCGCAAATAAAAGTTAATCCTTCTAACTTGACTTTTAAAATCAACTAAACACATGTTCTATATCTATATTATATGCTAACTTAATGATTTAAAACCTGGAAACACGAAAAACACCGTAAAACCGGATTTACGCCGTCGTAGTAACACCGCGGGCTGTTTTGGGTTAGTTAATTAAAAACTATGATAAACTTTGATTTAAAAGTTGTTATTCTGGGAAAATGATTTTTATTATGAACATGAAACTATATCCAAAAATTATGGTTAAACTCAAAGTGGAAGTATGTTTTCTAAAATGGTCATCTAGACGTCGTTCTTTCGACTGAAATGACTACCTTTACAAAAATGACTTGTAACTTATTTTTCAGACTATAAACCTATACTTTTTCTGTTTAGATTCATAAAATAGAGTTCAATATGAAACCATAGCAATTTGATTCACTCAAAACGGATTTAAAATGAAGAAGTTATGGGTAAAACAAGATTGGATAATTTTTCTCATTTTAGTTACGTGAAAATTGGTAACAAATCTATTCTAACCATAACTTAATCAACTTGTATTGTATATTATGTAATCTTGAGATACCATATACACGTATACAATGTTTCGACCTATCATGTCGACACATCTATATATATTTCGGAACAACCATAGACACTCTATATGTGAATGTTGGAGTTAGCTATACAGGGTTGAGGTTGATTCCAAAATATATATAGTTTGAGTTGTGATCAATACTGAGATACGTATACACTGGGTCGTGGATTGATTCAAGATAATATTTATCAATTTATTTCTGTACATCTAACTGTGGACAACTAGTTGTAGGTTACTAACGAGGACAGCTGACTTAATAAACTTAAAACATCAAAATATATTAAAAGTGTTGTAAATATATTTTGAACATACTTTGATATATATGTATATATTGTTATAGGTTCGTGAATCAACCAGTGGCCAAGTCTTACTTCCCGACGAAGTAAAAATCTGTGAAAGTGAGTTATAGTCCCACTTTTAAAATCTAATATTTTTGGGATGAGAATACATGCAGGTTTTATAAATGATTTACAAAATAGACACAAGTACGTGAAACTACATTCTATGGTTGAATTATCGAAATCGAATATGCCCCTTTTTATTAAGTCTGGTAATCTAAGAATTAGGGAACAGACACCCTAATTGACGCGAATCTTAAAGATAGATCTATTGGGCCTAACAAACCCCATCCAAAGTACCGGATGCTTTAGTACTTCGAAATTTATATCATATCCGAAGGGTGTCCCGGAATGATGGGGATATTCTTATATATGCATCTTGTTAATGTCGATTACCAGGTGTTCACCATATGAATAATTTTTATCTCTATGTATGGGATTTTTATTGAAATATGAAATCTTGTGGTCTATTGTTACGATTTGATATATATAGGTTAAACCTATAACTCACCAACATTTTTTGTTGACGTTTTAAGCATGTTTATTCTCAGGTGATTATTAAGAGCTTCCGCTGTCACATACTTAAATAAGGACGAGATTTGGAGTCCATGCTTGTATGATATTGTGTAAAAACTGCATTCAAGAAACTTATTTTGTTGTAACATATTTGTATTGTAAACCATTATGTAATGGTCGTGTGTAAACAAGATATTTTAGATTATCATTATTTGATAATCTACGTAAAGCTTTTTAAACCTTTATTGATGAAATAAAGGTTATGGTTTGTTTTAAAATGAATGCAGTCTTTGAAAAACGTCTCATATAGAGGTCAAAACCTCGCAACGAAATCAATTAATATGGAACGTTTTTAATCAATAAGAACGGGACATTTCACTACACGCGCCCTAGTGAATCCGAACTACAAGAGAGTCACTATCCCAATAGAATGACCGCATCCACACGTGTCATTGTGAATCCGAACTACACGAGACTCACTTCCTCAATATAATGACCTCATCCACACGTGTCATTGTGAATCCGAACCACACGAGACTCACTTCCTCAATATAATGACCGCATCCACACGTGTCATTGTGAATCCGTACTACACGAGAATCACTTCCACAATAAGATGACCGAACTACACGCGTCATCGTGAATCCGCAACCACACGTGATCCACCTCCCAAATCTCAACACGGGAATGGTACTCCCATTCCCCATCGGTACTCGCATTTCCCGATAACGTTATACCATATCGATATAACACTACTCCCAAGGTGAAGTTAGCGGACCACGTCAACGGCCATAATTCACCAATCACACACGCTCTTTTGGCCCCATACGACAAGTAGTGTAACATCGCGCACTGCTACACCATAGTGAATCCTAACAGAATACACTAACCATCAACACACGCTCTTTTGGACTCGATCACAACGAGTAGTGCAACATCGCGCACTGCTACACCATAGTGAATCCTAACGGATTACACTAACCATTCATCCCAAACAAATTTCCATTAGTGTACTTAACACCGCGTAACACTAACTCCCAGGTGGTGTCTTAACACCGCGACTAACCCACCCAAGTAAATCCATCATACACGTACGCGCATCATACGTATGCGTACACAACGCCAAGACAATCGAGCAAGAACCGCCCATATCGCACATAGGCACAAAACAATAATTCTCCATAAGAGAATCCGCCACACACACCCCTTAACCGAGGGATCTCACTTGCTCGTCAAGCACGTCCATTATCTCTAAATGAGATTCACCACATTACCACCTCGGTGATAATTTAAATTTAAACCCATAAGTACAATTCATTCCAAATCGTACTCTTACCACAATCGACTAACGTAGGTCTCAACGCTAGCTCCGAGTCTATACGAGCATCGTCCCAAATCAATATACTAGAACATCTTCGTGCGAGAGTTCAAAATCCCCCACTTAGAACTCCGTTCCATAACCACATCTCAATACCTTGCTCCAACCTTGAGCACATGAAGGATTTTAACCTATCCTTAAACACTTCGAACCTATCCTTAAACACTTCGAACGAAGAGTTTACCACAATTACACAAACTTTAATCTTGCAATCCTCCGATTGCACTAGCTTGTCAAATTTCCACCTAGTCACTCATGTACCTAAGGGTTTCTCTCCGGTACCCTAAGTACAATGTAACCACAACATCATCAGAGTCGAATACCACGCTAGTAGGTATGAAAGAGGCACCTAACATCGTGTCACGTAGACTCCATTATCAACTTACATCAAAATCAAACACTAGACCTTTAGGGTTTTATCCACCCGTCGAACCTCATGGTTCATCAACTTCAACACGAAAGCAAACACGCGCTTATCGATCGAATACCCAAGCCCATACCCATGGCTTGGTAGAAACATTTCTCAACACTAAGGAATGCTTGGTTGCACCAAGTCTTACACCCTTCGCCCATTAATCAAAACGTCACCGTAGGGTAATTCCATTAGGAACGTCACCCATAACAATACTATGCACAACACAAGGCATTTAACAAACCCTAACTCAATCGGCACATAATAAATAATCAAAGGACATATTTATTAAAACGAAACGTACCTTAACGTCTCCTTGCCGTACCCGTCCCCGCTAACTCGGGACACTCCGACTTACGATGTCCTTCTTCTTGGCAATTGAAGCACACCGTGCCATTACCTTTTGGCACCGAACATTCCCAAGACTTGTGACCCCTCATGCCACAATTGTAACACCTAGACACACTAGAATCTGATATACTCGTCCATGTACCACCCGTGCTCACATTTGCACCCTTACTTGGAGCATCATACGAAACAACCCTTCTCTTACTTGAAGGTTCACCAATCTTTGATCACGAATATGACTCGAAACCCCTAGCCAAGGCGAATAACTCTGCAAACGACTTCGCCTGACCTCTGCTAATTTTGTTCTTCAAGTCATCATTCAAAGTTCAATAGAAATCCTCCATCAACAAACGATCATTCCCCAAATACTCCGGGCAAAAACGAGCCTTCGCCATAAAGGTCGTCTTGAGAGTATTCAAATCCATAGAACCCTGTTGCAAATTTCGCAACTCACTACGCAATTCCGACAAATCGGCTGACGTCCCGAACTCCTCGAAGAATTCCTTCTTAAACTAGTCCCACGATAACGCCATAAACGGTTCACCACTGACAAGATCAATCTTACCATCTAACCAATCATTCGACCTACCCCGCAACAAACTAGTAGTGAGTCTTGTCCTCTTCTCAGGAGGGCAATCAATAGTACGAAAACACCCTTCGACATCCGAGATCCAAGTTGTGAAGCGATCCGTCCAAATCTATCTGGACGAAGTCATCAACACCTGGTCCCATTGCGAGGTACTGTCCTAAGTATGCCATGAACGACTCCATATAATATCTTTAAAATGAGCAAATGCACAGCGGAAGATTTCTTTCATACCTGAGAATAAACATGCTTTAAAGTGTCAACCAAAAGGTTGGTGAGTTCATAGGTTTATCGTAAACAATAAAATTCAGTACTTTTGATAGACCACAAGATTTAAATATAGTACACCTATCTCGTGTACGAAACCATTTTTCATAATGCTTAGCAGAGTAGGTCCGTATCCTTTTCTCCCCCGTAGGTTGCCTCGCAATTTTTAAATAACCGTACACATATCTTGTGTACAAAATATAATACACATAACCTGTGTATAAAAATCATTCTCTCGATACATAACATTCAATTTGATTTCATTGCTCAACATGGTAACCGACCTTAACATATAATGCGCATCAATAATATCCCTAAAATAGAACATCTCGTCTGTATAATATATAAACTTTGAAGTACTAAACACCACGCCCACTAGCCCTTCCGTCTAGTGAACATTCTGGGTGGGGGTGTTAAACCCGGTAGCTACCTTTAGGATTCGCGTGAATTAGGGCCATACCCGTTTCTAATTCTTAGGTTACCAAGCAATAATAATCAGGAGAAATATTCACAACAATTAGTGGCAATTATAACGTCCAACTAATTCAATCATAATCCACAGAACTTCTATTTGCATAATAATTCATTCGAGGAATGTTTTGCTTGTGTCTATCTCGTCAAACATTTATAAAAGCATCTCAGTCCAAAATATAGATTTCAAAGGCATTTAATAAAGCAGTTGTAAAAACAGTGCATGTATTCTCAGTCCTAAAAATGTAAAGAGTAAAAGGGAGCAAATGAACTCACAATACGATATTTTGTAGTAAAAATATGCATACGACGGAACGAAACAATGCATGGTTGACCTCCAATTCACGAACCTATACCAATTATATATATTAAAACATATAATCGTAATCGAACAAATTTATATATTATTATTGTTATATTTAATAATTTATAAGTTTTATTTATTAATTTAATATTTTCATTTTATATATAAAAGTATTAATATAATTAAGTTACGTGTATTAAATATAGTTTTATATAAACATTCTTTATTAGGTAAAATAATATTAATAATAATAAAAAGTTGTATCTTTTTATAATAATAATAATACATAAAATACTTGATAATAATACATGATAGTAATAATATTAATGTTAATAATAGTAATATTCATAGTAATAATAATATTCATAGTAATAATAATAATAATAAAAATAAAAATGATAATTTTAGTAATAATAATAATAATACTAACAATAATAATGATAATAATAATAATAATGATAATAATATTATTATTAATGATAAACTAATAATAATAATGATAGTAATGATACTTTTAATAATAAATATCATTCATTAAATCGTGATTTAATAATAATTATATTTATAACTATATCTTTATATCATCTTAATCATAATTATTTCCTAATACTTGAATCATAAACTTCATATCATTATAGTTATAATTATATCCATCATTAAGTTCATCATGTTTTAAATAATAATAATAATAATAATAATAATATTAACAATAATAATAGTAATAATAATGATAATAATAATAGTAATAACTAGATAATAATAATAAAAATAAAAATAGTTATACCCTCATAATCGTTATCATGCTTCGTTCATCATCATCATCGATTGTTAACATTATCATCATCCGGGTCATGATCATAACCCTAACCGCATCATCTATGATTATTATCCTGTACATCATTACACATAATATCATCGAAACTGTTATCATCGCGATCATCATCACGACATCATCATCATCATAACATTACTTATATCATCATCATATTCCCACGTACAACATCCTTATCATTATCTAATCTTATCCTTAACCCATTATAATCATCATGCGTATTCATCAACATTACATTGTCATTATCATCACTTCTTCATCATCATTATTCCCGTTACCATAATAATATCATCATCTTTATCAAATTAATCGTCATCATCATATATCCTATCGTCTCATCATCAGGAACTCGTATCATCATCATACTCAGAGAGTCATCGAGTACATCACTTCCTCGTCATCATTCGATCACAGCTTCCTCCTCATACATCGTATGCTCGTCTTCATCTTTGTTACTTCATGTAACATCTTCCAATAATCAACATAATCACGCGAGTCATCATCATGATTACTTCAAATTTATAAAAATAGAAATCCAAAAGATTAGCAGCGACAGTCTACAATATTGCAGGTTGCAGGTGATTTTTGCGTGATGTTTAGATCGTACAGCAACAGCAATATACGCAGGTTCTTGGCCCAAACAGAATCAAAACACGGCCCAACACGAAATGAAGGACTTTGGCCCAACAACAACTTCTTACTCCATATACACAAGCCCAATGATATATGCTAATTAAATTGAACTTAAATAGTGGGGGTGGGGTCTTCGACTAAAGGAAACAGACAAGCAGCATGATCGAAAATAACTAAATAAATATCATGACACTCTTTATCTTTACTCCACCATCATACAGTGACTCGAAAAAGAAGGAAATAAAAAAATAGTTCAATCACTGATTATTCCTTTTCTTTGTTCTTTCATCATCACGACTCATTTATTCATCATCATTCTCATTGTTGTTGTAATAACAGCCAGAGCTGCAGTTTGATTAGAAACAGAAAACCGTACAGTAGTGGTGATCACATTGATTGGAAAAGAAGAATAGCATGGCATGGTGGTTGTTTGTTGTGATGGTGGTTTGAATCTACGGTTAAAAGAGAAAAAGAAGTAGCGGTTTGGATGTTGGTGAAGGTTGAACTGAACAAAAATAAAATTATAAGTAGCAGCATGTTGCTGTAACAGTGGTTGTGTTGGTTTGTTTTCAAGAAAGAGAGATAGAAGAGAGAAGATGTTGGTGAAAGGAGGTTTCGTTTGATGGTTGTATGAGTTTTGCAAGGTGAATGGTTTGTTGGGTGGTTCATAAAGGAAGTAAAACGACAACAAAGATGTATTTGGTGGTTTTTGAGTTGTTTCTAGGCCAGAAAAACAGGAAGCAACATTACTTGGATTTAGTGATGAAAGTTGGTGACGGTTTTCAAGAGAAGAGGGGAGGATGGTGTCATGGTGGTGATTGGTTTCCTATAACTCATGTAAGTGTATATGTACTTATATAATTAGATAGAGAGCAAGAGAATAAGAATCACACTATGTGATTTGTGGTGTCGACAGAGTTATTCGAGCCAAGAAGAAGAAAACAAAAATATATAAATCAGAAAGTGCAGTCAAGGTTTTTATATAATGTAATCGAGATTGAAACAACCACCTGATTCGATTAAGTTTTGTTTGTAGCAGATTTGAGGTCCACATAAAATATTCTGTCAGAATAAAGGTTTGAAAAATGTAATCGACCTTAACTGATTTTGTTTGTTAATAGAACTAATTGGAATCAAATTGTACCAGATGACAGACATAAAGTAATTTATAATATAGTATGATTGATACATGCAACCAAATTGGATTCGTACATATGATCTGTGATATTTAAAATACGTAATCATCTGCATATATATGTATATAATTGTATTTATATATATATATATATATAGCTGTATATGTATATATATATATATATATATATATATATATATATATATATATGATTGTATATATTTGTTTATATATTTGTATATATATATATATATATATATACATATATATAGATATAATTCATAAATTTTGATAATTTACAAATATATTAATACTATTAGTAATACTATTAATAATATTATAATTTTAATAAATTTAATTAATAATAATGATAATAACAATATTAATAATGTAACAACTTATACATATCAAATTATATATATATATATATATATTATATTATATTATATTAGAAGCAATAATATCAACAATACTGTGATAATCCGGAAATTTCCAACCAAATTTAAACTTTAATCTTTATATGTTTCCAACACGATAAGCAATATTTGTTAAGTTAAATTTCAAGAATTTTAAACTATGTTCATACATTCATTCAACCTCGACCAAGTTCCAACGATTCACGAACCATTAAACGAATATGATTATATATGTATATGTGTATATATATTATAACTTGAAATGTAAACAAAATATTAGATTAAATACTTTATATGATTGTATCTGTTTCAAAATGTTTATCAATGGAATTAGAAGATAAGATCAAATGATTGAATTATCAGATATATTGAATTATGATTACAAGTCTCTGTTGAAAGGCCCACGTTGATTTGAGAAATCTTTCCATTTTAACAATATTCGGAAAATGGTAAAGTGATTTATAAAAAAGAACAAATTGTCAATCACTGAGAACTAGACAAAGGATAGTGGAAGATCGAATCTCATAAAGACTCGATTGATCTATTTAGTTTCAAACGTACAAAAAGGTTTTCAGTTTAAAAAGAACTTTATTATTAAAACGTATATAACTTTTATAAATATCTAGAACCACTTTTGACAACTCATTACTTAACTAGTATGATAAAGATAACGATATTTATATTTTATTTTATTAAATATATATAACAATTTAAATTAATATTATATATATTTATACGCGTATTATACATACATAGTTTTATACTTTTACTATACTTAAACTTTACCTTTACTTTATTTTTACTTTACTTTAACTTTAATAATTCATACTTTAATAATTCATACTTTAATAATTCACTTTAATAATTCATACTTTAATAATTCACTTTAATAATTCATACTTTAATAATTCACTTTAATAATTCATACTTTAATAATTCACTTTAATAATTTAAAAATCTATTATAAATAGAATTCAATAGGTTTCATTATTTCATAGAAACTTGAAAATATTTTTCTCTAAACTCTCTCAATCGATTTACATATATATATTTACTCCGTATTATTTCAAGATATTATTAGTATACATAAAATATTACGACGGAGTGATGTCCGAGTGATTTCGAAATTGTTTTTCGAGTAGGATAGGATTAAGGAAATTATGGGTTATAGCTATGGAGGTGATTGAGTATGGTTCATGGGTATGCTCGTGAGGTCAATATAGTGTTTATCATTTCCGTTGCGTCTACGTACCTTTCCTGCAATATTGAATCTCAATATTGATACGTGAGTACTCATAATTTAACTTTTACATACTAATAGTGTATCCCTGACTAGTGCTCGAGTATTTAGGATTATGCATGCTTGTACATTTGATATTGCCCTTAGACAGGTTAGGTTGAATCTTGAATTAGTTACACTTGCGGTTGAGATAAGTTATAAGATATGCATGTCCTTGGAAAGCTAGCGAAAAATTAAGAACTTTTCCTTTAGATATCGAATGGTTTCGATGAACGGATTAGAAGTTATAATCAATTGAATTTTCGATATTTTTATTAAAAATGATTATCATTATCGTCGTTTTTATCGTCGTTCTAGTTTTATCTTATTATTATCTTTATTATTATCTTTATCAATAAAAGAGATTTATCATTAAAAATTGTTATTATTACTATCGTTATTATCGTTAAAGTTATAATTAGTATTATTATTATTATCCAATTATTATTATTATTATTATTATTATTATTATTATTATTATTATTATTATTATTATTATTATTATTAGTATTATTATTATTATTATCATTATTAATATATATATATATATATATATATCATTATTTAAAAATGGTTATTGTTATTGTTATTATTATTATTACTATATTATCATTAAGATAATTATTAGTATTATCGTTAATAATGTTATAGTAACTATCATTATTAATATTAGTGTAATTAAAACAAATATTTGTAACACCTAATTATTTTGATTACTATTATTATCATTATTATGAACACGATATAAAAGTTGATTAAAAGCTATTAAACGAAACGATTAGGAAATAATGAGTAAGAGTATCATGATGAAATTAAAATATTATAAGATATTGATTTAGATAAAATTATCGTTCTTATTATTTTTATCATTACTATTATTATTAAAAGTATCGTTAGTATTAAAACTATCATTTTAACAAAAATTATCATTTTAATAGAAATGTCATTGTTACTATAAAATATCATTATTATTATTATTATTTTAAATAGAATTATTATTTTAAAGATAATATTAAAAATTATCGTAAATATTAAAGTTATCATAATTAGAATTATCGTTTTATCATAATGTCATCTTAGTAATTATAAATATTGATATTTTTATAATAATAATTATTATTACAAAATAATACAACTTTTACTTACTATCATTATAGATATTATTTTATCAAATAAATATGTGATACAAACATATTTTACTACGTGTAATAACTTACTTTAATAATACCTATCATATTATCTTTCTGATATTAAATGAACCCTATAAATTTTATTACTTAATATATATAAAAGTATATTTTATTATATAAATTTAATATAAAATTTTATTTCTTAATAAATAAATTATATTATTTACTCTAATAAATCTTTTAAAAATATTTAAAAATATAAAACGATGATATTTAAACTATATATTAATCATGTATAGATTTTTGGAAATTATTTTGAGTCAAATTTACTTTTGTTGACTTTTGCATATTAGTCTCGAGCATTATGATTGTGGTACACTATGACTTGACCTAATTTGTTAGACAAATATTGACCAACACATAAATATATATAATTAATTTAGGTTCGTGAATCCGAGGCCAACCTTGCACTTGTTCAATGACGTTATATGTATTTTTACTACGAAATACAGTATGGTGAGTTTCATTTGCCTTTTTACCCTTTATATTTTTGGGACTGAGAATACATGCGCTTTTATAAATGTTTGACGAAATAGATACAAGTAATTGAAACTACATTCTATGGTTAAATTATCAAAATCGAATATGCCCCTTTTTATTAAAGTCTGGTAATCTAAGAATTAGGGAACAGACACCCTAATTGACGCGAATCCTAAAGATAGATCTATTGGGCCTAACAAACCTCATCCAAAGTACCGGATGCTTTAGTACTTCGAAATTTATATCATGTCCGAAGGAGGACCCCGGAATGATAGGGGATATTCTTATATGTATCTAGTTAATGTCGGTTACCAGGTGTTTGCCATATGAATGATTATTTTTGTCTCTATGCATGGGACGTATATTTATGAGAACTGGAAATGAAATTCTTGTGGTCTATTAAAATGATAGAAATAAATGATTATGATAAACTAATGAACTCACCAACCTTTTGGTTGACACTTTAAAGCATGTTTATTCTCAGGTGTTAAAGAAATCTTCCGCTGTGCATTTGCTCATTTTAAAGATATTACTTGGAGTCTTTCATAGCATATTT
This sequence comes from Rutidosis leptorrhynchoides, assembly GCF_046630445.1. Classification (NCBI taxonomy): domain Eukaryota; kingdom Viridiplantae; phylum Streptophyta; class Magnoliopsida; order Asterales; family Asteraceae; genus Rutidosis; species Rutidosis leptorrhynchoides. The sequence goes on from NC_092337.1 coordinate 25,355,609, forward strand.
CGAAGAACGTTGCATTCGAGTCATTGAGTTCATCAAAGATTATTATTAAATCAATTTATAGTTGGATAGTGGATATTATGAAATGGTATGCATGCCTGTCAATTTTCGATGTAAAGAAAGTTTGTCTTTTAAAAACGAATGCAATGTTTGTAAAATGTATCATATAGAGGTCAAATACCTCGCAATGTAATCAACTATTGTGAATCGTTTATAATGTATATGAACGGGTCCTTTCAGTTGGTATCAGAGCAGTGGTCTTAGCGAACCAGGTCTGCATTAATGGGTCTAACTTATAAGTCGTTAGGATGCATTAGTGAGTCTGGACTTCGACCGTGTCTGCATGTCAAAAGTTTTGCTTATCATTCTAGTCAGAAATCATCTGCTTATCATCCTTATGAAATTACCTACTTATCATTATTTGTCTAGACACGTCTTGCTACATTAATTGCATGAGTAGTGTATAGACAAAATTCATATCTTAGCGTATCTGCTAAATCATATCTTATCGTATCTATTACTTTAAACTTTGCCTGACATATCCCATAAATTCCTCCGTAATCTACGAAATCTTTTGATCTATATATATAGATATCCTATGTAAATAGAATATCACCCGATAGCCGGAAAAATCATTTTATATCGTAAAATCCTTTATCAAATCGTACAAAATGGAATTCGTCGTTAGTTCAAGTCACTCGGATTCCGAAATGGAATCTCACTCAAGCTCCGAAAGCAGTGTGACCGGAATGGATCAACCAATCAGTCATCACCTATTCTAGATGAATTGGGGATGGGTACGTAGCCTCCTCAATCATTGGAGACAAGAAGAAGGTGATCCCTTCCATCCACCACATTGCCCTCTTGACGAAGAACCTGAAGCACTTACCGGCGAACCTGTCCGAAACACCATTTTCTCGCTCATTTCCAGAGTATCTCGTCACGATTATATATTACATCAAATTTTAGATTTTATTTATCCGCTCGTCCGAACCGACAATCACCCCGGTGTAATAGAAGAAGTCAACGAGCTTCGCGCTCGGGTAGTGGCTTTGGAGAATATGGTGCAGAGATTACAAACTCCAGCAGCAGCATCAGCAGCATAACCAGTACCACCATCATCAACGCCAACAGTACCATTACCACCTCCAACCACAACCGCATCGTAAACCTCAACTTCACAATCTGTTCCACGAGCATCAATGTCATACGCACCATAGATACCAAAGAGTACCAACAACAATAACTGACGAAGTATTAATTCATAACTTCATTGAAGAAATATTCCGCGGCGATTTTGTAATCTCTAAAGTCTTAGAGATTATCTAATCTAGCCCTAACCATAAATCAGTTAAGCGAACCAAAATGATAGAAGGAAGAATAGAAACTCTGACAAAAATGGTGTGTGATTAACAAGCTAAACTTGCTTTACCAACAGCATCAACAGTACCGTCAGCGTTACCAGCATCGTCAGTACAGTCAACATCCGAATCAACAACACAGATAACATCACAAACTCCGTCAGTTCAAGAATCACTGTGGACATCATTACGAATCAATAACGTGTATATTGTATCAACGAGTTATGAAGAATTAACTCATTCCCTCTGAAGAAATTATATGTATATTATATATATATATATATATATATATATATATATATATATATATATATATATATATATATATATATATATATATATATTGAAATAAATCTTTTCGTGCTAAGCTATTTTGTGTGAATCTTAACTACTCGGTTAATTCATATTACAAATATGCAATAATGTATGTCCTTCGGCCGCAACTTAACCAGCGTTAACTACAATCTCTGTCTCAATTCAACAAATTCCAATTCATAATAAATCAAGTATATATTTGATTTTACACTTTCATCATCGATGTACCCGAAACTTTTCAGATAACATCATTCGTACTTTGCGAAATTCACAAGAATTCCACGAACCGAACACCATACATCAACAAATAACGAAGTATTGATTCATAATTTCAATGTCATTAAAGAAATACTGCGTAAAAGTTATGTACTTTTTAAAGCCTTTAGGGACTATTCAATTCTAGTTTCAACCGTAAATCAAATGAGTTTAATTTAACATTAACTCATTAAATCTATGTTACATCTGAAGAAAATATACATATATATATTTTCATAAAGACTGTAATAAAATTCTTTTGTACAAAATATTAATTGTGAAATTTTTTTTAACGGATAGGTAATACCCGAGAGATATATAAATTCACAATTAATATGTTACATTCTTCGAATCTGATTCAGAAAATCATCCATTATACTCTCTACTTTCACAACAATATACATTCTTTTATAGAAATCAAAACAACCATACTCATTCAAAATTTAATTACATATTCTGATTTTGAAATCTCAAAATTCAACTTGAGATATGACCAAAATCATCACTCTTAGATCCTTACATCTTTCACAAGCTATATTTTGACTTCAAAACTGTGTTAGAACATCAAATGTATGTTAACGATTACAATCTGTGTTCAAACCCTTCGAAAATTTCTGAAGACACTTCGAATGATGAGCAATCGAGATGATGATCCAACCACATGTTACCCATAGTTATGTACCCGAAAAACTCTTGAAACCAAAGTAAAAGTTTAAACAACGTATCCGCGTCAGATTCTTTGGCATTTATTAGCAAAAATAACTTTGCGACTCCTATTCAAAGTAGCCAGTTTTGTCACAGCTCCAGCAAGTCAACTTCGACTTTTCAGTCAGACTAACCTTATTATAACCTTGAGATATACACCATCGTTACCAGGGAACCTTTTACATTCCACCACATTATTAGCAGATGTACCAACAACTTCATTACCCTTTGACTTTAGCCTCTCCAAAAAAAAGTCATTATTATTATTCATTGAAACCCCATCATTTACTCATTCGCATCTTGTAATGAGAATTGCCATACGAATCATTGGGAATTAGCAATCAGTTTTTTGAAATCTCGCAGCATGTCTACGCCAACAGTTATATGTGTATATATAACGTCTATCTTCTGGACTTAATTTGAATGTGAAGTTTCTGAGAAACACTCTGAACTACGAATTGGTTCTCCGAAAAAAAAATGCTGATGAAGCAGCAAAAACTATAAACGACTTTAAACGGTAAAAGTTGGATGATAATGATGAAGTGTGCTGGCAAAGCGCAGAAAAAGAGAAGTTTTGGAACTGAAAAACGGATTGAGCAAAGTATGAAGGAGGCTGTGGACAAATTACAAAGACTGAACCTGACTTCAAAGGATCCAAATGATTCAGTACCTGCTGAAGTCATTAACGAATACCTTGCTCCTGACTCTAAACCCCTGCGGACCATATTCTTCATCATCCTCTGATATTAGAAATTCTAAAATATCATCATATCTTTCATTTTAAATATCCTCCATATTTCTGAAGATATTTCTTAATTTTTCTTATTTGAAATCATTTACCTTTTCGCGCTATCTGTATTACATCATAAAAGAAACTATTTTAGTTTCTAAATTCTGAAACATTCAAGTTTAAAATAGGAATATTTTGAAGTAGTGTTGGGAACTGAAGCATGAATTAGTATAATATAATGACACTTGATCAATGTGATTATATTACAGTAAGTCATGTTGAGTTTTTAAATGGAACGTGATGATTCACAGATCATAACATCATCATGTGCCATGTTATATGACTCTTGTATTCTATTTAACCTCTAAAATATCAAGAAAATATTTCTTGATGATTCGGCCTTTTTCAAGGTATTCTAGTAATCTGACAAGTCAAGATCGTGCCATCACAATTTCCTTCCTAGAACATTAACAATGTTCATTCCAAAATTCATATCTGTGAATTCTGGACCATTACAAGCGGTGCTTAATCGCAAGAAGAAGAAACAAAAGGACAACACTCCGAAATAGAAATTGGGGTATAAATTGCAGCAAATAAAAGAGAGCATTAACTGTGAATGATAATGATTATAGAAGACAGAAGCAGAGACTTTGAAATATAAGGGAACATATAAAGCCCAACGACAAACCAGAAATTATAAACCATATATATCGATGCATATAGCAATATAAAGACACGGGAGAACTAGAAACACTATAAACCCAAGAGTATAGTAGAAGTAAATAGATTCTTCTGGCGGTAGATGAAAAAGAAGAATGACCAATATGAAAGTTAGAAGTATATCGAGAATCAGAACTGGATGGAGCATATTGATAAATACTTTAAAATATGAGTTGAGGGGGAAAGAATAGAAGGTGATGAAACATGACTAGGAACTTAGAAATCAACAGATTTAACTCACACAATGGCGGAATAAGTGAATCAAACCCTCTAGTGAATAGGTTAAGTATTTTTTTTTTGTTTAATTTAGTCAAACCACAACTAAATCAAGTGTGATTAGATCAACACCTAGAGCTATTATTCACCACCTGGATGATTTGGACTGAGAGAGAATCGGAGGAGCTCACCAGATCTGAGTGTGTGTAACAAATGAGAGACTTAACCTAAAAATGAAGAATATAAGACTTTATATACCCCTGCTGTTGACTCACCCGTACGATTCATCCATCACACGTACGAGTTGGCTTCATCAGCCGTACGGTTGATCACTCACTCGTGTCTTCTCATTTAGGTTGTAATTGTGACTTAGCTCAGCATCAACCGTGCGTATGAGCCTGTCAGCCATACTAGTGAGGCTTCACTCGTACGTCTGACTAAGTCTAACATAGTCAAACATCCAAATCTCGTTCCTGCAGTTCCTGTAACCACATACAAACACGGATAGGATAATAACGAGCAATCATGGTGGCCTGTAAACTGTTGTACCTGCAATGGACGTGGGTAGATGTCTAGGGACTTGCATAAAATGCATCAACAGAAGGTGTGAGTTGTAAGGAAACGAAGGAGGTAAATTTATAAGAAAATCTCCGACAGAACAATTAAAATGGACGATCGCATTTAAAGCGGATCCTAATTCCCTTGATTACCGGAGAGTCAAATCTTATTAAGAAGATTTTCTTCAAATCCCTTGAAATCTGGGAATCAATCATATCTACGTCAAATGATAAGATGAATCTACACTTACTCATTTCACTCTTCTATGTTAGCTTCATTCGTACTCTTCATATAAATGGATTATTTATCCAAATTATTCGCTGATGATAAAACTCTAATTTTCAGCCCGTATGCATCATGAAAACATACTTATTATCATTCACGACCTTTCCACTCAAATTTCGGGACGAAATTTCTTTAACGGGTAGGTACTGTGACAATCCGGAAATTTCCAACCAAATTTAAACTTTAATCTTTATATGTTTCCAACACGATAAGCAATATTTGTTAAGTTAAATTTCAAGAATTTTAAACTATGTTCATACATTCATTCAACCTCGACCAAGTTCCAACGATTCACGAACCATTAAACAAATATGATTATATATGTATATGTGTATATATATCATAACTTGAAATGTAAACAAAATATTAGATTAAATACTTTATATGATTGTATCTGTTTCAAAATGTTTATCAATGGAATTAGAAGATAAGATCAAATGATTGAATTATTAGATATATTGAATTATGATTACAAGTCTCTGTTGAAAGGCCCACGTTGATTTGAGAAATCTTTCCATTTTAACAATATTCGGAAAATGGTAAAGTGATTTATAAAAAAGAACAAATTGTCAATCACTGAGAACTAGACAAAGGATAGTGGAAGATCGAATCTCATAAAGACTCGATTGATCTATTTAGTTTCAAACGTACAAAAACGTTTTCAGTTTAAAAAGAACTTTATTATTAAAACGTATATAACTTTTATAAATATCTAGAACCACTTTTGACAACTCATTACTTAACTAGTATGATAAAGATAACGATATTTATATTTTATTTTATTAAATATATATAACAATTTAAATTAATATTATATATATTTATACGCGTATTATACGTACATAGTTTTATACTTTTACTATACTTAAACTTTACCTTTACTTTATTTTTACTTTACTTTAACTTTAATAATTCATACTTTAATAATTCATACTTTAATAATTCACTTTAATAATTCATACTTTAATAATTCACTTTAATAATTCATACTTTAATAATTCACTTTAATAATTCATACTTTAATAATTCACTTTAATAATTTAAAAATCTATTATAAATAGAATTCAATAGGTTTCATTATTTCATAGAAACTTGAAAATATTTTTCTCTAAACTCTCTCAATCGATTTACATATATATATTTACTCCGTATTATTTCAAGATATTATTAGTATACATAAAATATTGCGACGGAGTGCTGTCCGAGTGATTTCGAAATTGTTTTTCGAGTAGGATAGGATTAAGGAAATTATGGGTTATAGCTATGGAGGTGATTGAGTATGGTTCATGGGTATGCTCGTGAGGTCAATATAGTGTTTATCATTTCCGTTGCGTTTACGTACCTTTCCTGCAATATTGAATCTCAATATTGATACGTGAGTACTCATAATTTAACTTTTACATACTAATAGTGTATCCCTGACTAGTGCTCGAGTATTTAGGATTATGCATGCTTGTACATTTGATATTGCCCTTAGACAGGTTAGGTTGAATCTTGAATTAGTTACACTTGCGGTTGAGATAAGGTATAAGATATGCATGTCCTTGGAAAGCTAGCGAAAAATTAAGAACTTTTCCTTTAGATATCGAATGGTTTCGATGAATGGATTAGAAGTTATAATCAATTGAATTTTCGATATTTTTATTAAAAATGATTATTATTATCGTCGTTTTTATCGTCGTTCTAGTTTTATCTTATTATTATCTTTATTATTATCTTTATCAATAAAAGAGATTTATCATTAAAAATTGTTATTATTACTATCGTTATTATCGTTAAAGTTATAATTAGTATTATTATTATTATCCAATTATTATTATTATTATTATTATTATTATTAGTATTATTATTATTATTATCATTATTAATATATATATATATCATTATTTAAAAATGGTTATTGTTATTGTTATTATTATTATTACTATATTATCATTAAGATAATTATTAGTATTATCGTTAATAATGTTATAGTAACTATCATTATTAATATTAGTGTAATTAAAACAAATATTTGTAACACCTAATTATTTTGATTACTATTATTATCATTATTATGAACACGATATAAAAGTTGATTAAAAGCTATTAAACGAAACGATTAGAAAATAATGAGTAAGAGTATCATGATGAAATTAAAATATTATAAGATATTGATTTAGATAAAATTATCGTTCTTATTATTTTTATCATTACTATTATTATTAAAAGTATCGTTAGTATTAAAACTATCATTTTAACAAAAATTATCATTTTAATAGAAATGTCATTGTTACTATAAAATATCATTATTATTATTATTTTAAATATAATTATTATTTTAAAGATAATATTAAAAATTATCGTAAATATTAAAGTTATCATAATTAGAATTATCGTTTTATCATAATGTCATCTTAGTAATTATAAATATTGATATTTTTATAATAATAATTATTATTACAAAATAATACAACTTTTACTTACTATCATTATAGATATTATTTTATCAAATAAATATGTGATACAAACTTATTTTACTACGTGTAATAACTTACTTTAATAATACCTATCATATTATCTTTATGATATTAAATGAACCCTATAAATTTTATTACTTAATATATATAAAAGTATATTTTATTATATAAATTTAATATAAAATTTTATTTATTAATAAATAAATTATATTATTTACTCTAATAAATCTTTTAAAAATATTTAAAAATATAAAACGACGATATTTAAACTATATATTAATCATGTATAGATTTTTGGAAATTATTTTGAGTCAAATTTACTTTTGTTGACTTTTGCATATTAGTCTCGAGCATTATGATTGTGGTACACTATGACTTGACCTAATTTGTTAGACAAATATTGACCAACACATAAATATATATAATTAATTTAGGTTCGTGAATCCGAGGCCAACCTTGCACTTATTCAATGACGTTATATGTATTTTTACTACGAAATACAGTATGGTGAGTTTCATTTGCCTTTTTACCCTTTATATTTTTGGGACTGAGAATACATGCGCTTTTATAAATGTTTGACGAAATAGATACAAGTAATTGAAACTACATTCTATGGTTGAATTATCAAAATCGAATATGCCCCTTTTTATTAAAGTCTGGTAATCTAAGAATTAGGGAACAGACACCCTAATTGACGCGAATCCTAAAGATAGATCTATTGGGCCTAACAAACCCCATCCAAAGTACCGGATGCTTTAGTACTTCGAAATTTATATCATGTCCAAAGGAGGACCCCGGAATGATAGGGGATATTCTTATATGTATCTAGTTAATGTCGGTTACCAGGTGTTCGCCATATGAATGATTATTTTTGTCTCTATGCATGGGACGTATATTTATGAGAACTGGAAATGAAATTCTTGTGGTCTATTAAAATGATAGAAATAAATGATTATGATAAACTAATGAACTCACCAACCTTTTGGTTGACACTTTAAAGCATGTTTATTCTCAGGTGTTAAAGAAATCTTCCGCTGTGCATTTGCTCATTTTAAAGATATTACTTGGAGTCTTTCATAGCATATTTCGAAGAACGTTGCATTCGAGTCATTGAGTTCATCAAAGATTATTATTAAATTAATTTATAGTTGGATAGTGGATATTATGAAATGGTATGCATGCCTGTCAATTTTCGATGTAAAGAAAGTCTGTCTTTTAAAAACGAATGCAATGTTTGTAAAATGTATCATATAGAGGTCAAATACCTCGCAATGTAATCAACTATTGTGAATCGTTTATAATGTATATGAACGGGTCCTTTCAAATACAAATATTAATATTAATATTAACAATAATAATAATGAAAGTAATGATAATAATATTAATATAACAATTATATTCAAACTTGTAACTAAATTTAATATAATTCAATTTATTAATTATATCATATTTACTAATTATAATATATTGAATCTTTAATATTTATTGATTACAATATATAATATTATTTATGTATAGAATTCATATATATATATATATATATATATATATATATATACACACACACATTTATTTAAAAATAATTGTTCGTGAATCGTCGGGAATAGTCAAAGGTTAACTTAATCCATATAAACAGTTCAAAAATTTTGAGACTCAACCTATCAGACTTTGCTTATCGTGTCAAAGATATAATATCGTATCGAGAGTTTGGTTCAAATTTAGTCGAAGTTTTTCGGGTCACTACAGTACCTACCCGTTAAAGAAATTTCGTCCCGAAACTTGAGTAAGGTCGTCATGGCTAGCAACAAGAATGTTTTCCTGACGAATATGAGTTGATAAATAGAGTTTTATCAATATTGATTAATATAGATAAAAAGATTTGATTATGTGAAGTGTACGAGTGAAGCTGTCACAAAAGAGTGAAATGAAGTAATAGAAGTTCGCCTTCACTTCGGACGTAGTCACTGTTGAATTCCGGAATTTAAGGGATTTAAAGAAAATCTCCGTAATCTATATAAGATTTGATTCTTCGGTAATTAAGGAAATTAGGATCCTCTTTGATTAAATGCGGTAATCTGCATCGATTGTTATGCCTAATATTTTACTATAAATTCATCTCTTCCGTTCCATTATTTTCGCAACTCCTCTACTTCCTTATATTTTGAAGCTTCATGCTTCTGTTTTCTTCCCGACTTAAGGTAAAGCGATCAAGACATCTCGAATTTGTAGGTTAAATCTTTGAATTTCTAATGAACATGACTAATGTTCTAAGAAAGAATTTGTAATAGCACGATCTGATTTGTTAAATTACCAGAAATCACGGAAAGATAGAAATATCAAGAAATATGTCCTTGATATGTTTAGACGTTAAATAGAATGAAAGAGTTATGTAACATGGCACACGATGAAGGTAATGGTTGTGAATCATCACGTTCCATTAGAAATTCAGCACGACTTACTGTAATATAACCACGTTGGCCGGACGTCATTATATTATACTAACTCATGCTTTAATCCCCAACACTACTCCAGAATTCATTCATAATTTATACTTAGATGTTACAGAATATTGAAAACTAAAACAGTTTTCAATATGATGTAATACAGATAGCACGAAGAGGTATATAATTTCGGACAAGAATATCTATGAAAATATTCTCAGAAATATCGAAGATATTCATGATGATATTTTGGAATTTCTAAGTTCGAAGGTTGATGAAGAAAGATTTTCCGCAAGATTTTAACATGACTTCGGAGCAAGATATTCTCTAAAGATTTCATCGGATACAGGATTATCTGGATTCCTGGAATACAAAGTATGGTCCTTGTATTTGTCCGCAGTCTCCTTCATAGTTTTGCATAATCCGCTATTCAGTACCAAATTTTTCCATCGAGCGTTTCCAACACTCCATTCTTTATCATCAAACCTTTGGCCATTTAGACCATCTATAATTTTACTGTTTCCTCTGCATTTAACACTACCATATCTGAATCCTCGGTTATCAAACCGAGGGGTTTCAAGAAAATTGTGTTTTTAGATGATTAAACGCTGATTGTAATCGTCAAGATACCAATGAGGTTTAAGATGAAATCAAGTGGCAAACTTGAAGAAATGTTTAGTTTCATATGTTATAATCAATATTTTAATTCATTTTAATTGTCCAATGTTAGTAGTCCACAGTTATTAGTTCAATAATTCATATATAGTTTAATATATAATATTTGAATTAATTAATACGTATCGTGATCCATTGTATACATGTCTCAGACTCGATCACAACGCAAAGTATATATATTATTTTAGAATCAACCTCGACCCTTTATATGCTAACTCGAGCATTACCGCGATATAGAGTGACTTACGGTTATTCTAAATAATATATATAGATGACGTCGATATGATATGTCAAAACATTGTATATGTGTCCCGATTTATCCGACTATATTTAAAGTGCGTAAAATAAATAACAGAAATTAAATGACGATAAATAAAATTGCGATAAATAAATTGCGATAAATAAATGTAATAAAGAATTAACAGTTAGCTAGGAACAGTTAGCTAGGATTTTGTTAGCGTGGATTCTTAACAGAATTTCTCATAGTTAATTTGTTTGTTTCTAACAAATTTTATTTTGTCCAATGTTTTCTTCATTATGTCACTTGTTGGATTCTGATATGTCAAAATCCAAATATGAAATTGAAAGAAAATGGTTATTCTGCGGTGAACGGATACGTATATCTGTGGATTTAAGTAGAATAGTAAATGACTATTGAATCAGATTGGAAGAATGTACAGTGTATCTTATTAATGTGAAATCTAAATATTCTCCGGGTATTACCTAGCGTTAAACTCATCGTCATTCGTCTCGATCTCGTTTCGCGTCGTCATTCTAAAGAATGCAAAACGATTAGTCCACAAACGTATAAAATCACACGCACAACACTGCCCCATCTTGCTCAACACTCGTCGTACATCACTTGTTAAACACGATTTGCACCCGTAATAAGGTTTTCAAGTCCTTATTACGCACACACGCCGTATCAACTTGTTAGTACAACGACCGCCTCGCTCGATGATATAAACAACACAACCAAATATCCTATGCGACATAAACGCACGCAAGAATAATGTCACAACACAAGCCAATACCCTAGTTAGTTCACCTACACGCTAAGTGAAATGTCCCGTTCTTATTGATTAAAAACGTTCCATATTAATTGGTTTCGTTGCGAGGTTTTGACCTCTATATGAGACGTTTTTCAAAGACTGCATTCATTTTAAAACACACCATAACCTTTATTTCATAAATAAAGGTTTAAAAAGTTTTACGTAGATTATCAAATAATGATAATCTAAAATATCATGTTTACACACGACCATTACATAATGGTTTACAATACAAATATGTTACATCAAAAACAGTTTCTTGAATGCAGTTTTTACACAATATCATACAAACATGGACTCCAAATCTTGTCCTTATTTTAGTATGCAACAGCGGAAGCTCTTAGTATTCACCTGAGAATAAACATGCTTTAAACGTCAACAAAAATGTTGGTGAGTTATAGGTTTAACCTATATATATCAAATCGTAACAATAGACCACAAGATTTCATATTTCAATACACATCCCATACATAGAGATAAAAATCATTCATATGGTGAACACCTGGTAACCGACATTAACAAGATGCATATATAAGAATATCCCCATCATTCCGGGACACCCTTCGGATATGATATAAATTTAGAAGTACTAAAGCATCCGGTACTTTGGATGGGGTTTGTTAGGCCCAATAGATCTATCTTTAGGATTCGCGTCAATTAGGGTGTCTGTTCCCTAATTCTTAGATTACCAGACTTAATAAAAAGGGGTATATTCGATTTCGATAATTCAACCATAGAATGTAGTTTCACGTACTTGTGTCTATTTTGTAAATCATTTATAAAACCTGCATGTATTCTCATCCCAAAAATATTAGATTTTAAAAGTGGGACTATAACTCACTTTCACAGATTTTTACTTCGTCGGGAAGTAAGACTTGGCCACTGGTTGATTCACGAACCTATAATAATATATACATATATATCAAAGTATGTTCAAAATATATTTACAACACTTTTAATATATTTTGATGTTTTAAGTTTATTAAGTCAGCTGTCCTCGTTAGTAACCTACAACTAGTTGTCCACAGTTAGATGTACAAAAATAAATCGATAAATATTATCTTGAATCAATCCACGACCCAGTGTATACGTATCTCAGTATTGATCACAACTCAAACTATATATATTTTGGAATCAACCTCAACCCTGTATAGCTAACTCCAACATTCACATATAGAGTGTCTATGGTTGTTCCGAAATATATATAGATGTATCGACATGATAGGTCGAAACATTGTATACGTGTCTATGGTATCTCAAGATTACATAATATAAAATACAAGTTGATTAAGTTATGGTTGGAATAGATTTGTTACCAATTTTCACGTAGCTAAAATGAGAAAAATTATCCAATCTTGTTTTACCCATAACTTCTTCATTTTAAATCCGTTTTGAGTGAATCAAATTGCTATGGTTTCATATTGAACTCTATTTTATGAATCTAAACAGAAAAAGTATAGGTTTATAGTCGGAAAAATAAGTTACAAGTCGTTTTTGTAAAGGTAGTCATTTCAGTCGAAAGAACGACGTCTAGATGACCATTTTAGAAAACATACTTCCACTTTGAGTTTAACCATAATTTTTGGATATAGTTTCATGTTCATAATAAAAATCATTTTCTCAGAATAACAACTTTTAAATCAAAGTTTATCATAGTTTTTAATTAACTAACCCAAAACAGCCCGCGGTGTTACTACGACGGCGTAAATCCGGTTTTACGGTGTTTTTCGTGTTTCCAGGTTTTAAATCATTAAGTTAGCATATCATATAGATATAGAACATGTGTTTAGTTGATTTTAAAAGTCAAGTTAGAAGGATTAACTTTTGTTTGCGAACAAGTTTAGAATTAACTAAACTATGTTCTAGTGATTACAAGTTTAAACCTTCGAATAAGATAGCTTTATATGTATGAATCGAATGATGTTATGAAAATCATTACTACCTTAAGTTCCTTGGATAAACCTACTGGAAAAGAAAAAAATGGATCTAGCTTCAACGGATCCTTGGATGGCTCGAAGTTCTTGAAGCAGAATCATGACACGAAAACAAGTTCAAGTAAGATCATCACTTGAAATAAGATTGTTATAGTTATAGAAATTGAACCAAAGTTCGAATATGATTATTACCTTGTATTAGAATGATAACCTACTGTAAGAAACAAAGATTTCTTGAGGTTGGATGATCACCTTACAAGATTGGAAGTGAGCTAGCAAACTTTAAAGTATTCTTGATTTTATGTAACTAGAACTTGTAGAATATATGAAGAACACTTAAAACTTGAAGATAGAACTTGAGAGAGATCAATTAGATGAAGAAAATTGAAGAATGAAAGTGTTTGTAGGTGTTTTTGGTCGTTGGTGTATGGATTAGATATAAAGGATATGTAATTTTGTTTTCATGTAAATAAGTCATGAATGATTACTCATATTTTTGTAATTTTATGAGATATTTCATGCTAGTTGCCAAATGATGGTTCCCACATGTGTTAGGTGACTCACATGGGCTGCTAAGAGCTGATCATTGGAGTGTATATACCAATAGTACATACATCTAAAAGCTGTGTATTGTACGAGTACGAATACGGGTGCATACGAGTAGAATTGTTGATGAAACTGAACGAGGATGTAATTGTAAGCATTTTTGTTAAGTAGAAGTATTTTGATAAGTGTATTGAAGTCTTTCAAAAGTGTATAAATACATATTAAAACACTACATGTATATACATTTTAACTGAGTCGTTAAGTCATCGTTAGTCGTTACATGTAAGTGTTGTTTTGAAACCTTTAGGTTAACGATCTTGTTAAATGTTGTTAACCCAATGTTTATAATATCAAATGAGATTTTAAATTATTATATTATCATGATATTATCATGTATGAATATCTCTTAATATGATATATATACATTAAATGTCTTTACAACGATAATCGTTACATATATGTCTCGTTTAAAAATCATTAAGTTAGTAGTCTTGTTTTTACATATGTAGTTTACTTAATGATATGTTTACTTATCATAGTATCATGTTAACTATATATATATCCATATATATGTCATCATATAGTTTTTACAAGTTTTAACGTTCGTGAATCACCGGTCAACTTGGGTGGTCAATTGTCAATATGAAACATATTTCAATTAATCAAGTCTTAACAAGTTTGATTGCTTAACATGTTGGAAACACTTAATCATGTAAATAACAATTTTATTTAATATATATATAAACATGGAAAAATTCGGGTCACTACACTAAGGCACTAACCAAGTTCCCATTCCGACCCGTACTCCTACAAGTCCCGCAATAAATAAGCACACACAAAAGTCTAAGTCTAGGCACCTATCTTAAGCCACCTAAATCCCTTAAACCATGCTCTGATACCACTTGTAACGACCCAACCCGTTATCCGACCAAAAACACGCCTTAAATTTTTTTTATGAGACAGTGCATCTGGACGGTGTCCAGTTATCTGGACGGCGTCCAGTATTAAAGGACAGGACGACGTCCAAGCTATTTGGACGGCGTCCAAATGAACTAAAAATCTCTGATCAGTTTGTCAAATACAAGCGAGCGAAAAACCCGCTTCCCGACACTTTTAAACCAAACGTTTTCACAATACATTATAATAATTAAAACTAAGAGTTTTCCACGATAAAACCGAGTTTTACGACACCGGGCCCACATCGGCCGTTTTACGACTTTCGTACAAAATTACGAGTTTTCGACCACGTGAGTTTTAACATAAACTAAAGACCGAGCATGGCGATTGGGGATACACTACCCAATCCTAACCAATCCAAAAGCAAGATCTTCTAAAGCAACTACGCGAGTCCACTAGTTCCCACGCTTACCCGAGCCACCGCATCCATGCAAATCTATAAAATTGTAAACAACGAGAGGGTAAGCTAATGCTTAGTGAGTGAGAATATACTACATAAATATATATGCATAGAATGGACACGCCACACAATATTAATCAAATAACACATGCCGGAGTCCATGCATAAAGGCAAGCTAGTCTACGCATACCGTACGATCACTAAGCAACAAGCTAATAATCAACAAGTAAGTTCACCAACGACGATATGAACCACTCCAACAAGCTACACCCGGAGGGTTAGCTTCATCACAACAATACGGCGGTATGTATATATCTATATATAACAATAAAGCGTAAAACGCCCCAGGGTTAACCCCTTAACCCAATACCAAAAGAAGATTGGCCGAACTACACGAGCCTTAGTAAATCCGCATCCACACGAGACTACTATCTTCAATACCACAACTACATCGAGGTTGGCCGAACTACACGAGCCTTAGTGAATCCGCAACCACGCGAGATCACTACCTCAATAAGATGACCGAACTACACGCGTCATCGTGAATCCGAACTACACGAGACTCACTTTCTCAATAAGATGACCGAAACTACACGCGTCATCGTGAATCCGCATCCACACGTGATCCACTTCTCCAATCACAACTTAATACCAACCCTTCGCCATTGGGGTTGTATAATCCACATCACAAGCATAAGTGATAACGTACACACAAAGTGTGCACCTCGCCAAAGGTGGTCAACCAACAACGCACAACCGTGTTAATTGGACCTATACGCAAGTCCATCAAATCCACCTATATGTGAAGTGAGCTCTATAACCGAGAACCACTTCACCCGACCCGCACCCATCCTACACATACATATGCACATAAGATATTAACACTCACCTCGTCGCCTTGATGAATGCAACCGAATAATCCGCAACGCGCCAATGAAAAGTACATATTCCATTATCACAATACAAACAACACACTTAGAGTGGATTTACAAACCAACTCAAATCGACACTTAGTGCAATTTCGACCCATTGCACTTCCAAGCACCAAACCACGTCCAAACTAACCAATAATTACTAACACAAGTGAGAATGGTCTTAATACGTCAATTAAACCCGAACACAAGTGTTAAACACTCTTCTTGCCCAAATTGACACCAAACCCTAATTTTGACCCATTTCAAAATTAGTCAACCAAATACTCCCAAAAGGGTTCTAACACTTCCATAATCACTAAACCTAGTGATTAAACCCAATATCAAAGCCTAGACATGGCCAAAACGTCAACCAACTCAAAACCCGCCAAGTGACAAGAATAACTAGTCACCATAAACCCACTTCATCATCTAAAAGGGTTTCACAACTAATCAAGCTCAAACCCTAACATTGAACCTCAAATCAAACAAATGAAATTCGGAGTTTGAACTTACCAATACTACCACAACGTAGCCAAGAACGAGATGAACAACTTTAGAACCCGAGCTTTGGTGAGAATCCGACTCCTTCTTCTCCAAATCAAGCTCTCTCTCTCTAAACCCTTCCTCTCTCTCTAGATACAAGTGTGTGAGTGAAAAGAGGTGAAATGAGGATAAGATAGCCCATGGATCAGTTTTGTGGCTCATAAACCGACCCTCAAGTGAAAATACCAAAATACCCCTTATTAACTCAATTTATCACAGCTGGCCCGTCAGTTCTGTTGGACGGCGTCCCAAAACTTGGACGGCGTCCAACCCTTCATTGCTGGACGGCGTCCTCCAATCTGGACGGCGTCCCAATCAACTGAAAAGGACAGAAACAGAAACAGGGTTTTACGGACTCCTAGTGCTCTAAGGTTCTTTATATGTGGGCAGTATGTGTCCAAGCACCCTAGTGCAAAAGTGGAGCCTAACAAAGACAAACCACACTTTTGACATGATACAGAAAAATATTCATTGAAATTGGCAAATTCTCAATATCAAGGAGCAAAGTTACCCATCTAGATTCCAAGCTACCTTCATTGGCTGCTTTGTGGGACTCAATTATCTTTTCTCACTTTTCTTCACTTGATAAACATCAATCAAATATCTTCTTCATATTTTATATTGACAACCACTACATTCTCAAGCAATAAAGATCGTGACATTTTTTAAGTAATGAGTCAAGCAATAGGTTTGAGTATTATCTACTATATAGTTGCTGTATGATGGTAAATTATTACCACCTTTTGCGTATCGGATAGTTCTTTTATAACATTTCTCTACTACTCCGTCCCCAAATAAGTGTTCGCTAGTTTTATAAATGTTTCAAAATAACTATTCGCCTCAGTTGTATATATGTTTCAAAATATATATCCACTTAAAAGAATAGTACCTAAATATTACTCCTATTAAGTTTCCCTATTTATTCTCATTTATTTTTCCCAATCATCTATTTATTAAATAAAATAAATTTAATCAAATTTGCCTTAGATACAAGGGCAATACTCACATTTATTCTTTTTGGGACTGAGCAAGTAATTTAATTTTGCCTGTTTTGTATGTTTCACCATTGAGAGGCTAATTTATTAATCATGTACATTTGTTTTTGTTTTCATATGGATCCAAACCTTAAAACAGAATAAGATACAAAAGTTTGTAAGATGTCTCCTAGTACTCGACCTAAATCAAGTTGCCATTGCAATGGTAATCGTGTTATTTAATATTTAAACATTAATTTAGATTCTTACTAATATAACTTTCTACAGGGTTCTAAGTTGTTTCATTGTCGTATTTAAACCTAAACAGCAATGTTTGCCTCTGGCATTGTACATGAGTTAAGGAACATATAGTACATACATACTGTATTTACTATATTAAATATATAAAGAAAACTCATACAATGATATAAAGCAATATATAAAACTTGTGCAAGCCTGCAGTTAAATTGTTTGAACTACGACTTGACCTTTTCTTAGCAAAATAGTCCACTGACATTACTACATTAGTCTAGCTGTTAATTTTGAAAGGATAACCATTTAGTTTTTAAAAAGAGAAAATTTGTCTCATTTTTCGCATGTGTCCTAGCAAGCTGTAGTTTTTAAATAAACCGCGAAATTTTTATACAAATTGTACATGAACAAGAATACAAGATAGAATCGACAAAAAGCAACGCATGTAACTCAGATGGTGATTGTTGGATCAGATTTCAATAAACCGATACAAGGAAGTAAGACGCTGAAATAAAAAAACAAAATGATTACAAAGTTTAGTAATATCATACATATTTAGACATCGGCGTGGATCCTAACTAAGATCAAAGAGTCAAAAGGAGTGACTAATCGCCACTCCCTTTGCTTTTTGTTAAGCGGTCTTCCTTTTCCCGCCTTTTCTCGATTAGCCCTAACATCTGCTATACCCCAAGTACAACTTTTCGTACCCAAGTTGAAAGATTCGAGTCTCAAAATACCATCTGCCTCGGTGAAGGACGTGGCATCATCGGCTAATGTTGTGTATTTTACATACATGGGACGGTCTTTGAATCGTTCGAGATCTTGTGGGATCCTAACAACCCTCTCAAGTCCGGGTGAAGATACCTATTGAATGAAAATTAAAATGTGATCATACTTCATTTGTGTATACTAAAGTTGGCAAAATGGGCGAGATTGGCATGTTTGGTAGTGGGACAAAACTGTGTGCGTTGACCCAAAAGACCTTTTGACCAAACTCTCTATGAATAGGCAGTGTGACAAATGCAGGTACGGAGTACTAAACTTACATTAGTTTAGTGACAATCTAAAACCCACAATGTGTGACAAGCAACCACATCTTTTCTTCTAGCCAAAAATAAAACCAACAAAATAACCCAAATTGACCCATTGGATAAAATTAGATGGAATCTAGTCTAAAATC
Organism: Rutidosis leptorrhynchoides; assembly: GCF_046630445.1. Lineage (NCBI taxonomy): Eukaryota > Viridiplantae > Streptophyta > Magnoliopsida > Asterales > Asteraceae > Rutidosis > Rutidosis leptorrhynchoides. Next base: position 25,375,078 of record NC_092337.1, read on the forward strand.
ATTTTCTAATGTACCAATTACATTCACATGATCACATCAAATATATGGAACCAAAATCACATTCTCATTTCTCTAGAGAATTCTAAAGAAACTGACGGATAGAAACACAAGCGGCAATTTTAACTCAATCATATGTAATGGGTCAAGTATATTATGTTTTAACGTGTAAAGTTAAAAACTTTTACCATAACGAGATTCGCTCAATTGTCTAAAGTATACTAAGATGCATAAAATCTCCTAACCTGCTATATAATGTTTTGAAAAAAAGTTTCTTGTAATCAAATTTATAATCATTATAAGAAAACTAACCAAAGTGTATTACATTCTAACCATTCCTAAAACTTGATCCTTGATAGTATATGACTTATTTCCCAACCATTCCTAACCACATGTAATTTATTGGCGACTTGACTGCCGCGTGGAGCCCAAATTGAATCCCAGGCAAGCTTTAAACGCATGAAAATTTGATCCCACCATTTTCATGGTGTCTCTTTTTTGCCCGAGGTCCTCACGGAAGCAATCTCTCTACCCTGGAGTAGAGAGGGGGATGACTTTCTCTTTCGGTGGGTGGAGAATTTTTCTTAACTCGTGGTTAGAGAGACGACTTCTCTTCTATTCTAAGGTAGAGGAAGGATTGTCTACATCTCAAACACCCCCCCCCCCCCCCCCCCCCCCCCAACTCGCATACGCGGGATTGAGTGTTGTTGTTGTTGTATTCCTAACCACATGTCTTTTGGTGAAGTATGATGTTCTTTCACCAAAAATCGTTTCTTTTCAAAAATCAACAAACAACTTTTGAGTGACACATTTTGGATTACACCTTTAAATTTATACATTTCCATTAAAACCTATGAAAATTTAAAGACACTATTTAGCGCTTGTCCAATAAATAAGACCACAAGTTGTAACATTGAATTGTTCTTATGTAGAGTTATAATTTGGTATGTTTTAAAGAAGAAAATTATAACACCTACATACAAATAGTATAATATACCCCGTTTTAAAATATGTCAACTTACAAAAACAAACTGGCAACGCTATTAGCGAAACCTATAATAGCCATCACCCAGGAAAATGTTTGAGGATATTTAGCAGGCCCAAACTGGCTTAATAGTAAGTGAAATTGTACACAATGCAAAAATATAAGTCGTCGTGTCTGGCAATGTGATGTTCAACAAAGTTACATACGTGACAATAATAAAAATGTAATAAAAGAAAGGATGATGATAAATCCACTTATATTATACATCAATGACTTATATTGTACACATATAATGCATAACAGAAGTGGGTTTATCAAAAAGTTAGGTTTATTATAAAATTAAAAGAGAAAGTCCAAAATGATTTATAAAATTAAAAGAGAAAGGAAAAGGCATATGTTAATTTTAATTATGCCAAAGGTCGGGTTTCGTAAACTTGTCAAGGATAGAATCGTGTTCGTTTGAAACAAGTCGCAGGTTAAAACCGAACGTACTTTGATTCAGGTTCAAACGAGTCAAACGGGTTGGATTCACGACACGCATTTCTATTAAATATTTTGAAAACAGAAAAATGCTTATAAGCTCCTAATCCGTTTAAATGTCTGACCCGTTTGAACCGAACCAAAAATTTGTCCAGTTTTGACCCCTGTTTCGCTTCAACCGAACCGATTCTATACTTGACCAGTTGACCATCCGAACTTGGTATAATAATAATTAACATATCCTTTTTCACTTCTCTTTTTATATTATACATCATTTTAGACTTATTTTTGTTAATATTTTGTTTATTGTCATGTATGTTACATCGATGAAAATCAGATTACCAGTTGTCGTTATTTTTTCATTTTGTGTGATTTCGCTTACTACTGAGACGGAGCCCGAAATATCCTCGGCATATTCATGGGTGATGCCTGGGATAGGCTTCGCTAGTAGAGTTGCAGTCCATTTTTGTGCTTTTGTAATAGTTGACTTATTTTAAAACTATATAAATAAAAATATAAATAAATATACTATTTATATGTAGGTGTTTTATTGTTTTCTTCAAAAACATACATTATTATAACTCCGTATAAGAACAAATCAATATAGAAGGTGTGGCCGTATTTATTGGACAAATGTGAAATAGTGTCTTTAAATTTTCTAAAGATTTGAATAAAAATGTAAATCAAAAGGTGCAAACTAAAATGTGTAAACCAAAATGTGTAAACCAAAATGTGTTACTCAACGTTATATTGGTTGATATTTTAAAATATAAGAAAATGAAAAGACATGATTTTTGATGAAACCAGAGTGTATTAGATTTTAACCATATTGTAGAACCCATCTGACCCACTCATTTAGCCATCTACTGAACACAAAAATAAAGAACCTCAAGCGATATATCAGCAGGAATTGATCCAGCGGACTCAGCCTCATCTAACCGCTCTCTGTACGTTTTAGAGAAAGCTTCAATATCCTCCATAGTGGGAGACCCCGATCTGTAAATTATCTTCACTTTATTAATTAAGTATACATCATTTTACATATTTTCCAACTTTTTTAAAGATGGTGAGGTTGTCAAAATCAAATAATGAAATTTAAAAGACCAGGAAACACATCCAAATGAGGTATAAAAAGCTTACTTGTTTGAAAGCCTCTCAACACGCACTCGAATGGCGGAATTCTGCAACGTCTTAAAAGCATATATTCCCAACTCTCCATCAAAAGACAAGGAAACTTGTTCGGCAATCATTAAGGCTTCTTTGTCCCATGTTGTCCCAGCCAATGAAATTCCGCCACCTCCACCTCCATCCCCAAACTTCATAATCATTTTTACACAACAAATTAATTAATACTCCATACGCTAATAACTTGGAATTTTATTTAAGATGATAGATTTTAATATGTTCAGTCACATCATTTGCCAACTTACTCTTGGTTCTGCATCTTCTTCCAAGTAGTCATCTTCAAAGTCATCATCCTCATCAAATTCCTCTATATTGCATGATAAGATAGATATAGTTAGACAACTCTAAGGATCAACAAAATATTAACAACTAAACTGATATATGGTCATTAGTATGTATAACCACACAAATTCACAATTCACAAACTAACATCCATCAACTTAACCAAATCAGCTTCTCTTTAAGTACACAACATACAAGCATCAATTATGTAGTAACTGACACATAATAACCCTAAAAATTAATTTTAGAATATACGATTATAGTAATAGCCATACAAAATCAAATATTTAACTCTATATAAGCCATCATTTCAAAAAGGTTGTATCTTTCATCCCTAACATACAACTACAACTAGGGTTTTATTAATATGATTACCATAGCTGCTGTTTGGCAAGAGAGAAATGGGAGAATCTTTAAAAAACCTCCAAGAGATGCAAAAGAATTGGTAAAAATCATCAGAGAAGATATTGAACTGCAAATGTTGACTTTAAAAGTCAAAGATACTAAAGCTGCGAAGGCTGCAGCAAGATATGGGGTCTAGCATGGGTCAATTTGCAGGTTTTTGACATTGTTATAGGGTATTGCTTCTTAAGGCAGTGTATGTACTAGCCTTTCGTTTCCTTTCTTGTATTGTATCTGAATTGGTTTATTAATATATCCTTTTACCTTGGGATAAAAAAAAGAACATACAACTACAAGCTAGCATATATCTATTATTTAAGTTACAATATTTTTCTTCTATGTAGATTACGTTGAATAGTTTTTCTACAAATACTAACTGTAATGAGTTCGATTCTAGATTAATAGTAGATTAGTAGCTACTAATTGTAGTGTAATCCTTTGAAATACTTCAATGCAATGAGAGTAAGATTGTAACACCATCCTACATTCCTTTAATTAATAATTCCATATTTTGACAATGTCCAACTTCAAATCAACAATTTAAGTATGCTACTTGATAATTCTAAACTTCTAATAATGTAATCAAATCACCAATTCAAATTGCAACTTCCAATATATATATGTAATAAGAAAAAGAAAAGAAAAATCATCTTTATATAAAGTAACCTCCAAACACCACCAGAATCACACACATATAGCATGATAAAATCCTAATCATCCAAACCCCCAAATTAAAATAAAACAAATATCATATAACCAAAACAAAACATGTAAAAACCAAAAATTTAAATCAGGGGAATATATATATTACCATCATCAAATTCTTCAAACTCCTCATCTTCTGAGACTTCTTGAACAATTGAAGGAGTAAGAAGTGATTCGGAAGATGGGTCTTTCTTTTTGGCTGTTACAATACATTCATGGGTTCTGTTGGACGATGAGAGTAAATATGGGTATGAATTACAAAATGGGATTTTGAAAAAGTTAATGAATTGAGGGTAAAAGGGTTTAGATTTTAATGATGAATAGGAATTAGGAGAAAACAAGGTGGTCTGATGATGATAATAGTTGGAGATTGAATTCATTTTTCTCGTGTTTGTTTGAGATATGATATCCAGTTTTGTTTCGGTTCACAAGGGTCCAGATGGTTCAGTAGAACGGTTGGATCACTAGACCGGCAACGGAAACTAGACTGAAGTGTACTCCGTAGTTGTTTGTTTTGTTTTGGAGGTACTTACAAATTACAAATTACAATTACAATTACAATTACAATTACAATTACAATGTTATTGGTAGTTTGGTACAATGGCACTATGTTGGTACGGGTTATTTGTTGAATTAGGTTCATAGATAGGGATGGCATCGGGTCGGGTTTGGTCGGGTATAGGCAATACCAAACCCAAACCCGATTAAGAAACTCACTCCCAAACCCGGTACCATACCCGGCGGGTAACCATTAACTAATTAACCGCCGGGTAACGGATTTCCCCACGGATAATCGGGTAACCATTTAATTCAAATCAAATTAAATTAAATGTTAAAGAATTTACAAACTACATTACTAACTGAGATTAAAATGTTAAAGAATTAAATGTTAAAGAATCTTGTTGTGCAGCTTGTTCATAGTAGCATCCAAGGATTAATCTCAGTTACATGTCTGTACTCGGATGTAATGTATGCATGTTTTTCTTGTCCATTTTGGTGGGCCTTATGAAGTGGGCTAGTAGGATATAAGCCCAGGTTAGTATTTATTTGTAACTTTCAATGTAATATATAGAATAAACTTATCGGGTATATGGGTCGAGCATACTGGTCGGGTATATGAGTTTTCATTTAAAACCAAACCCGAACCCGAACCCGCGAAAAAAATTAAACCTTTACCCATACCCGACCCTAAACCCGTATACCCGGACCAATAATATCGGGTTTCGGGTTTACCCATCGAGTACGGGTATTTTTGCCATCCCTATTCATAGATGATAATGTAACGTTAGCTGCATTTTAATTATTGAACGTTTATGTTTATTTCTTATTTTTAGGCTAAATTAACGAATATTATTAAAAAAGAAAAATCTTTATCGAATAATGAAGAAACCCCTGAGCGATATAAAGGCGTTCAGAACGTGGAAAAGCTCGAGAAAAAGTTTCACAAAACGAAACTAACTCAAATCGAACCTATCCAGAACTAAACAACCGGAACAAAATTATCAAGAACTAGCACCTACGGAAACAAACATACTAAACTACAAAATAGAACCCGATTTAACCGGCATTGGAGGATCTTTATTTATTCTTAGCATCCGGTTGGATCGGCCGAGACATTACCCCATCCACTTTGTAGATATGGACACCCTCACCTTTCCGAGACGAGAAGGAGTATGTGAGAGCATTGATGTTTTACTTCTGATATTGCTCAATAACATCATATATATCTATCGCAATATCGTGTAAAATGCTCTAGAATCGAGGATAATGAAGGCGTTTCTACAAGTGATAATCCAAGATGCGCAAATTTGTATCGGAAGAGTGATTTACAAAGAGTTTTGATGATTTATGACATTGGTTGATCCCGATACGACTTAAGGTCTATTTAGCGCTCTAAAATGGTAAAACAAAGCTTCCAAGGTGTTAGGCTTCGTCCAAATAAAAGAGGATTGAAAAGAAAGCGAAACAGTGGATTTCAGCATATCTGGACGCCGTCCGGGGTTTCAGGACGCCGTCCAGCCTCTTGAAACAGGACGTCGTCCTGGATTTGAAGACGCCGTCTAGATCTTAAGGACGGGACACCGTCCAGCCTTTTTGGACGTCGTCCCGTAGTAGGTTTCAACCGACTTTTGTGCTTTTTACCTACTTTCTCCACTTTAAAACTACTGTTTTGAGGGACTGTTTCATAGCTTACGAACCAGAGAGTACAGAGACGATTTTTAGGAGCAAAATTGGAGAACTCCAAGCTCTTGGAAGAGGCTCAACATCAAGACATCAAAGATCAAAACCTTCATCATCCAAGAACTCCTTGTTCTTGTAGGTTATTCCTTGTTCTAAAACAATGATTTCAGTTGTTAATCTGATTGTTATGTTGTCTGTTACCATGATTGTTGGCTAGTTTCTATAATGTTTGTCTAGATTAATAACCAAGGTATTGGATGTAATCTTATTGATTGAATGTATTATGTGTGATAGATTAAAGCTTGAATTAAGAACCATGCTTATTGCTGTTAAAATCATTTGTATCTAGTTAATTGATATGTTGTTGATAAAGAGAACTCTTGTTGATGTATCATATTGATTTACAATCAACTTGTCTTAGATTGATTGTTTACTAAACCGGACCAAGGGGGTAAACTAGATTAAAATGGTTAAACAAAATAGGAATGAATTGTGTAGAGCGAACGCAAAGACAATTGTTATTCAAGTCTTTGATCTAGCTAATCAACTAGTCACAAACGAAAAGGTCTAAGTAATAGGGAACCCTCACTTAGTAATTCTAGTTTGAGTACTCGCTAAAGAGAACTCTTGGCGGGTCGATTTAGGTGATTAGCATGCTTTTAATAGTTATTTGATTACAAATACAAGAACCATAGTGAAAAGGGAACCCTTGATCTTGTGATTGTGTTTGCGTGTTTATTCAAGAGAACTCTTAGTGAACCTATTAGATAACTTACACACATAATTATTCAATCAGGCCTTAGTATCAAAACTTACATCCAATACCGTGGGTAAAATATCTAGATGAACATTTCATCTCTTTGATTTAAATCAAAACTATCTTACTTGCTTTCTTTGCATTTATTTTCATCTTATAAATTTAAAAGACCAAAAATATTGTTTTTACATTTAACCTTCTCTGATTTGGCTAAATCGTTAAATGGCCACCAAAACATAAAACTTGTACCTTTAAGTTTCATTTACTTAATTAATCATAATATAGTTTCTAATTCTAGTTTGGCTAATACAACTTTCCTTGGAACGATACACGGAACTAAACCAGTTACTATACTACTACACGATCGGGTACACTGCCCGTTAGTGTGTAGAAATCTTTAATCGGTATTTTTCCATATTATTTTATACGACAATTTATACGACACTTCTCTCACATCAAGTTTTTGGCGCCGCTGCCGGGGAAGGTTTTGTGTCAAAATAGAATTATTAACTGATTTGTGATTAAGTAGTTTCTTAATTATTTTTAATAGTCTTTGATTTTTAAACTTATAGAATCGGTATGTTTAATAGTTTTTGTTAGTTGTGTGATTGACAGTTTATAGGTCGTATATGCCACATACCCGAAGTTCAGAATCTCCATTACTTACACCGTTTACAGAACCTGATAGAAAGCTTGGTAGGATTTGAAAAGAAGTACTTGAAATTTTTGAATCTTCATCAAAGCAAGAAACCTTTGATTCAGAATCAAGTACGACCAAGCCTCGATATTCAGACTTTGGTAAACCCGTTCAAACCCCAAATTTTGAAATGGAAGGAGAAAGACCGTTGGTACCACGACAATCAATGGCAGCAAAGATGAAAGCAACCCGGACCGGACAAGGTAGTGCTATTACTCCACCTACTGGTGAGGTAACTTTTGAAATAAAAGGACCTATTCTTCAAATGATTAATAACAGGTGTCAATTTGGTGGTGGTCCGAATGAAGATGCAAACGAACATATTCGTCTCTTTCAAGAGATATGTTTTCTTTTTAAACTTAAACCAGAAACTGACCAGGCCATATTATTAAGACTTTTCCCTTGGACACTCCAAGGGGAAGCACGAAGTTGGTTAGATTCATTGACCGAGGCTACGATAGAAACGTGGGATGGTATGTTGGAAAAATTTCTTAAGAAATATGTAGCGACCCGACAAAATCGTCATTGACGGCGCCGACTACTTAGGTCCCGTTGCGTGGTCATAGTCCCTATATGAGACTCGTTTGACCAAAATTATGTCGCATTCATTTGAAACGTACAAGACTTGCAAAGTTTAGTTTACAAACAATTCGACAACAAGTTTAAGATTACAAAAATTGTAAAGTATAAATGAAATAACTTGCGACATAATATAAGTTGAAAATCACAGTTGCTATAAATAGCGTAAGCATGTAAACAATATGTTTGAATCCAACGGTGCTATCACTAGCGTATGCATGTATGTATGCTTGACTCCAAGCATGAAATCAGAGTGTATGCATGTATGCTTGACCCCAAGCAAGTATGAATGTACGCGGAAGCATGTATCAAATAGCCAAGTATGAACCTGAGAAACATATAGAAAACTGTCAACGAAAAACGTTGGTGAAATCATAGATGTATTTGTAAACGTATATTTTGAACCACAATAGTTTGTATAGATGATTATCCAAATCGTATTTATTCCGAAGAATGTAGTTTGTATTGCGAGCACCCAATTACCAAAGCTTAACTGAATCTTCCCTCTGAATTTTGAATATAGTGTTATAACATACACTATGCACGTTGAAATTATATTTCATCCACTAACGGTAGCGAACCGTCTGAATGAGGGTTCGTTAAACCCGTATGGCCACACAACATAATCACTCGCTTACACTTACACCCTGCAAGTGGAACTAATGATAATTGGATTGAGGACTTTTGTTCTAACTCGTCTGTATCTTTGTATTCGTATTTGTGTTCAAAGTATAAAAGTATGAAAAGTATATATACATGTGAAATGTATATAAGTATGTAATGTATATGTTTCTCAGCCCACGATTTAAAAGAATAAAAGTTGTTGAAAAGGTGGGACTATGATCTCACCTCGAGTGCACGAGTATAAATGTACTTCACAAAGTAAACGTGTGCATGAAAGTTGCTTAGCCTTGACCTAAACAAATAAGTTGTATCAATTAACCGGTTACGACACAAGGTCGGGTGAAATGTGTTCAATTAGTCCTATGGCTCGTTACGACTCGATTAAGTATAGCATGTGAATCACGTTGTCAAGTTTCATACCAGAAACAAGTATAAAAGCATGTTAGAATGATTGTATAAAAGTTTGGTTAAGTTTGACTAAAAGTCAAACTTGGTCAAAGTCAACGAAAAAGTCAACACGTTCGGGTTCGGTCCCGAACTATTTTTCTGAGGTTTTTATTCATATATAAGCATATTAGAACAAGTTTCATGTGAATCGGAGGTCGATAGCTAGTCAAACATTTCGCGTGAAATGCGCCAAAGTGAGCAGAATCTGGCCAGGCGATTCTGCGCGCCGCGCGGGGATGTGGCGCGCCGCGCCACTACCTGGCCAGAGAATTCTGGTCAGTTTTCAAAGTATGCACGAACCAAAACACAAACATTCACATTTTATGATCCGCAAACAATTAGAACATGTATTTTATATCATCGGAAAGCTATTTCGACAAGGAATACAACTAACCACATATCATTAATCAAAAACATCATTTATAATAACCGAAAACTCGTCAATTGATCAAGAAAGGTTTATTTTCAAAGTTTCAAGTTCGTAAAACGTATTTTATGATTCGGGAATCCAATTTACACATACGATATGCCGTTTTGAAGGTAATGAAGCATACATTACAACTAAACACTTACTAATAACCTTTCATGGCATTCGAAACATCAAAAGCTCGTTTTAAGTCTATCAAACCCTAACCAAAATCCGCAAAAATCAATATTCATGTTTTTGAAGTTTCCTTAATCAACCTACGCATCAAAACGAGGCTAGTGATACTAGTAACACAATTAAAACATGCACTTTAACAATCTAACAACATTAACTCATCCCAAAATCAAGGATTAAGCTAACCCATTTCAAATGTTCAAACTAGTTACTCAAAACAACGAATCGAGCAAACAAAACATATATTCATGTTATACACGAGCCATAGACACTAACTAACACAATTTCAAGTCAAAAACACGAATTTAAAGAAATCTAGAGTTTTTGAAATGTTACCCAAACGAGATGAAGTTGGTATCAAATTGTAGAGGATGAAGAGAGGATTCCAAATATGTAATTTGTTTTGAAGTTTGCTTCCCGATCCGGATTTAGATGATGATTTATTGAATTGGGTGTTTGTGTGTGTTCTTGCTAGAGAGAAAGAGAGAGAGGTGGAGGTGGTTGAATGGTGGTGATTGGGGTGGACTAGTTGACCTAGTCAACTAGTTTGCCCCGTGTCAATTTTAGTCCCTCGAGTTTAGAAGCGGGTGCGGGATTTAACCGATCGAATAATTTTAAAACGCTCGAGTACACGGGTGATGTCAAAATTGAATAGCGGAAATATTATGAACGTTAGTCAACGGAAACTGGGAATTTAAATAGCGAAAGATATTATAAAAAAAAAGACGGTGTTAAAAATAAATTTAACGGAAAAACGCGGGATGTTACATTATCCACACCTCAAAAGAAATTTCGTCCCGAAATTTAGTTGGAAGTAGTAGTTGTTGAATCTTACTCGAGATCTTGCGTTGTCGGTTCTACGAATAAGTGAAGGTACTCCCTTGGGCATTTCAACGAACTTTGACAGTCGGGATTTCACGTCGTCTTAGAGTTTGGGTTCACGATTTATGGTTTCAACCGGTCCTCCTAGGAATGAAGTTTATCGTCGATAGTGAGCCCATCGAAAAGGAATAACAAGTTCTTGTTTCGCAAAACACGTCTTTAAGTTGATACATCGAATGTAGGATAAACGGAGACTCAAAATGGGTCGGAAAAGTCTAAACGGCTAGCGACGGGTCCAAAACACCCCAAGAATTTAAAGGATCAAAATATCGCGGATTTAGCTTCCTACGTTTTCCCGAAACGGATTGCACCTTTCCAAGGTGCGACTCTTAACGTGACGCGGTTTCCCACGTGGAATTTGAAATGTTTACGTCTAAATCGGCGTAGCTCATTTGGCGACAACGAGTCGTGTTGGGTCTTTCTTGGATATGGATAAGTTTTCTCGGTCGCTCATGCATAATCCCGGTCCCGGTGAATTGGTCATCGTTTACTTGGTTCGACAAAAGGAGAATGACGTTTCCGGTCATATAAGGTTTCGAAGGCGTGGCGTCAACACTCGAATGAAAATCATTGTAGTACGAGGATTCGGTTAAAGGAAAATACTTTTCTCAAGTAAATTTGAAGTTGGTAATACAAACTTGTATTATAGTTTTCAAGACTTAAATCGTATGTTTGTTCGGTCCGTCGGGTTGTGGATGGTACGCGGTACTCATGTCTAAACGCGGTCCCGAGGCTTTTTGTAAGGCACTCCAAAATCTAGAAGTGAAACGAGGATCTCGATCCGAAACGGGGTACATTTCCCTAAGGCATATTGAACAAGTTTGCTAGGAATTGAAAACGTTAGCTAGGACAAGTTTCTCAAGAAAATTCGCGTCGCGGAAGATTTATCGGTTTCCAAAAACGTTCGTCGGGGCAAGTTCTTATCGGGTTTTTGAAAGAAAAACGTTCGTCGGAACTATTCACCCTCGAGGTGAATACTAGTATAACGTGAAGAGTCTCTCTCCATTGAGAATTTAAAATAAAAGATTTCCTGAACCGGAATTACGAGTGTAAGGCGAGAGAAGTTTCCGCCTCGATGCGAGCATAACGAGTAAATTGTAGTTAGTCAATAAGACTGCGCGAGGACGAGCTAGTATACCCGTGTGACATACGGTTGAAGTCGAATGGAATCGGTAATTCATTTGGAAGCATAAGTATAGTTCGACAAAAGTCGAAGGGGTGTCCCCGGTATGGTTGCTATAAATATTCTCGGAGTTTTCGGATGTCCAAACCTGAAAAGATGAAGTCATGTACATGGCACATGGTGGTGTTTAGGTTGATCGAGTCTAACCACCATCACGTGTCACTAGAACTTTGGTATGTCTTACCGTAATATAACTACGTTGATCGAGTGTCGCTATATTACGCTAACTCATACCTCCATCCCCACATCACTCCATAGATTCAAGTTCGTGTCATCGTGAAGACCTAAAATGAACAAAATGTAACGACGTCTCAAACGTGACTCATATTAAATCGAAAGAATTTCTGCAAATCTAAGGAAGCGTTCCCCGAGGGAAGTGTATAAATGATTGTTCACGTCAATGTGGTTCGAGTCAGACAATAAGGTATTCAGGTATGAAAAGAGTAACGAGTCATGATAACGAGTAGCACGCAACCGTAGTGATAAATGTTGATGACGATACTCACCTAGAGTAGTGATGGTAGTAACACCAAAAAGTAGATAGTAAGAAACACCAGTGGGAAACCGATAGTAAGTTGAAACGGTGGCGAATCATAATCTGGGAGACAGGGTTCCCGGACAAGTGTGACCAATGAAGTCGTTGTCATCCATACGTGTATGAATCATGAATTTACGTGTGTTACCAAAAAGTGGCGGAATACGAGTTCGTATGATGAAGGTTGGGTACCATTAAAAAGTTTTCCTAAGAATGATTCAAGTATAATGCACAAGTAGTCAAGTAAGTGCTATCTATAGCAAATGTATGTCAGAATGCAATGGCTAACTATCCGGTTGTAGTCTAGACTCACTAATGCGTCCTAACGACTCTGTTAGACACACTAATGCACGTCCTAGTTCCCTACAACCAACGCTCTGATACCATCTGTAGCGACCCGACAAAATCGTCATTGACGGCGCCGACTACTTAGGTCCCGTTGCGTGGTCATAGTCCCTATATGAGACTCGTTTGACCAAAATTATGTCGCATTCATTTGAAACGTACAAGACTTGCAAAGTTTAGTTTACAAACAATTCGACAACAAGTTTAAGATTACAAAAATTGTAAAGTATAAATGAAATAACTTGCGACATAATATAAGTTGAAAATCACATTTGCTATAAATAGCGTAAGCATGTAAACAATATGTTTGAATCCAACGGTGCTATCACTAGCGTATGCATGTATGTATGCTTGACTCCAAGCATGAAATCAGAGTGTATGCATGTATGCTTGACCCCAAGCAAGTATGAATGTACGCGGAAGCATGTATCAAATAGCCAAGTATGAACCTGAGAAACATATAGAAAACTGTCAACGAAAAACGTTGGTGAAATCATAGATGTATTTGTAAACGTATATTTTGAACCACGATAGTTTGTATAGATGATTATCCAAATCGTATTTATTCCGAAGAATGTAGTTTGTATTGCGAGCACCCAATTACCAAAGCTTAACTGAATCTTCCCTCTGAATTTTGAATATAGTGTTAGAACATACACTATGCACGTTGAAATTATATTTCATCCACTAACGGTAGCGAACCGTCTGAATGAGGGTTCGTTAAACCCGTATGGCCACACAACATAATCACTCGCTTACACTTACACCCTGCAAGTGGAACTAATGATAATTGGATTGAGGACTTTTGTTCTAACTCGTCTGTATCTTTGTATTCGTATTTGTGTTCAAAGTATAAAAGTATGAAAAGTATATATACATGTGAAATGTATATAAGTATGTAATGTATATGTTTCTCAGCCCACGATTTAAAAGAATAAAAGTTGTTGAAAAGGTGGGACTATGATCTCACCTCGAGTGCACGAGTATAAATGTACTTCACAAAGTAAACGTGTGCATGAAAGTTGCTTAGCCTTGACCTAAACAAATAAGTTGTATCAATTAACCGGTTACGACACAAGGTCGGGTGAAATGTGTTCAATTAGTCCTATGGCTCGTTACGACTCGATTAAGTATAGCATGTGAATCACGTTGTCAAGTTTCATACCAGAAACAAGTATAAAAGCATGTTAGAATGATTGTATAAAAGTTTGGTTAAGTTTGACTAAAAGTCAAACTTGGTCAAAGTCAACGAAAAAGTCAACACGTTCGGGTTCGGTCCCGAACTATTTTTCTGAGGTTTTTATTCATATATAAGCATATTAGAACAAGTTTCATGTGAATCGGAGGTCGATAGCTAGTCAAACATTTCGCGTGAAATGCGCCAAAGTGAGCAGAATCTGGCCAGGCGATTCTGCGCGCCGCGCGGGGATGTGGCGCGCCGCGCCACTACCTGGCCAGAGAATTCTGGTCAGTTTTCAAAGTATGCACGAACCAAAACACAAACATTCACATTTTATGATCCGCAAACAATTAGAACATGTATTTTATATCATCGGAAAGCTATTTCGACAAGGAATACAACTAACCACATATCATTAATCAAAAACATCATTTATAATAACCGAAAACTCGTCAATTGATCAAGAAAGGTTTATTTTCAAAGTTTCAAGTTCGTAAAACGTATTTTATGATTCGGGAATCCAATTTACACATACGATATGCCGTTTTGAAGGTAATGAAGCATACATTACAACTAAACACTTACTAATAACCTTTCATGGCATTCGAAACATCAAAAGCTCGTTTTAAGTCTATCAAACCCTAACCAAAATCCGCAAAAATCAATATTCATGTTTTTGAAGTTTCCTTAATCAACCTACGCATCAAAACGAGGCTAGTGATACTAGTAACACAATTAAAACATGCACTTTAACAATCTAACAACATTAACTCATCCCAAAATCAAGGATTAAGCTAACCCATTTCAAATGTTCAAACTAGTTACTCAAAACAACGAATCGAGCAAACAAAACATATATTCATGTTATACACGAGCCATAGACACTAACTAACACAATTTCAAGTCAAAAACACGAATTTAAAGAAATCTAGAGTTTTTGAAATGTTACCCAAACGAGATGAAGTTGGTATCAAATTGTAGAGGATGAAGAGAGGATTCCAAATATGTAATTTGTTTTGAAGTTTGCTTCCCGATCCGGATTTAGATGATGATTTATTGAATTGGGTGTTTGTGTGTGTTCTTGCTAGAGAGAAAGAGAGAGAGGTGGAGGTGGTTGAATGGTGGTGATTGGGGTGGACTAGTTGACCTAGTCAACTAGTTTGCCCCGTGTCAATTTTAGTCCCTCGAGTTTAGAAGCGGGTGCGGGATTTAACCGATCGAATAATTTTAAAACGCTCGAGTACACGGGTGATGTCAAAATTGAATAGCGGAAATATTATGAACGTTAGTCAACGGAAACTGGGAATTTAAATAGCGAAAGATATTATAAAAAAAAAGACGGTGTTAAAAATAAATTTAACGGAAAAACGCGGGATGTTACAAAATATTTTCCAGCATCCAAGTCCGCGAGACTCCAACACGAAATTACCCAATTCTGTCAAAAGCTGATGGAAACCCTGTACGAAGCATGGAATCGATTTTCCAAAATGCTAAGAGGTTGTCCAAACCATGGTTTGGATACCTTTCAAAAGGTCCAAATCTTTTACAAAGGTTGTGATGTAGCAACCCGAATTTCAATTGACCAAGCGGCCGGTGGTTCTCTTATGGACAAAACCGAGCAAGAGGCTTATGAAATAATCGAGAAGCTAGCCGATTATTCTCATGAGTGGCATCAAGAACGCCCAATTACTCGTAATGCTCAAGTCCAAAGCGTCGGCGCCTATGATGACCTTAGTTCCCTAAGTGTTAAAATAGACGGTGTTGCTCGAACCATGGATAAAATCACCAAGGAAATTCATAGTATGAAAGTAGGTTGTGAATACTGTGGTGGTCTTCATTTAGGAAAAGATTGTGATGCCGGTTTAACAATGGCTCAAAAAGAAGAAGTGGCTTTCGTAAGCCAAAGAAATAACAATCAATTTCAAGGAAGAGCCCAATTTAACCGGAACTTTAACAACCCCTACAACCCTCAAGGTCAAAATTCCAATTACCAACAAGGGTCAAGTAGTGGGTTCCAACAACAAACTCCGAGTTTTTATCAAAAACCCCAACAGGAAGAAAAAAAGTCAAATTTGGAGAGTATGTTAGAAAAGTTGATTTCATCACAAACTCAGCTTGTCACAAATATAAACCAAACCAACGAGAAAAACGAACACCAGTTTCGAAATCAACAAGCCTCAATTCAGAATTTGGAGAAACAAATGAGTGGTTTAGCTAATTTACTTAGTGAGAGAAAACCAGGTAGTTTACCGGGCGATACAAATAAGAACCCTCGAAATGAGCACGCCAATGTTATCACCACACGGAGTGGTTTAGCATACGATGCTCCAAAAATGCCCGAAAATTCTGATTTTAGTGTTCCGTTGAACCGAAATGATGAACCGGTTAAGGAGCCGGAAAAAGTGGTTGAAAAGGAAGAACGGGAAAAACCCGTAGTGAAACCATATCAACCACGACTCCCATACCCAAGAAAACAACAACAAGAAAGGCTAGAGGCCGAAAGGTCAAAATTCCTAGATATGTTTAAACAAATTAACATAAATATGCCTTTCATTGATGTAATCTCAGGTATGCCCAAGTATGCTAAGTTCTTAAAAGACTTACTTACTAATCGGAAGAAAATGGAGGAACTTTCATCCGTCACCATGAATGCTAATTGTTCAGCAATTTTGATGAACAAAAATACCAAAGAAATTAGCAGATCCTGGAAGTTTTACCATACCATGTCTCCTGGGAGATTTGGAATGCATTAAAGCATTAGCGGATTTAGGGGCTAGCATAAATTTAATGCCTTATTCATTATATGTTAAGCTAAACCCCGGGGTACTAAAACCAACCCGAATGGCAATTCAACTAGCGGACCGCTCTGTTAAATTCCCTCGTGGAATTTTAGAGAACATGTTGGTAAAAGTAGGTACCCTAGTATTTCCGGCTGACTTTGTAATTTTGGACATGGAGGAGGACACACGTGTGCCTCTTATATTAGGTCGACCTTTCCTCAATACCGCTAGAGCTATGATAGATGTTCATGGGCAGAAATTGACCCTTAGTATTGAGGATATGAAGGTTACCTTTTCCGTTGACCATGCCCTACAATACCCCGAGTCTACTGATGATCAATGTTATTATGTGCAAACCATAGACACATATTCGGAGTTGTTGCAGGAATTTCCAGAATTGCAAGGTACGCGAGAATGCATTTTTACGGAAGGTGATGAAGAGAATATGTTGGAAGAAGTGGAGATGTTGACCACCTTGATGGCTAACGGTTATGAGCCAAATGATGAAGAATACAGAAAGTTGGATTTAGGAAATGAGTACCGATGTAAAACATCGATTGAAGAACCTCCCGTTTTAGAACTCAAGCCACTTCCAAAACACTTGGAATATGCTTACCTACAAGAAGGTTCTACTCTCCCGGTTATCATTTCATCCGAACTCTCTGTAAGTGAGAAGTCTAAACTTGTTTCC
This sequence comes from Rutidosis leptorrhynchoides, assembly GCF_046630445.1. Taxonomy (NCBI): domain Eukaryota; kingdom Viridiplantae; phylum Streptophyta; class Magnoliopsida; order Asterales; family Asteraceae; genus Rutidosis; species Rutidosis leptorrhynchoides. Next base: position 25,392,596 of record NC_092337.1, read on the forward strand.
ATGTTAAAAGCCCATAAAACGGCTCTAGCATGGAAAATTCATGACATCAAGGGTATAAGTCCCTCTTATTGTACGCATAAGATATTAATGGAAGATAACTATAAGCCATGTGTACAAAGACAAAGGCGACTCAACCCTAATATGCAAGAAGTTGTTAAAAAGGAGATTGTCAAACTCCTAGATGCAGGTCTCATTTATCCAATTTCGGATAGCCCTTGGGTGAGTCCGGTCCAATGCGTGCCCAAAAAGGGTGGCATGACCGTTGTCACAAATGAAGACGACCAATTAATTTCTACCAGGACTATCACGGGTTGGAGGGTATGTATTGATTACAGAAAATTAAATGATGTTACCCGAAAAGACCATTTTCCTCTTCCTTACATTGATCAAATGTTGGAAAGGTTGGCAGGAAAGAACTTTTATTGTTTTCTTGACGGTTTCTCGGGATATTTCCAAATCCCTATAGCACCAGAGGACCAAGAGAAAACGACCTTTACATGCCCTTATGGTACTTTCTCCTATCGACGTATGCCCTTTGGCTTATGCAATGCTCCTGCTACCTTTCAAAGGTGTATGGTAGCTATTTTTCATGATATGATTGAAGACTTTATGGAAGTATTCATGGATGACTTTTCAGTCTTCGGTGATTCTTTTGACTCATGTCTTCATAATCTTGAGCGTATGTTGATTAGGTGTGAAGAATCAAATCTTGTGCTAAACTGGGAAAAATGCCATTTTATGGTAAAAGAGGGCATTGTATTGGGTCATAAAATTTCTTGTGCAGGTCTGGAGGTGGATAGAGCTAAAGTGGAAGTCATAGCCAAATTACCACCACCGTCAAATGTAAAAGGCGTAAGAAGTTTTATGGGGCACGCCGGTTTTTACCGGCGGTTCATTAAAGATTTTTCCAAAATTGCAACCCCCATGAACAAACTTCTTGAGAAAGACGCTCCATTTGTCTTTACGGACGAGTGTCTTACCGCCTTTAACCTACTTAAAGCAAAGCTCACACAATCACCCATTCTCATATCACCGAATTGGTCAATACCATTCGAACTTATGTGTGACGCTAGTGACTTTGCTATTGGTGCCGTCTTGGGTCAAAGAATTGAAAAACATTTCAAGCCCATTTATTATGCTAGCAAGACATTGCAAGGAGCCCAACTTAATTACACTACCACCGAGAAGGAACTCCTGGCAATCATTTTTTCGTTTGATAAATTCCGATCCTATTTGGTACTAGCAAAGACGGTTGTCTATACAGACCACTCGGCATTGAAGTACTTGCTTGCTAAGCAAGATGCTAAACCCCAGTTAATACGTTGGGTCTTGCTTTTGCAAGAATTCGACATCGATATTAAAGACAAAAAGGGGGCCGAAAACCTAGTTGCCGATCACCTTTCTCGACTTGAGAACCCGAATCTTGGGGTTCTCCATGAGACTGTTATCCAAGATAACTTTCCAGACGAAAATCTCATGAAGATTGAGAAAATTGATGATCCATGGTTTGTAGACATAGCCAACTATCTTGCGGGTGGATTCCTAGAAACCGGTTGGTCACATCAGAAAAGAAAGAAATTCTTTAGTGACCTAAAATACTATTTTTGGGAAGACCCTTATCTATTTAGGCGATGTGCGGATGGAATTATTCGTCGGTGTGTTTCGGGGAAAGAATGCACCGAAATTCTGCTTGACTGTCACCTTGGTCCAACAGGTGGGCACTTTGGTCCCCAAATCACGGGGAGGAAAGTTTACGAGGCCGGTTTCTATTGGCCTACAATATTCAAAGATGCCTACACTGTTTGTAAGGCTTGTGACGCGTGCCAATGGGCCAGTCAAATCACTAAACGGGATGAAATGCCTCAACAAAGCATCCAAGTATGCGAGGTGTTCGATGTTTGGGGAATTGACTTTATGGGGCCCTTTCCAAAATCTCATTCTTACCTATACATACTTGTTGCCATAGATTATGTTTCCAAATGGGCGGAGGCAAAACCTCTACCAACAAATGATGGCCGAGTTGTGGTAAACTTTTTGATGGAACTTTTCTCTAGGTTTGGCATGCCAAAAGCTCTTATAAGTGACCGGGGCACCCACTTTTGCAATAAGCAATTGAAAGGTGTTGAAAAGATATGGAGTAATCCATAAAATTTCAACATCCTATCATCCCCAGACAAGTGGGCAAGTAGAAAACACCAACCGGTCATTAAAACGCATACTTGAAAAGACCGTTGGTGCAAATCCAAAAGAGTGGTCAATCAAGTTAAACGATGCATTGTGGGCCTTTCGTACGGCCTACAAAACACCAATTGGAACAACTCCTTTCCGTATGGTATACGAAAAAGCATGCCATCTCCCGTTGGAGATTGAACACAAAGCGCATTGGGCGCTAAGGGCATGCAATTTGGATTACCAAGAAGCGGGTCGGTTACGTTTGACCCAACTAAACGAATTAGACGAGTTGAGGCTCGAAGCCTATGACAACTCTCTAATTTACAAAGAAAAAACCAAACAATGGCACGACAAAAGATTGAAACATCCAAAAGAATTCATGGAAGGAGATCGTGTCCTTGTTTACAATTCCCGTTTCAAGTTATCACCAGGAAAGCTTAAGTCCCGATGGACGGGACCATTTGTGGTTAGAAAGGTGTACCCTTATGGTACAATTGAAATAGTGAACTGGAAGGGTGATACTTTTAAAGTGAATGGCCACCGGGTCAAACACTATGTTGATGGTCCCCTAGAAATTGAGGATGAGGTTAGCCTCAACTTCAAGAACAAAGCATAAATCAAAATGGGGACGAGTTTGGTGAACGACTCGTTAAAAAATGGTTCACAATTGTAAATAGGTTTGAAATGTGTGCACGATAAATTTTAGTTTGGTACAAAATGATTTACGTTTGGCCTTTAAACACGTGCGACTCAGAAAAATAGGTCAGTCAGTTTTAGTGCAATGGGACGCCGTCCCATTTTCCTGGACGCCGTCCCCATTTAAAGACCTGGACGCCGTCCCATTTTCCTGGACGCCGTCCCCATTTAAATACCTGGACGCCGTCCCATTTTGTTAGACGTCGTCCCAATTTAAATACCTGGACGCCGTCCTCCTTTCTGGACGCCGTCTAGAGTGACTGACTCAGAAAAAAATACGTTTTAAATACCTATCCAACCCATTTCTTAACCACAAAAACACATTTTTATCCATTTCTCTCTGCCAAACACGAAACACACTCCAAAAACCCTAATTTCTACCTCAATTTCGCGATTTCTTCTTCAAATCCAAACTTCAAATCATGTTTTCTAGGGTATGGATACTCCATTTTTACACTTTTCTTTATCAATTACTTGAATTGTATGTTTATATCTATAAATTGGTGAAGGATAAGTGTGGGGTGTTTGATTTGCATGATTATTGTTAAGATTAACATGCCTTAGTAGTTTAATTACCCATAATGTGTTTATTTTGCAAAGATTACATGCTTTTAAGGGTTTGTTCATGATTTTAGGGTTTGTGGAATTTAAATCCGAATTTAGGGTGATTAGTTCATGATGTTGAGTTTGTGTATGATGTTATTGAATCTTGTGAAGTATTTAATTGTGTTGGTGATATTGATGTCAAATTGGCCGGGTCATTTTTGAATGTTCTTGAATTTTTTAGCATATTGTTGAATTGTAATGAACTTATGAAGTATGTATGCTTGATTTTCATTTGTATGGGCCTGTTGAAGTAAATTGATGGAATGGAATGCCATAATGTATGATGTTATAATAGGTCATTTGAACTAAAATTGCGAAAAATGTGTTATGATTTGTGATGAATATCATTAGAATGCAAATTTAAATGTTATGACATATAACACAACATGCTTGAATCCTTGAGTCATAAGTTGATGCTACATTGTGAAGTTGTGATTTTCATTTTTGAAAAGTTATTAACGGGTTTATGTTGACTATAGTTGACTTTGGTTTAAAATTGTGAACATACGCTTTTGCTTAAATGAGTCATAATACTTATGAACTTGAAATGGAATGATTAAGTTCTCTTGCTACTCGGTTATGTTTTAGCTAACATTAACACAACGGTTTCTATGTTCTTTTGGTCTGGTGTTAATGTTTTGCAGGGACAGTCAAGCCGAGGAGGACCGGCAAAGAGAGGAAGGACAGCAGGTTTGGCTCCACCACGACAACCACCACCACAACAGCAACATCATTCATCATCATCGTCAGGAGAAGAAGAAGAGGAGGATCGAAATGATCCTCGAGTTTGGTTGACACAGGTTCAAAACGACGAAGACTACACAGAAACATTTGAGACGATAAACCGTAGGCCTATTAATGCCACTTGGTATTTTATCTGGGGCCCATTGGAAGAGGCGGGTATGCGCCGCCATGTTTCTAACTTACTCGCCATCCCCTACGGTCAGTGTTGTAAAAGTCGGCCGACTTGGCCGACGCGTCGGCCGATGCGTCGTTTTTTTGGGTTCTCCGTCCCGTTTTTTCTGAAAACGACTCAAAAGGCGGTCAAAGCTAAAAGTTCGGTCAAAGTCTGTTAAAGACGGTCAAAGTTGGTCAAAAACGGTCAAAATCAGTCAAATTTTCGTTAATATGTGATATGTTTCTAAAATTAGGGTTTGTTTTCATTTTTTGGGCCGCCCTTTTCTCTGTGTCCTTACTGATTATGTACTCAGTAACATTAATTTAGTTTGAAGTTTGATTGTATTTGAATTCAAGTTCTTATTTAAGAAATTTATGGTACAAAATCAACTATTTTATACATATATAAATATATATTCAAGAAATTATTAATAAAGTCAACGTTGGTCAACGACCGATGCGTCACCGACGCGTCACCGACTCGGCCGACGCGTCCTTTTTAGGTCTCGACCGATGCGTCCCCGACTCGTGACTTTTACAACCTTGCCTACGGTAGAGTAGTCACCCACGCTTGGGAGCAAGTTTTCAGCATCAACGAACCAATTTATCCGGTGCTGCTTAAAGAATTCTACTCAACTGTGCGGTTTAACAATGTCAGTGATTATTTGTCAAATGACTTTCTTCGATTTCGTTTAGGGGGTGAGTACAGGGGTATAAGTAGTTTTGAGCTATGCCGAGTTTTGGGTATTTTTGAGGAACTCACCGATACCCAGTTAGGTGAATACTTGCGGGCCTCCGATTATGTTGGCCGGCATGAATTTAGTGATGTTTCTTATTGGCGAAGGATTTGTAGGCCGAATGCGGCTGCACAGTTTAGATCAAGCAGGCACAGGTACAACGAAATCGCAGCCCGGGATGATAAACTGCTTCATAGACTTATCGCATGCACTTTTAATGCGAGGGTTGAGGGTCACGAGAAAGTGAAAACGTTGGATTTATGGATTATGGACCAAATAAAGCGGGGTTGCTATACCTACATTCCTGGGTTGATCGGTAATTATTTCCTGGCCATTGCTACCGAGACACGGCAACAGAAGCCACTTCTGGGAGGCCACTACATCACCCGACTTGCTCGACATTTTAACATAGATTTTAGCAGATTACAAGAGTGTACGAATGTCATGAAACCATTAAAAAAGGTTTCTTATATTAATGCTGAAATTCTTATGAAAGATAGAAATGGGCATTTGGTACCTTTTGAGGCAGGTGGCGCAGGTGGCGCAAGTGGCAGTGGCGTGCAGCAAGAACAGCAGCAGGAAGAAGAGGCGGAAATGGAGGCACAGACTAATGTTGGTGATCAGGTTCCGTGGCATCCGTCCCAATCAAGTTGGGACAGTTTGGTTGGTAGTGTTAATAACATGAGGTTGAGCCCGAACGAGCAAAGGACACACAACGATCGAATGTGGGATAGTCAGCAGCGAATGGAGCAACGACAGATTGCTCAAGTGCACGATCAGGGATTGATGAGTTATGGTATTGATTGGAATAACCATAACTCAGAGTTGTTTTATTCCAACCCCGAGCAGTACTATGGGACGACACGTCTGACACCCCAATATTACACGGATCCTCAAAACCCACCTCCGCCTCACCCGATTTATGATAATAACGCTGCGTTGCAGGATGCTCGGAACAGATTTGAGCAGGAATATCCACAGGGACGCCCGTACAGAGATGGTTCGGGTAATTATTTTTGGCCGTTTGATAACTAGGCCTGCGTGCCTTTGATCATTTTGTACTTTGTTTTGAGACAATTTAATTTGTGTGGTGTGATTTTAGACAATATTTGGTTTGTAATAACTGGCTAATTGTGTGGATTTATGAACGGTTGTGGTTGTAAAAACACCGTTCTTTTTATTATAAATTGTGTGGTTTGTTAATTTGTGCAGCGTGATTGAACTTCAAAGACTGCATTATGTTCAGCGACATTTGATATTATGATGTGTGTATGATGATAATCGTGGAATGGACGATGCTCTTATGCTGGCAGTAAGTTCAGCGGCATCCGTCTACATGTTCCACGATTTGCAGGTTAAAAATTGAAAATTTCTACAATCACCCTATCGCTTTACCCTCTAAATTTAATCCTTTTTCTGATTTCATGCAATGAGGGCCTTGCATGATCTCAAGTGTGGGGTGGGAAATAGAAATTTATCGGGAACTCGTTTCACTAAAATTAAGGCGTTTATTATAAAAAAAAATTTAAAACTTTCAAGTAGCCTTAAAAACGATTAAAAGTCCAAAAACCATGTTATACGCATTATGATCTTAAAATCTAGAAAATAAATGTTGGTTTACATTATTAATAGTCTTTGAAGTTGCACTATCATTCAATTATTTGAATGAAAATCCTACTAGTTTAGTAAGCTAACTTGTAGGTCACTTGTACCAAAACGAGTGTAAACCGTGAGAGAGCGGTGATTGTATAGCGTGGTCGGAAACCGGATCTCGCGCCAGATCGAAAACCCTAAGGACGGTCCTCATTGTTTCTCCTAACAAGGACAATGTTGCGTCCGACCACTTGATATGACCAATAGGATGTATCTTTTCCATCCTCAAGGAAGTAAAGTCTTCCGAATGACACACTTACTGATTCAATTCAGAAGATGTAGTCCAGACCAGTTGTAGGGTGACAAAAACTCTTGAAAAGTCATTACTGACATCGACTGGAAATCTACCAGGCCTCAACGTCAAACAGGGAAACTGGTAGTCAAAGTTTATCTCAATGAGGGAGATTAACTAGTAAAACGGGGGGGCGCCATGTATACACAAAATGTTAGTGATTTATCAGATCCCCGGAAGGATAACCTCCAGAAAGATAAAATATCAGCTTTTAAGACTGATAAACCTCAATCTTCATGATTGATTTAACATATTAGATGATACCTCATAATTGTCAATGATGTCCGGACGTAATGTGTATCCTCCTAAAGCACATTATTTTCTACCGACATCTCGTAATGTTAGGTACCGTGGGAGGGATTGGCTTGACCAATAGCGGGAAACCCGCACTCATTTTTAAAAATTCAGAAAATCCGATCAAAATCGGAAAACGTGCATAGTATTAAAAACTAGCATGATATTTTCAAAACCATAAAACGTTTTCATAAGATCCTGATTTCCCTAGGGTCAAATTTTTCGGATACTTGGCTCTAATGAAATGTCCCGTTCTTATTGATTAAAAACGTTCCATATTAATTGATTTCGTTGCGAGGTTTTGACCTCTATATGAGACGTTTTTCAAAGACTGCATTCATTTTTAAACAAACCATAACCTTTATTTCATCAATAAAGGTTTAAAAAGCTTTACGTAGATTATCAAATAATGATAATCTAAAATATCCTGTTTACACACGACCATTACATAATGGTTTACAATACAAATATGTTACAACAAAATAAGTTTCTTGAATGCAGTTTTTACACAATATCATACAAGCATGGACTCCAAATCTTGTCCTTATTTAAGTATGCGACAGCGGAAGCTCTTAATAATCACCTGAGAATAAACATGCTTAAAACGTCAACAAAAATGTTGGTGAGTTATAGGTTTAACCTATATATATCAAATCGTAACAATAGACCACAAGATTTCATATTTCAATACACATCCCATACATAGAGATAAAAATCATTCATATGGTGAACACCTGGTAACCGACAATAACGAGATGCATATATAAGAATATCCCCATCATTCCGGGACACCCTTCGGATATGATATAAATTTCGAAGTACTAAAGCATCCGGTACTTTGGATGGGGTTTGTTAGGCCCAATAGATCTATCTTTAGGATTCGCGTCAATTAGGGTGTCTGTTCCCTAATTCTTAGATTACCAGACTTAATAAAAAGGGGCATATTCGATTTCGATAATTCAATCATAGAATGTAGTTTCACGTACTTGTGTCTATTTTGTAAATCATTTATAAAACCTGCATGTATTCTCATCCCAAAAATATTAGATTTTAAAAGTGGGACTATAACTCACTTTCACAGATTTTTACTTCGTCGGGAAGTAAGACTTGGCCACTGGTTGATTCACGAACCTATAACAATATATACATATATATCAAAGTATGTTCAAAATATATTTACAACACTTTTAATATATTTTGATGTTTTAAGTTTATTAAGTCAGCTGTCCTCGTTAGTAACCTACAACTAGTTGTCCACAGTTAGATGTACAGAAATAAATCGATAAATATTATCTTGAATCAATCCACGACCCAGTGTATACGTATCTCAGTATTGATCACAACTCAAACTATATATATTTTGGAATCAACCTCAACCCTGTATAGCTAACTCCAACATTCACATATAGAGTGTCTATGGTTGTTCCGAAATATATATAGATGTGTCGACATGATAGGTCGAAACATTGTATACGTGTCTATGGTATCTCAAGATTACATAATATATAATACAAGTTGATTAAGTTATGGTTGGAATAGATTTGTTACCAATTTTCACGTAGCTAAAATGAGAAAAATTATCCAATCTTGTTTTACCCATAACTTCTTCATTTTAAATCCGTTTTGAGTGAATCAAATTGCTATGGTTTCATATTGAACTCTATTTTATGAATCTAAACAAAAAAAGTATAGGTTTCTAGTCGGAAAAATAAGTTACAAGTCGTTTTTGTAAAGGTAGTCATTTCAGTCGAAAGAACGACGTCTAGATGACCATTTTAGAAAACATACTTCCACTTTGAGTTTAACCATAATTTTTGGATATAGTTTCATGTTCATAATAAAAATCATTTTCTCAGAATAACAACTTTTAAATCAAAGTTTATCATAGTTTTTAATTAACTAACCCAAAACAGCCCGCGGTGTTACTACGACGGCGTAAATCCGGTTTTACGGTGTTTTTCGTGTTTCCAGGTTTTAAATCATTAAGTTAGCATATCATATAGATATAGAACATGTGTTTAGTTGATTTTAAAAGTCAAGTTAGAAGGATTAACTTTTGTTTGCGAACAAGTTTAGAATTAACTAAACTATGTTCTAGTGATTACAAGTTTAAACCTTCGAATAAGATAGCTTTATATGTATGAATCGAATGATGTTATGAACATCATTACTACCTTAAGTTCCTTGGATGAACCTACTGGAAAAGAGAAAAATGGATCTAGCTTCAATGGATCCTTGGATGGCTCAAAGTTCTTGAAGCAAAATCATGACACGAAAACAAGTTCAAGTAAGATCATCACTTGAAATAAGATTGTTATAGTTATAGAAATTGAACCAAAGTTTGAATATGATTATTACCTTGTATTAGAATGATAACCTACTGTAAGAAACAAAGATTTCTTGAGGTTGGATGATCACCTTACAAGATTGGAAGTGAGCTAGCAAACTTGAAAGTATTCTTGATTTTATGAAACTAGAACTTTTGGAATTTATGAAGAACACTTAGAACTTGAAGATAGAACTTGAGAGAGTTCAATTAGATGAAGAAAATTGAAGAATGAAAGTGTTTGTAGGTGTTTTTGGTCGTTGGTGTATGGATTAGATATAAAGGATATGTAATTTTGTTTTCATGTAAATAAGTCATGAATGATTACTCATATTTTTGTAATCTTATGAGATATTTCATGCTAGTTGCCAAATGATGGTTCCCACATGTGTTAGGTGACTCACATGGGCTGCTAAGAGCTGATCATTGGAGTGTATATACCAATAGTACATACATCTAAAAGCTGTGTATTGTACGAGTACGAATACGGGTGCATACGAGTAGAATTGTTGATGAAACTGAACGAGAATGTAATTGTAAGCATTTTTGTTAAGTAGAAGTATTTTGATAAGTGTATTGAAGTCTTTCAAAAGTGTATAAATACATATTAAAACACTACATGTATATACATTTTAACTGAGTCGTTAAGTCATCGTTAGTCGTTACATGTAAGTGTTGTTTTGAAACCTTTAGGTTAACGATCTTGTTAAATGTTGTTAACCCAATGTTTATAATAACAAAAGAGATTTTAAATTATTATTTTATCATGATATTATGATGTACGAATATCTCTTAATATGATATATATACATTAAATGTCGTTACAACGATAAACGTTACATATATGTCTCGTTTCAAAATCATTAAGTTAGTAGTCTTGTTTTTACATATGTAGTTCATTGTTAATATAATTAATGATATGTTTACTTATCATAATATCATGTTAACTATATATATAACCATATATATGTCATCATATAGTTTTTTTTTACAAGTTTTAACGTTCGTGAATCACCGGTCAACTTGGGTGGTCAATTGTCTATATGAAACCTATTTCAATTAATCAAGTCTTAACAAGTTTGATTGCTTAACATGTTGGAAACATTTAATCATGTAAACATCAATCTCAATTAATATATATAAACATGGAAAAGTTCGGGTCACTACAGTACCTACCAGTTAAATAAATTTCGTCCCGAAATTTTAAGCTGTTGAAGGTGTTGACGAATCTTCTGGAAATAGATGCGGGTATTTCTTCTTCATCTGATCTTCACGCTCCCAGGTGAACTCGGGTCCTCTACGAGCATTCCATCGAACCTTAACAATTGGTATCTTGTTTTGCTTAAGTCTTTTAACCTCACGATCCATTATTTCGACGGGTTCTTCGATGAATTGGAGTTTTTCGTTGATTTGGATTTCATCTAACGGAATAGTGAGATCTTCTTTAGCAAAACATTTCTTCAAATTCGAGACGTGGAAAGTGTTATGTACAGCCGCGAGTTGTTGAGGTAACTCAAGTCGGTAAGCTACTGGTCCGACACGATCAATAATCTTGAATGGTCCAATATACCTTGGATTTAATTTCCCTCGTTTACCAAATCGAACAACGCCTTTCCAAGGTGAAACTTTAAGCATGACCATCTCTCCAATTTCAAATTCTATATCTTTTCTTTTAATGTCAGCGTAGCTCTTTTGTCGACTTTGGGCGGTTTTCAACCGTTGTTGAATTTGGATGATCTTCTCGGTAGTTTCTTGTATAATCTCCGGACCCATAATCTGTCTATCCCCCACCTCACTCCAACAAATCGGAGACCTGCACTTTCTACCATAAAGTGCTTCAAACGGCGCCATCTCAATGCTTGAATGGTAGCTGTTGTTGTAGGAAAATTCTGCTAACGGTAGATGTCGATCCCAACTGTTTCCGAAATCAATAACACATGCTCGTAGCATGTCTTCAAGCGTTTGTATCGTCCTTTCGCTCTGCCCATCAGTTTGTGGATGATAGGCAGTACTCATGTCTAGACGAGTTCCTAATGCTTGCTGTAAGGTCTTCCAGAATCTTGAAATAAATCTGCCATCCCTATCAGAGATAATAGAGATTGGTATTCCATGTCTGGAGACGACTTCCTTCAAATACAGTCGTGCTAACTTCTCCATCTTGTCATCTTCTCTTATTGGTAGGAAGTGTGCTGATTTGGTGAGACGATCAACTATTACCCAAATAGTATCAAAACCACTTGCAGTCCTTGGCAATTTAGTGATGAAATCCATGGTAATGTTTTCCCATTTCCATTCCGGGATTTCAGGTTGTTGAAGTAGACCTGATGGTTTCTGATGCTCAGCTTTGACCTTAGAACACGTCAAACATTCTCCTACGTATTTAGCAACATCGGCTTTCATACCCGGCCACCAAAAATGTTTCTTGAGATCCTTGTACATCTTCCCCGTTCCAGGATGTATTGAGTATCTGGTTTTATGAGCTTCTCTAAGTACCATTTCTCTCATATCTCCAAATTTTGGTACCCAAATCCTTTCAGCCCTATACCGGGTTCCGTCTTCCCGAATATTAAGATGCTTCTCCGATCCTTTGGGTATTTCATCCTTTAAATTTCCCTCTTTTAAAACTCCTTGTTGCGCCTCCTTTATTTGAGTAGTAATGTTATTATGAATCATTATATTCATAGATTTTACTCGAATGGGTTCTCTATCCTTCCTGCTCAAGGCATCGGCTACCACATTTGCCTTCCCCGGGTGGTAACGAATCTCAAAATCGTAATCATTCAATAATTCAATCCACCTACGCTGCCTCATATTCAGTTGTTTCTGATTAAATATGTGTTGAAGACTTTTGTGGTCGGTATATATAATACTTTTGACCCCATATAAGTAGTGCCTCCAAGTCTTTAATGCAAAAACAACCGCGCCTAATTCCAAATCATGCGTCGTATAATTTTGTTCGTGAATCTTCAATTGTCTAGACGCATAAGCAATCACCTTCGTTCGTTGCATTAATACACAACCGAGACCTTGCTTTGATGCGTCACAATAAATCACAAAATCATCATTCCCTTCAGGCAATGACAATATAGGTGCCGTAGTTAGCTTTTTCTTCAATAACTGAAACGCTTTCTCTTGTTCATCATTCCATTCAAATTTCTTCCCTTTATGCGTTAATGCAGTCAAGGGTTTTGCTATTCTGGAAAAGTCTTGGATGAACCTTCTGTAGTAACCAGCTAGTCCTAAAAACTGGCGTATGTGTTTCGGAGTTTTCGGGGTTTCCCACTTTTCAACAGTTTCTATCTTTGCCGGATCCACCTTAATACCTTCTTTGTTCACTATGTGACCGAGGAATTGAACTTCTTCCAACCAAAATGCACACTTTGAAAACTTAGCGTACAATTCTTCCTTCCTCAATACTTCTAACACCTTTCTCAAATGTTCACCGTGTTCTTGGTCATTCTTTGAGTAAATAAGTATGTCATCAATGAAAACAATGACAAACTTGTCAAGGTATGGTCCACACACTCGGTTCATAAGGTCCATGAACACAGCTGGTGCATTAGTTAAACCAAACGGCATGACCATAAACTCGTAATGACCGTAACGTGTTCTGAAAGCAGTCTTTGGAATATCATCTTCTTTCACCCGCATTTGATGATACCCGGAACGTAAGTCAATCTTTGAATAAACAGACGAGCCTTGTAGTTGATCAAATAAGTCGTCGATTCTCGGTAGTGGGTAGCGGTTCTTGATGGTAAGTTTGTTCAACTCTCGGTAGTCGATACACAACCTGAATGTACCATCTTTCTTCTTGACAAACAAAACAGGAGCTCCCCACGGTGATGTGCTTGGTCGAATGAAACCACGCTCTAAAAGTTCTTGTAATTGGCTTTGCAGTTCTTTCATCTCGCTGGGTGCGAGTCTGTAAGGAGCACGAGCTATTGGTGCAGCTCCTGGTACAAGATCTATTTGAAATTCAACGGATCGATGTGGGGGTAATCCCAGTAATTCTTTCGGAAATACATCGGGAAATTCTTTTGCAATGGGAACATCATTGATGCTCTTTTCTTCAGTTTGTACTTTCTCGACGTGTGCTAGAACAGCATAGCAACCTTTTCTTATTAGTTTTTGTGCCTTCAAATTACTAATAAGATGTAGCTTCGTGTTGCCCTTTTCTCCGTACACCATTAAGGGTTTTCCTTTTTCTCGTATAATGCGAATTGCATTTTTGTAACAAACGATCTCCGCTTTCACTTCTTTCAACCAGTCCATACCGATTATCACATCAAAACTCCCTAACTCTACTGGTATCAAATCAATCTTAAATGTTTCGCTAACCAGTTTAATTTCTCGATTCCGACATATATTATCTGCTGAAATTAATTTACCATTTGCTAATTCGAGTAAAAATTTACTATCCAAAGGCGTCAATGGACAACTTAATTTAGCACAAAAATCTCTACTCATATAGCTTCTATCCGCACCCGAATCAAATAAAACGTAAGCAGATTTATTGTCAATAAGAAACGTACCCGTAACAAGCTCCGGGTCTTCCTGTGCCTCTACCGCATTAATATTGAAAACTCTTCCACGGCCTTGTCCATTCGTGTTCTCCTGGTTCGGGCAATTTCTAATAATGTGGCCTGGTTTTCCACATTTATAACAAACTACATTGGCATAACTTGCTCCGACACTACTTGCTCCGCCATTACTCGTTCCGACACCATTTGTTCCTTTCGTTCTATTAACCCCTGGTCCGTAGACCTCACACTTCGCTGCGCTATGACCATTTCTTTTACACTTGTTGCAAAATTTGGTGCAGAACCCCGAGTGATTCTTTTCACACCTTTGGCATAGTTGCTTCTGATTGTTGTTGTTGTTGCGGTTATTATTGTTGTTGGGATGATTGTTGTAGTTGCTGTTGTTGTTGTTGTTGTTGTTGTTGTTGGGCCGTTTGTTGTAGTTGCGATTGATGTTGCGATTGTTGGGATAATTGTTGCGATTATTGTTGTAATTGCTGTTGTTGTTGTATTGGTGATTCTTATCACCGTTTTCCTCCCACTTTCTTTTGACTTGCTTCACATTGGCCTCTTCAGCAGTCTGTTCTTTAATTCTTTCTTCAATCTGGTTCACTAGTTTGTGAGCCATTCTACATGCCTGTTGTATGGAGGCGGGCTCGTGTGAACTTATATCTTCTTGGATTCTTTCCGGTAATCCTTTCACAAACGCGTCGATCTTCTCTTCCTCATCTTCGAATGCTCCCGGACACAATAGGCACAATTCTGTGAATCGTCTTTCGTACGTGGTAATATCAAATCCTTGGGTTCGTAACCCTCTAAGTTCTGTCTTGAGCTTATTGACCTCGGTTCTGGGACGGTACTTCTCGTTCATCAAGTGCTTGAATGCTGACCACGGTAGTGCGTATGCATCATCTTGTCCCACTTGCTCTAGATAGGTATTCCACCATGTTAACGCAGAACCTGTGAAGGTATGCGTAGCGTACTTCACTTTGTCCTCTTCAGTACACTTACTTATGGCAAACACCGATTCAACCTTCTCGGTCCACCGTTTCAATCCGATCGGTCCTTCGGTTCCATCAAATTCCAAAGGTTTGCAGGCAGTGAATTCTTTGTAGGTGCATCCTACACGATTTCCTGTACTGCTAGATCCAAGGTTATTGTTGGTATGTAGCGCAGCCTGTACTGCGGCTATGTTTGAAGCTAGAAAAGTACGGAATTCCTCTTCATTCATATTCACGGTGTGTCGAGTAGTCGGTGCCATTTCCTTCAAAATAGTTAAATGGAACAAGTTAATCATACAGAATATTAAGAGTAGTTAATAGTATTTCGTAGCATAATATGAACTCATTTATAAAAGCTTTTTCTTCATATTAGCGTTTTATAAGTTTAAATTCGGGTAGTACCTACCCGTTAAGTTCATACTTAGTAGCTAATATACAATTCAACTACTACAATTCTATATGAAAAACTGATTATAATAATATTTCGCGTTCAAACTTTTATACAATATTTTACAAACTTACAATACCGCTTATTTTACATAAAGCATGAAATATAGCACACAATAACTTTGATACAAGATAGTTGTGAAGACAATTCTAGCTAGTACACAAGTCGTTCAGCAAAGGCAATAAAGACACGTAATTCATACGTCCAGAAACAAGTCATGCATTCTGGTTTTACTAGGACTACTTCCCATCCTTGGTCTTGTGCAACATAACCGTTATGGCCGTTGATAAGACAGCGTGTTGTAACGTCATCAAAGGGACGAGGGTTACGTAATGTCCAACAGTCCCGTAATAATCTAAAAACCTCATTTCTTACCCCAATTACCGACTCCGTCACTTGTGGAAACGTTTTGTTTAATAGTTGTAGCCCGATGTTCTTGTTCTCACTTTGGTGGGAAGCGAACATTACTAATCCGTAAGCATAACATGCTTCTTTATGTTGCATGTTAGCCGCTTTTTCTAAATCACGAAGTCCAATATTCGGATATATTGAGTCAAAATAATTTCTTAACCCGTTGCGTAAAATAGCATTTGGGTTCCCCGCAATATATGCGTCAAAGTAAACACATCGTAACTTATGGGTTTCCCAATGTGATATCCCCCATCTTTCAAACGAAAGTCTCTTATAAACCAAGACATTCTTGGAACGTTCTTCGAATGTCTTACAAACTGATCTCGCCTTAAATAGTTGTGCCGAAGAATTCTGGCCGACTCTAGACAAGATTTCATCAATCATGTCTCCGGGTAGGTCTCTTAAAATATTGGGTTGTCTATCCATTTTGTGTTTTTAAACTGTAAAATAGACAAGAGTTAGATTCATAAAAAAAATACTTATTAATACAAGCAATTTTTACATATATCATAAAGCATAAGAACACTATATTCCATATATTACACCACACGAATACAACTATCTTATTCCGACTCGCTCGTTTCTTCTTCTTCGGTTTTGGTTCGTTTTGCCAAGTTTCTAGGGATATATGATGTTCCCCTAATACGAGCCGTCGTTGTCCCCATTGGTTTAGAAAAACCTGGTGGTTTAGAGGTTCCCGGGTCATTGTTACAACTTAAGGACTTCGGGGGTTGACGATACATATAAAGTTCATCGGGGTTGGAATTAGATTTCTCTATTTTTATGCCCTTTCCCTTATTATTTTCTTTTGCCTTTTTAAATTCAGTTGGGGTAATTTCTATAACATCATCGGAATTCTCGTCGGAATCCGATTCATCGGAGAATTGGTAATCCTCCCAATATTTTGCTTCCTTGGCGGAAACACCATTGACCATAATTAACTTTGGTCGGTTGGTTGAGGATTTTCTTTTACTTAACCGTTTTATTATTTCCCCCACCGGTTCTATTTCTTCATCCGGTTCCGATTCTTCTTCCGGTTCCGATTCTTCTTCCGGTTCCGACTCTTCTTCCGGTTCCTCTTCGGGAACTTGTGAATCAGTCCACAAATCATTCCAATTTACATTTGACTCTTCATTATTATTAGGTGAGTCAATGGGACTTGTTCTAGAGGTAGACATCTATCACATAATATCAAACACGTTAAGAGATTAATATATCACATAATATTCATATGTTAAAAATATATAGTTTCCAACAAAAATGTTAAGCAATCATTTTTTAAAGAAAACACGGTCGAAGTCCAGACTCACTAATGCATCCTAACAAACTCGATAAGACACACTAATGCAAATTTTCTGGTTCTCTAAGACCAACGCTCTGATACCAACTGAAATGTCCCGTTCTTATTGATTAAAAACGTTCCATATTAATTGATTTCGTTGCGAGGTTTTGACCTCTATATGAGACGTTTTTCAAAGACTGCATTCATTTTTAAACAAACCATAACCTTTATTTCATCAATAAAGGTTTAAAAAGCTTTACGTAGATTATCAAATAATGATAATCTAAAATATCCTGTTTACACACGACCATTACATAATGGTTTACAATACAAATATGTTACAACAAAATAAGTTTCTTGAATGCAGTTTTTACACAATATCATACAAGCATGGACTCCAAATCTTGTCCTTATTTAAGTATGCGACAGCGGAAGCTCTTAATAATCACCTGAGAATAAACATGCTTAAAACGTCAACAAAAATGTTGGTGAGTTATAGGTTTAACCTATATATATCAAATCGTAACAATAGACCACAAGATTTCATATTTCAATACACATCCCATACATAGAGATAAAAATCATTCATATGGTGAACACCTGGTAACCGACAATAACAAGATGCATATATAAGAATATCCCCATCATTCCGGGACACCCTTCGGATATGATATAAATTTCGAAGTACTAAAGCATCCGGTACTTTGGATGGGGTTTGTTAGGCCCAATAGATCTATCTTTAGGATTCGCATCAATTAGGGTGTCTGTTCCCTAATTCTTAGATTACCAGACTTAATAAAAAGGGGCATATTCGATTTCGATAATTCAATCATAGAATGTAGTTTCACGTACTTGTGTCTATTTTGTAAATCATTTATAAAACCTGCATGTATTCTCATCCCAAAAATATTAGATTTTAAAAGTGGGACTATAACTCACTTTCACAGATTTTTACTTCGTCGGGAAGTAAGACTTGGCCACTGGTTGATTCACGAACCTATAACAATATATACATATATATCAAAGTATGTTCAAAATATATTTACAACACTTTTAATATATTTTGATGTTTTAAGTTTATTAAGTCAGCTGTCCTCGTTAGTAACCTACAACTAGTTGTCCACAGTTAGATGTACAGAAATAAATCGATAAATATTATCTTGAATCAATCCACAACCCAGTGTATACGTATCTCAGTATTGATCACAACTCAAACTATATATATATTTTGGAATCAACCTCAACCCTGTATAGCTAACTCCAACATTCACATATAGAGTGTCTATGGTTGTTCCGAAATATATATAGATGTGTCGACATGATAGGTCGAAACATTGTATACGTGTCTATGGTATCTCAAGATTACATAATATATAATACAAGTTGATTAAGTTATGGTTGGAATAGATTTGTTACCAATTTTCACGTAGCTAAAATGAGAAAAATTATCCAATCTTGTTTTACCCATAACTTCTTCATTTTAAATCCGTTTTGAGTGAATCAAATTGCTATGGTTTCATATTGAACTCTATTTTATGAATCTAAACAAAAAAAGTATAGGTTTCTAGTCGGAAAAATAAGTTACAAGTCGTTTTTGTAAAGGTAGTCATTTCAGTCGAAAGAACGACGTCTAGATGACCATTTTAGAAAACATACTTCCACTTTGAGTTTAACCATAATTTTTGGATATAGTTTCATGTTCATAATAAAAATCATTTTCTCAGAATAACAACTTTTAAATCAAAGTTTATCATAGTTTTTAATTAACTAACCCAAAACAGCCCGCGGTGTTACTACGACGGCGTAAATCCGGTTTTACGGTGTTTTTCGTGTTTCCAGGTTTTAAATCATTAAGTTAGCATATCATATAGATATAGAACATGTGTTTAGTTGATTTTAAAAGTCAAGTTAGAAGGATTAACTTTTGTTTGCGAACAAGTTTAGAATTAACTAAACTATGTTCTAGTGATTACAAGTTTAAACCTTCGAATAAGATAGCTTTATATGTATGAATCGAATGATGTTATGAACATCATTACTACCTTAAGTTCCTTGGATGAACCTACTGGAAAAGAGAAAAATGGATCTAGCTTCAATGGATCCTTGGATGGCTCAAAGTTCTTGAAGCAAAATCATGACACGAAAACAAGTTCAAGTAAGATCATCACTTGAAATAAGATTGTTATAGTTATAGAAATTGAACCAAAGTTTGAATATGATTATTACCTTGTATTAGAATGATAACCTACTGTAAGAAACAAAGATTTCTTGAGGTTGGATGATCACCTTACAAGATTGGAAGTGAGCTAGCAAACTTGAAAGTATTCTTGATTTTATGAAACTAGAACTTTTGGAATTTATGAAGAACACTTAGAACTTGAAGATAGAACTTGAGAGAGTTCAATTAGATGAAGAAAATTGAAGAATGAAAGTGTTTGTAGGTGTTTTTGGTCGTTGGTGTATGGATTAGATATAAAGGATATGTAATTTTGTTTTCATGTAAATAAGTCATGAATGATTACTCATATTTTTGTAATCTTATGAGATATTTCATGCTAGTTGCCAAATGATGGTTCCCACATGTGTTAGGTGACTCACATGGGCTGCTAAGAGCTGATCATTGGAGTGTATATACCAATAGTACATACATCTAAAAGCTGTGTATTGTACGAGTACGAATACGGGTGCATACGAGTAGAATTGTTGATGAAACTGAACGAGAATGTAATTGTAAGCATTTTTGTTAAGTAGAAGTATTTTGATAAGTGTATTGAAGTCTTTCAAAAGTGTATAAATACATATTAAAACACTACATGTATATACATTTTAACTGAGTCGTTAAGTCATCGTTAGTCGTTACATGTAAGTGTTGTTTTGAAACCTTTAGGTTAACGATCTTGTTAAATGTTGTTAACCCAATGTTTATAATAACAAAAGAGATTTTAAATTATTATTTTATCATGATATTATGATGTACGAATATCTCTTAATATGATATATATACATTAAATGTCGTTACAACGATAAACGTTACATATATGTCTCGTTTCAAAATCATTAAGTTAGTAGTCTTGTTTTTACATATGTAGTTCATTGTTAATATAATTAATGATATGTTTACTTATCATAATATCATGTTAACTATATATATAACCATATATATGTCATCATATAGTTTTTTTTTACAAGTTTTAACGTTCGTGAATCACCGGTCAACTTGGGTGGTCAATTGTCTATATGAAACCTATTTCAATTAATCAAGTCTTAACAAGTTTGATTGCTTAACATGTTGGAAACATTTAATCATGTAAACATCAATCTCAATTAATATATATAAACATGGAAAAGTTCGGGTCACTACATCTAATCTCCCAAAAATGTGTGTGTATGTTTCCATTGTGTATATAGCGTGCGTGTGATTTCAATAAAAGTGTGCTATACTTAAAGCGTGTGTTTCCATTGTGTATATAGCGTGAGTTGTGTTTCATATCAACGTGTGTGTTTCGTGTGCTTCGAGTGATTCATGTAATGTTTGTAATCTATATTGTGTGATTATGTTTGATATTGTTCTACTTTGTAAAGAAAGAATTGCTTGAGGACAAACAAGGTTTAAGTGTGGGGTGTTTTGATATTGCTCAATAACATCATATATATCTATCGCAATATCGTGTAAAATGCTCTAGAATCGAGGATAATGAAGGCGTTTCTACAAGTGATAATCTAAGATGCGCAAATTTGTATCGGAAGAGTGATTTACAAAGAGTTTTGATGATTTATGACATTGGTTGATCCCGATACGACTTAAGGTCTATTTAGTTCTCTAAAATGGTAAAACAAAGCTTCCAAGGTGTTAGGCTTCGTCCAAATAAAAGAGGATTGAAAAGAAAGCGAAACAGTGGATTTCAGCATATCTGGACGCCGTCCGGGGTTTCAGGACGCCGTCCAGCCTCTTGAAACAGGACGCCGTCCTGGATTTGAAGACGCCATCTAGATCTTAAGGACGGGACGCCGTCCAGCCTTTTTGGACGCCGTCCCGTGCTTTTTACCTACTTTCTTCACTTTAAAACTACTGTTTTGAGGGACTGTTTCATAACTTACGAACCAGAGAGTACAGAGACGATTTTTAGGAGCAAAATTGGAGAACTCCAAGCTCTTGGAAGAGGCTCAACATCAAGACATCAAAGATCAAAACCTTCATCATCCAAGAACTCCTTGTTCTTGTAGGTTATTCCTTGTTCTAAAACAATGATTTCAGTTGTTAATCTGATTGTTATGTTGTCTGTTACCATGATTGTTGGCTAGTTTCTATAATGTTTGTCTAGATTAATAACCAAGGTATTGGATGTAATCTTATTGATTGAATGTATTATGTGTGATAGATTAAAGCTTGAATTAAGAACCATGCTTATTGCTGTTAAAATCATTTGTATCTAGTTAATTGATATGTTGTTGATAAAGAGAACTCTTGTTGATGTATCATATTGATTTACAATCAACTTGTCTTAGATTGATTGTTTACTAAACTGGACCAAGGGGGTAAACTAGATTAAAATGGTTAAACAAAATAGGAATGAATTGTGTAGAGCGAACGCAAAGACAATTGTTATTCAAGTCTTTGATCTAGCTAATCAACTAGTCACAAACGAAAAGGTCTAAGTAATAGGGAACCCTCACTTAGTAATTCTAGTTTGAGTACTCGCTAAAGAGAACTCTTGGCGGGTCGATTTAGGTGATTAGCATGCTTTTAATAGTTATTTGATTACAAATACAAGAACCATAGTGAAAAGGGAACCCTTGATCTTGTGATTGTGTTTGCGTGTTTATTCAAGAGAACTCTTAGTGAACCTATTAGATAACTTACACACATAATTATTCAATCAGGCCTTAGTATCAAAACTTACATCCAATACCGAGGGTAAAATATCTAGATGAACATTTCATCTCTTTGATTTAAATCAAAGCTATCTTACTTGCTTTCTTTGCATTTATTTTCATCTTATAAATTTAAAAGACCAAAAATATTGTTTTTACATTTAACCTTCTCTGATTTGGCTAAATCGTTAAATGGCCACCAAAACATAAAACTTGTACCTTTAAGTTTCATTTACTTAATTAATCATAATATAGTTTCTAATTCTAGTTTGGCTAATACAACTGTCCTTGGAACGATACACGGAACTAAACCAGTTACTATACTACTACACGATCGGGTACACTGCCCGTTAGTGTGTAGAAATCTTTAATCGGTATTTTTCCATATTATTTTATACGACAATTTATACGACACTTCTCTCACATCAACTTCCGATTAAAACACCGGGAGCTTGGGTATCACACCACGATATGCAAAATCATGAAAAAATTGTTTCTTGTTAGATCGTTCCCGACGCTACACTCGTTTAGGTTCATCAGGAAACCGCTATGTAGAGGCTGTGATAGAATTGCAGTCGCCCTGCTCGCCCTCCTATGGACTATGTTGTTATATTGCTTGTTTAAACAGAAATCAAGACGGAGGAAATGAAGCAAACTAGCCGTTGCCAAACGGCTATATTCCTTTTTCTTTGTTTGTTTATTTCTATGTGTAGACACTAATTCATACAAATTCAACAAACGACATTTTTCATTTTCACTTTCACTCTAAATTTATTTAAAATGCAAAATGGCACCCAAAAAACAATCAAAATTCAAATCCAAAACTATCCCACAAATCCAAACTAGTCAAGCTACTGATATGTTTAAGCATTTGATGAAAATGCACAAATATTCCTCACCAACCGTGTCATCTTCCAATCCACTCGCACCAAACTTCGATTTTGCAGCTTATGCAAATAACGCATCCTACATGTCTTTGTTGAACCAAACACAACAACAACTTCCATTCATCCTGTGACGACCCAACTTCGTTTTACCAAAAACACGACTTATTTTTATTTTTTTTATAACAGACCATCTGGACGGTGTCCAGTAACAAAGGACAGGACGGCGTTCAACAATCTGGACGACGTCCAGTAACTCTAAAATGTTCTGTGACAGAACACACCCAACCCACGTTATACTGGACGGCGTCCAACCAATCTGGACGGCGTCCAGGATACCTGATCAGTCCCAAAACTTATAAAATTTCATTTAACACTCCAAAACACTACCAAAACGATTTGTAACAACCCAATCAAGTTTCACATCAACAAAACGTTATATATAAGTGTTTACACCACGAAATACGGATTAAGACTCAATAACCCAACCCAATACCAAGAGCATAATCTCGGGGACTACCAAATCCCCAGCCCGCGTCCAAATATCCAAAAGCTAATCCTCCAAGCTTAAGCAATGTCTATCGACCCTAGTCTAGCAACTAGGTAACTCCGCATCAACGATACCTATAAAAAGGGAAACAACGGGAGGGTAAGCAAAACGCTTAGTGAATGCAATAATTATACACATACATATATAATATACCTACTTGCAAACACTTACTCACATACCGCATACATGCTAGCAATACAATATTAGCATACGAACTCCAAGTATAAAGCTAATAACCTCCATTACCGCAACTAGCATAAACAATAGCATATACTCCAAAATATAATATGCTACACTACAATACAAACACAAACTATATGGTTAACCATACTCGCGTCATGGTGCTACCGGCTCTGTGGTTCACACCATACGCAATGCTATGACGCTACCGGCTCCGTAGTTCACGTCACTACGCATTTGAGTCATACTCTTTTATAGTGCTACCGGCTCCGTGGTTCACACTTTGGTGTTACCTGCTCCGTGGTTCACACTTCATTTTATAGTGCTACCGACTCCGTGATTCACACTGTATTTTATAGTGCTACCAGCTCCGTGGTTCATACTTTATTTTATAGTGCTACCGGCTCCGTGGTTCACACTACAACACACGTACCATGATGCTACCGGCTCCGTGGTTCACATCATAGCACACTCGCACATACTATGGCACTACCGGCTCCGTGGTTCATACCATAGCACACAAATAAATACACTATATACATACATGCATAATTATTCCACTCACCTTGGAAACGTCCGCACGAGTAGTGTATTAAGATCTCCGTCCTCATATCCGAGCAAATAGTTACCTATATCGCATATAGGCACAACATACACATAAATATACATTCTCTAAAAGACGATCCGACATAATTATCCCTTAGCCGAGGGATCACACCTTGCTCGCCAAAACCTTTCCATTTAACACCTAATGGACACAAACCAATTACCACTACGGGTGGTAATTTCGACCCATACAAACAAGTACTCACTAACACTTAATGCACTTGATCATACAAAACCATCCCATAAGTGCAACTCGACCCAAATTGCACTTAACCACTAAAACAAGTCAAGTTCGACCCATAAGCACCATTACTAGTGATTATGTCATAAAATCACCAATTTAACACTTAACACAAAGTTTGACTTCCATTGACCAAATTAGGTTTAACTCACTTTGACTTGTCAAATTACACCCAAAGTACCTACGATCACTAACAACTAGTGATTATGTCTCGAAATCACCATTTGACACCAAAAATCAAGAACACTTGACCCATTTCGACTCAAAATCCATTTTGACCCAAATTAGGGTTTACACCCAAAATCAAGTCAACACACACCAAGATCACTAGTACACAAGTGTTCTAAAGTTTAACCAACACATGCAAGATCCAAACTTACAATTTCATCAATCAAAACCCTAAGTCACCAATTTGGGATTACTTACATGAATCTTACCCATTATCCCCAAATTTCACAATAAGTGGGTTATAACTCTAACTAGCACAAACCCTAACTCAAAAATAATCTTAACAATGAAATTCGGATTTAGAACTTACCAACACTACCACAACGTAGCCGTGAACGAGGTGAACTACATTAACTCTCGCGACTTGACCCGATTCACTTATCTTCTTCCTCAAACCAAGCTCTCTCTCTCTCTAAAATGGGTTCCTCTCTCTCTAGGAATGGATGAGAGTGTTTGAGAAGGTGAAAATGGGGATAAGAATGAAATTGGATCAGTTTTAATGGCTCAACCGACCCCCAAGTGAAAAGATTCAAATACCCTCTTTTAAAAACTTTAAAATTTCATAGCTGGCTCGTCAGGCCATTTGGACGGCGTCCAAAATGGCTGGACGACGTCCCAATGTACTGGGTCTGAAACTGAAACTTGTTTTGGTCGTAACTTTCAAACCGTAACTCCGTTTTCGATGAATCAAATATCGTTGGAAACGTAATAAGATTTACTATCCAATGGTAAGGTTGTTCTAAAACTCAAACTTTATTTGGGATCCAAATATACGCTTACATGCCTCGTAATTCGAATGACGTCCAAAATAACGTGTAACTGAAAAACGGGGTGTTACACATCCCGAATCTCAACCTTAAGACGAAGATGATGACGACGATGATGATGTTGACATGGTTCAAGAAACACAACTTGAGCCTGAACCCGCAAGCGATCGCAGAGGCAAGAAAATGAAATGTATTAAACAAACGTGGACAAACGAATAGAGCAAAGTTTTAGCCGAGTGTTTAAGCGTGTTTCTGAAGATCCACTCATTGTTACCTCACAAGCCACAATCTCATTTTGGGGAATGTACATGCGCAATACAACTCTCTTATTCCGATTCCACGACGCACCTATCAAATTAGCGGAAAATAGAGCAAACTACAACGTGATGTCAAAATATTTATCGCAATCCACTTAAAACTACAACAACATTGGGAAAGCGGTGCTGGAGGGGAAGATCTTGCGAGACACGCACACAAACATTTCAAACAGCAAAATAAAAGAAATTTTATGTACGAGGATGTGTGGCGTCTACTTAAAGACGATGCAAAGTTTTTAGCTTTTGAAGGTCTTATATCCCACAAAAGAAAAGTTCAACCCAATAACCTCTTCCCAAACACACAGGAGATTCTAGAAGCTAATGCCGAAAACGCATCGATCCCGACTTTGTACTAGAGTTTATCTAAGGACGATGTGATGTGGCGTTCACCTGGTCGAACCAAGAGCCAAATGGATTCGTATTCATCGGATGCCGCTTTTCATAGATCGACTGAGGAAGCGCTCCAGAAGATAGATGAGTCTGAGGAAGCTGCCTCATTAGTCACGAAACAAACAATGGAAAAGATAGCGGAAGAGGCTGAAATGTGTACGATGTTTAAAGGTCCAAAGATTCTTTCAAAACCGATATTACGCGACTTACCTCTCGACGAGTACGATATGACGATGAGAGCTCGCGCAAGGATCAAGAAAATATACATGAAGCAACTTGCAGAGTCGTCGGACGAATCCGAGTAGTTTTAGTATTTTCGTATATTAGTTATGTCGGATTTTTAACTATCTCGTACTTTATTCTCTTAATGTAATGTTTTAATAAAATTATAATTTTATTTTTACTAATGAAAGTGTTTTTAGTTTATATAATTATGTTATTATTTATTTAATTTTTTGATAATTAAGAATAATTAATTAAAAAAGGTGAAGTATGTCATGATTGAAAGTGTTTAGTGTCGAGTTAGTCCTGATGAGGAAATGCTTATGTGGCGTTGACGTGACACTCAGTCCTGAAGCAGAAGTATGTCATGATTAGAAGTATCTTTATCAATCGAGGCAAGGGCGAATCTTTGGAGAAGTATGGAGGGGTGTTGGTCATCCCAACTTCTTAAAGTAGTGTATATTTTCATTTGTTTAAGAGAAAAATAGATGCTCAAGTTTAATTTACATGAAGAATATTTGAAAATGATAATAGAGAAAGATACGAAGAAGGGGAGATACTCATACTCTCAAATTTATTTTTTTATTTTTTTATTTTTTTTTATTTTTTATTTTATCTTTACAATATAACCTCATAAAGTTTTTGAAAAGATAAATTGTTAACCTTCATTTTAAACTATGTTTCTATTGATACTTGATAACGATTCTAGAATAAAATGTAAAATACAAAACATGGATAATATTTCTAACATTAATAAATTAAAGCGTTCAAATGACTACATATTTTTTAACACAAAACCGTTTAAAATATACGAGGCAACTTTTTACGTAAATATTTTTACATTTCAATATACCCGGCCCTTCCATAAAACTTGTTCACGATCCGCCACGGAATCGAGGTGTCAACTTCATTTTCATCCCACAAAGTGAAGGTCCCAAAATTCACTCCAATATTCACTTACTCTTGGTACTCCATTTTTTTGGAAGCCTTCCTCCATTGCACAACCAATTAAAGAAGAAGTAACGAATCGAGTCAAATAAGAAAACCTTTTTCATCAAACGGGATTCGAACAAGGCGTTATTGCGAAATCTCCAAATATGTCATAATAAGGAAGCCACAACAACATACATCCTAGTCTTCGAATCATTAGACGAACTCCATGCATCAAACCATTCGACCCAATCCACCCTCACACATAGAGGCTATACCAACCCAAACTCTAAAGATCTTGAACTAAAGTGCACCTAAATAATAAGTGGATAAAACTAAAACTATTGACTGAAGTATGTTAATATTTTCTTAATTATTTTAAGTGTTTCAAATGGTACTTAAACTTGATAATTTTTATAAAACAACCTTTAAAGTCGTCGTTAAAATGATATTTTCTACAACTGTCGCTAAGTCAACGCATAATTACCGGATATAACACTTCAATACATTCCTAATGGATGTCGTTATAAAAATTCTAAACTTAAATAGACTTGGGGTCTACTTTTTTTTTCAACTTGATTATTCCATAGTTAATTTCTGGAATTGAATTTTGTAGTATTTAACATTTGACATTCTTAATTCTTAATTATAACTAGTAAAAAGACCCGTGAAATCACGGGTTTATTAAATGACAAACATTTAAATAGAATAGTTTAGATATACAAAGTGTTCACTTCAACGGTTCACGATATAAATAAAAGTCTTGCGTATTGAACTTTCGATTCGAAATTAGTCGTAACAATTGATGTAACAATTTCAGGGCTACTCTTTACTCATTTTCTTAGGAAGCGTTATAGCTAACATTGAAGCAATCGCACCTCCAATCGCATCAATAATAATATATTCAAACCAATTCCTTTCTTAAAAGGTATGTATGATACTTGACAGATACAGAGAAATAAAATTGAACTACCTAAGAACATCTTGTTTAACTTACATTACATTTCATTTGTGCTTTCATGATTGAGGTTCGCATTTCCCTTTAAGGATGACCCGACCGTTCCACTTGGGTTTATCGAGAGCTCTGATCGCTGCATCGGCTTCTTTGTCTCTTTCTATGTTATAAAACCGAATCCATGAGACTCCCCTGACCTATTCATACATTAATATTCGAAATCACAAAGTTTAAGTGCATATAAGACTGCTTACAACCATGACACCTATCAAAGATAGACACTTGTGCCACATCAGCGCCACCTCAGCAACTTCTTCCTAAGACTTAACCAATCACACTCCCTAGTATCCATGACATACCCTTTTACCATCAAATGGACCCATCTAAATTAATTAATTAATACAATGTACCACTTTTAATGGGTAATGTACAACAAAATAATGCAAATAATCCGTGATAGAATATGCTTGGGAACGACATGTTGGGGGACGGCCATTCAAGGGGGCTCCAACGACATGTTCTAGCAATGGAGTCTTTCTTTGACACCTCCAATGGAGCTCCAACGACGTACCTTTGTGAGTAGTCTAATGTTTTAGTACACACACAGTTTGTAGATAGAGATGCAAGACTAATATAATTTGTCAGGGTTTGAGAAATATAGTCATTCATTCACACAATTTTCCTTTTAACACTTGTTGAGTGATTCATCAAAGAAAGATTCAGAAACACACAAGACAAAGTAAATATTCAGTGATTTGAACAGTGCAATATTCAAGCATTGTACAGACACATTGCTGTAACATCACTACTTCATATCATCAATTTGTCAACTTATTTGCAGTGTACATTAGATCGTGTTTCTAAAATAAAAAGGAAAATGATCCCACCAAGAACAAACAAATCAATCACTAAACCAAATCAAAGACCTCCACATTGCACACACCAACAAAAATCCTAACTAAAATACAAACCAATTTGTCTAAGTTAGCTAACAATTGACACATCTTCTAAGGGCTTAATATAAACTACATATGATTTACTTAAATTCTCTATGGAAAAATTGTGACCCATTTTTGGTCTTTACATCTTTGAATTTCATAATCTCACTAACTACAACAACAACAACAACAACAACATTACCCAATTCCACTAAAGTGGAGTATGGGGGAGGTTAGATGTAGACAGTCCTTTCCTCTACCCTAAAGTAAAAGGGAAGTCATTCTTCTACCCAGGATACCTATCGGTCCCCAGGTAGAGGAAGTCGTACCTCCCTATTCTGTAGAGCAGAGAGGTTGCTTCCTAGGGTCACGGTGTTCAAACTTCATTTCTGGCCCTATACTAAATGATGGCATGATGGCATTTAAACAACTAAAACTACCTACCGCATATGTATTAAAGAGACGTGCAAAGCAAAATCTACCTGCTTGAGTTCATACAAAGACATAGCTTTTAGCAATTAACAACATCAAACCTCATCTCTTCTACTTTCAGATTGTTTTAACACTTAATCCTACTTTACAAATACTACTATAGGACATAACTGAAAAAAAAGGCTTAATGAATAAGTTACTCAACTCCCCTATTAGGTAGGTCCATGTTACATAACTTTTTTTTTTTTTAAAAGTGTTCTAGTGAATATAGATATTGCATGATCCTACATCTCTACTATATTGACCATATCTTAATACCAATATAAGGATTCCTGATCTGATGGGTCTGTTAATAGACTAAATTCAGAACTGTAGTGTGGTATCTACTGCTTCAGACATTCATAAAGTCACACCAGGTAAAATGTTTTCAGGTTATATAAATAAAATGGAATATACCACATTATTCAAGTTGGTAAAAGTATATTATCTTCACAGCCATTCATAGTAAGCGTTTTTTCACTACTTGTTCAACCATTTGAAATGTAGTACCTGCAGAAGCACACCGATGGCAAGCAATGAAACCAAGCTTACTACAGTAACATACAACAAATGCAGCAACAATTGCCATTGAAAACGTGGTTCTCACTTTCAGTATGTAGTCAAAGGAAGTATTACCATAATAATTCTTATTAGTAAAATATGAGTTTATCTGTTTTGGTCATGTTATAAAAAAAAAAGTTGTTCGATCAAAGTTTGTTACTACAAACTGTGGTAACATGCTCTTTAATACTTGACGCGTCAGGTTTTTTTTACCATTAACAATATGTATATCGAAATATTTGATACTCTAAAACTGAAGTAAAAACATTTTTTCAGAAAAAAATAAACAAAGATTCAGATGAATACCTTAGGTAGACACCAGCAGAATACCACGATCTAAGCAAAACAAACAATTGAAGCCAATGTAAGTGTTACGAAGGGAAAAAAACTCAGCAACTCTAGTCACATATGTATAAAGTTTGTTAGTATTCGAGATGACTATCGATACGAACAAATTATCCAGTTAAACTGTATATCGAATAGTAGTCATATCTCAATCCTAAAGCAAAATTGAACCCACAATCTTAAGTAATCTTTTTTAAGTAGAAGAATTTGAAGCCTCAATCTTAAGTACTTTTAATAAAATTAATTATGTATCCAAAATCATGATGAAACCAAACCAAAAAAAATCATCAAATCAAGTTAAGCAATCAATTTGTAGGAACCTAAAAGACCAATTATATATTAGGAACGATTACTACTTTGCTGATGAAGTATATTTTATCTTGCATATGATACTAATGTACAATTTGCAGATTATACAGAAAAAAAAATCATACCAACAAATCCCCAAAGTCAAATCCAGAAAGCTTATTACGAAATTCTTCTGGATTATGGCCCAAAAAACTCGAATCAACCCACCAATGCCATCCAAATCCGCTGTAAATAAAAAGATATTCGAATCATATATACAGTAACTTATAGATAAAAGGAAAAAAACTATATTTTGTATATTATTTACCTACATCTTTTGATAAGGGTTTCAAAATTCCCGTTCTAATTCCAGTTGAAAGATTGAAAGATGAACGATTTGGGGATTTTTAATCTTTGTACAGAGGTTCGATTCGTGCTTCAGGTGGCTCGATCGACAGAAGAAATAACTCGATCAGAGGACAACGACGGAGTTCGTCACCATCGTCAGATGTCGGAGGTCGATTCATGCTTCAGCGACGGTGTTTGGAATCATGATACCGTAGTATTGATTTCGAAAGAATATTTTGAGGATCCAGATGTATATAGATGGTTAGAATTCAAGAGAAAAAGAGAGTTTTAAATTAGGGTTACACAATATAATAAACATCCGGTTCAAGATAAAGAGAAAGAGTATTTTTATTGTTAATTTTTTTTAAAGTTAATTAATTAATTAAATGATTAATGATTCACTTAAGTTGCTTAGAATTTTTTGTTTTTTTTTTAGTGAATGAAAAAATTTATTTATGATGTCATCATTATAGGATTTTAATAGAAACTATAGATAGATAGATATATAGATAGATTATAATTATTTAGGACACACGATTATTTTCAAAAATCAAACACAAAGCCCTTGATAATTTTAAAATGCCTTGCACTCCCATTATTTTTGACCTCATATAGTGTTTTGGGGCATAACTATTACGAAGCATAAGAGCACTGGAAGTGGTGATCGATGTGACGCTCCGTACAAAACCATCGTGTACGATTCGTCAACAACAGGATCTTTACACGGTTGAATACTACATGATGTTTGAAAACCAGTTTACATTCATAAAAAGATAGCGTTTTACAAAAGATAACTTGCATCCTACGAATAGGAGCATAAACATAAGTATTTGACCCTAAGGTCGTTACAAAGTCATTGTTTGAAATTAACATAAACTACGAATGCAACAGAAAAGTTCCATGAATGAGACATCTCTAGTAATGCAGCGGATAACTAATACAACAGGTCCTTAACAGCAAGACAACAATCTAACAGCGGAAGCAAGAAACCTCTAGGCACCTGAGAAATACACGCTTAAAAGTCAACACGAATGTTGGTGAGCTATAGTTTAAGTTGTAACAGTAACGTAAGGTAGGCCACAAGATTTCAGTGTAACAAAACAGTATGAAAAGTATATGTATAACCGTGGGCACCCGGTAACTAGACTTAACGTTTATAACCCCCTGAAAGTACACTTGGCGAGTGCGTATGTTCACGAAGTATTAAACACCCGTTAAATGCTAGCGCGACTAGCCCGAGTGGGGATGTCAAACCCTATGGATCCATATCTAAGATTCGAGTTCACCGGTTCAAAAACCAATGACTAAACGTTACCGTGCTAAGGGGAATGTTTATGCCGTTGTATAACCCACACACATATAAAGTTTAAGTACTAGTGCCTAACATGTAAAACGTAAAAAGCGCATGTATTCTCAGTCCCAAAAATAGTAAAAGTGGTAAAAATGGATGCTATAACTCACAGTGATAAAAGCGGTAAAGTCGGTAATGAAAGTACGCAAGTAGTAAGTCGGTCCGAAAGGTCGGTAATCAAATGTTACTAGGTCAGTAGGTTGTCTTTATAAATTCTAATAGTGCATAAAATAAGTTTAAGTGTCATCATCATCATCGTTCATCATCATAAAAGCTAAGTAAGTTTGACAAGAATAGAGATCGAAACAATATGCTGACTTCGGTCAGCTTCTACGAACTCTACGTAAATCGAAAAGACGCATAGTCAGTGGCTATGGCTCCGTATATGAGTCCCCTAACCGCTGACCAATTTTCAGAACCTAACTCGTCTTCGTTTGACCGTGGCGATAGTTTAAGTGCGAGTAGGTCCGAATTTTCAGCACAACGTTACAAAGGAGTATTGACTTTCGGAAGGCCATAGATCCTAAACCGTAACTCGGATTAAGACGAGGTCTAAATGGAAAATCATATAATCGAAACAAACTAACTGAAAATCAACTTTACAGTAGCCCAGGTTGTAACGACCCGACTTTTTCGACTTGCTTTCGTGCCTTGTATTTTTGCGAAACTGCGATTTTGTGCGTACTGTGTTACTTTATACTCTGGAAACTTGATATACATTGTTTACTTTCAATTATATGTTAAAACGTGCCTTAGAGTACGTAGGATACTTAACTTGTTCACCGGATGCTTTTATAACCATTAGCGTTACTTGACGTTTCGATTAAACCGCGAACTGCGCGCACGTTTAACTTTTGTCGTAACCGGAATATTATGACTGCGAAATATTAATTATTATTTTATAATAATAATTACCTGAGTTTTTGGATGCTTAATTTTAACTAATTATTTACTAGATCACAATAGTTAGTTTTGTTGGACTTTCTACCTTATTGGACCTTAGCCCACCCTACACTAGCTAGTGGTCCAATTAATTAGCCCAAGTGTTATTACTAGTGACCCATAATAAATAAAATAAATTAATTAATGATTCATACAAGCATTTAGATAAGGATTATCCATATTGTTACATGGGATTCTAGCATAAGTACATGTTTTAGACAACCACTAACCAAAAAGCAAAATGGTGTCTCCCCCTCCCCCCTTTGAAAATCATGGCCAAGAGGCCCTTCCACCTCATCAATCCATGTCAAAATTTTTGCTTATAAATACTAGCCAATTTCCCTCATTCAAACACTAGCTCTCATTTGGTTTTCACATACAATTGTTCTTTCTTTCTTTCCTTTCTAGTATTACTTATAAGTTTTCTCTTTTTCTTCTTCTTTTCCCTTCCAATTTCGTGTATCATCATCATTATTTCATGAAGATCAAGTTCCTTTAACTTGATCTTGATTATATCTTGTTGATTCAAGCATGAATCCTTCAAGAACATGGAAGATTCAAGCTTTCTAGCTTTGAATCTTCACCAACTTTGTAGATCTACTTCTTTTATGCTTTAATCTTGTTATTTTATGATAAAGATTCAAACTTTTATTTGTAATCTTCATGTATCTTCAAGATCCAAGCTTTATGCTTCAAGATCTTCAAGAACAACCAAGATGCAAGCTTTCTAGCTTGAATCTTCATATCTTGTTGTTGGATCTAAGTTTTCTAGCTTATGATCTTGTTGTTTTGTTATAAAGATCAAAACTTGTGTTTATGGTCTTCATGAAACTTAAAGATCCAAACTTTATGCTTCAAGATCTTCAAGAACACTAAAGGTTCAAGCTTTCTAGCTTTGTGACCTTATAAATTGTGTGAAAGGGATCCAAGCTCTCTAGCTTAGGGTTCCATCACTTCATTTGACTTAGATCATGTTTACACCAATCAAGCAAGTATAAACATAATCTAAGTCAAATGAAGTGATGGAACCCTAAGCTAGAGCGCTTGGATCCCTTTCACACAATTTATAAGGTCACAAAGCTAGAAAGCTTGAACCTTTAGTGTTCTTGAAGACCTTGAAGCATAAAGCTTGGATCTTTAAGTTTCATGAAGACCATAAACACAAGTTTTGATCTTTATAACAAAACAACAAGATCATAAGCTAGAAAACTTAGATCCAACAACAAGATATGAAGATTCAAGCTAGAAAGCTTGCATCTTGGTTGTTCTTAAAGATCTTGAAGCATAAAGCTTGGATCTTTAAGATATATGAAGATAACAAACAAAAGTTTGAATCTTTTTAACAAAACAACAAGATTAAAGTAAGAAAAATATAGATCTACAAAGTTGGTGAAGATTCAAAGCTAGAAAGCTTGAATCTTCCATGTTCTTGAAGGATTCATGCTTGAATCAACAAATATAATCAAGATCAAGGCTAAAGAGCTTGATCTTCCATGATGCTGATGATATGCCACGAAAATGATGAAGGAAAAGAAGAAGAAAAAGAAAATGTGATGACCCGAAAATTTCTGACCAAATTTAAACTTAATCTTTGTATGATTAACATTTCTGACACGATAAGCAAAGTCTGTAAAACTGAATCTCAAAATTTTTGAACTACTTTTATATATTTAAATACCCTTCGGGTGTTTTTGACGATTCGCGAACAATTATATGTAAATAGATACATATATACTATAACTTGAAAAGGTAACAATGTATTAATTATTTGATACCGTACATTAAACTTATTGGTTTAAATATCTATTTGAATATATATGATAAGTTGAAATATTTATTATTAAAATTTATTTATAAATAACTTCCAATGTATATTTAAAAACCGATTTATGTATATTAAAAAGATATATACATATATATAATTTCAAGTTATTTAGTAAACGATAGTAACATTTTCAAATTGCTACAGTACCCAAAATGCTACAGTGTTTTCGAAAATCCAATTAATTGCTACAGTAACTTTGCTATAGTGGTATAGTTTATGGACGATTTAAGACTATATTTTGACAAAGGTACGATTCACGAAACGTAAAGTACAAGTTTTCTCAGTATACGATAGGACGTTTGAAAAATCGGAACCGGGACATAAGTCGAGTGACGACGTACGACTTATCGGAATGAAAATTACAAGTCAATTATGCATGTGAATTTAATATAATATATAATTAATTATATAAATTAAATATATTATATTAATAATTAAAAAATATGTCGACAAACTAGAAGTTAAAAGATCATGAGCTGGAAATCCATCCCATGCGATCGCATGGGAAATGGTCTTGGAGGCCATGCGATCGCATGGCAGTCCTGGACAGGCCACACCTATAAAGCTCGAGATATCTGCCTCTGTTTTAATTTAAAAATTACTCCGTATTATATTTATTAATTATATTATTATTATTATTATTATTATTATTATTATTATTAAGATTAATATTATTATTAATCTTATTATTATTAGTAGTATTTGTATTATTATTAGTATTATACATAAAATACTACGACGAGGTCATGAGCGTGTCACTTTCAAAATAGTTTTATGAGACGGATAAAGCTAAGGAAATTATGGGTTATTGCCAAGGAGGTTATGGGTAATATTCATGGGTATTATTTGCAAGTCAAACCTAGTGTTATCATCTCCGTTACGTCTACGTACTTTTCTACAATATTGAATCTCAATATTGATATGTAAGTACTTATATTTTATCTTTTATATAATAATTGTGTATCCATGTCTAGTGCTCGAGTATATATATTTATACATACTTGTATGCTAAATTTCCTTGTTAAACAGTTTATGATGTACCATGAATTAAATACATATATTACTGGTAAAAGATATATGATATACATGTTTTTGGAAAGCTGACGAAAAATCAATAACTTTTCATTTAGATATCGAATAATTTCAATGAACGGATTAAAAGATATGAGCAACTGAATTATGATTGAAGTTAATTGAAATTGCTTTTGAATCTACAATTAAGATTTAAACAACTTGTTTATGAGATTGATAAATTGAATTTTTGAATATTACCAACCGAGTAAATGAATCCTTATATAAGGTACGTCTCGTTTTGTTAAACTATTGTCAAAATTGACTTCTTGATACAACATTGGATAACTTTTGTATGTCAATTTTGAGCATTAGGATTGTGATACACTATGATCTGACCTAGCTTGATAGACATTCATTGACCAACATATGTTCTCTAGGTTGAGATCTACGGTTATTTGGTAATCCGTGTTTCGATCACATTTTGGTGAACGACTTTATATGCTGCTAAGGTGAGTTTCATTGATCCCTTTTTAATTGCTTTTGCAATATATATTTTTGGGCTGAGAATACATGCACTTTATTTTAAACGCAATGGATACAAGTACATACTAAATTCTACACTGAGTTTGAACTGAAAATCCCTTAGCTTTGGTAACTGTTAACTGCCAGTTATAAGAACTGGTGGGCGCGAGTAGTAGTATATGGATCCATAGGGCTTGATATCCCCGTCCGAGCTAGAGCACTAGTCTTTTAATGGACGTATGCTATTTGAGAAGCGTACACGTTGGTTTGCGTGAATTATTAAGATGATTATACAAAGGGTACAAATTATATATACGTTAAGTTTAGTTACCAGGGTGCTCAATTTCGTAGAATATTTTGATAAACGTTTCTGGATTGAACAACTGAAATCTTGTGATCCACCTTTATATACAGATTATGCGCAACATTAAAACTATGAACTCACCAACCTTTGTGTTGACACTTGTTAGCATGTTTATTCTCAGGTTTCCTAGAAGTCTTCCGCTGTTTGCTTAGATGTTAAACAAGCTATGTGCATGGAGTCTTACATGACATATTTTTCAAGGAGACGTTGCATTCACCAAATCATCACCATGTATCTTATTTTGACTGCATTGTCAACGGAAATACTGTTGTAAACTATTATTTATGGTGATTGTCTATATGTAGAAATCATCAGATGTCGAAAACCTTTGATTTAAATATTCATTTATGGTGTGCCTTTTCAAAAGAATGCAATGTTTACAAAATGTATCATATAGAGGTCAAATACCTCGCAATGAAATCAATGAATGATGTGTTCGTCCATATGGATTTGGAGCGATTGTCACAGAAAACTTACAAGTAAAACAAGAAAGGAAGGAAAGAAAGAGCAAGTGTGTGTGAAAATCAAATGAGCAAGTGTTTGAATGAGAGGTAAATGGCTAGTATTTATAAGCAAAATTTTGACAAGGATTGATGACATGGAGGCCATATAGGCCGTAGGTTTTGAGGGAGAGGGGAAGAGACACCATTTTGCTTTTTGGTTAGTGGTTGTCTAAAGCATGTACTTATGCTAGAATCTCATGTAAAAATATGGATAATCCTTATCCAAATGCTTGTACGACTCACTAATTAATTTATTTTATTTATTTTATTTATTATGGGTCACTAGTAATAATACTTGGGCTAATTAATTGGGCCACTAGCTAGTGTAGGGTGGGCTAAGGTCCAATAAGGTAGAAAGTCCAACAAGACTAACTATTGTGATCTAGTAAATAATTAAATAAAATTAAGCATCCAAAAACCCAGGTAATTATTATAAAATAATAATTAATATTTCACAGTCATAATTTCCGGTTACGACAAAAGTTAAACGTGCGCGCAGTTCGTGGTTTATTCGAAACGTTAAATAACACTAACGGTTATAAAAGCATCCGGTGAACAAGTTAAGTATCCTACGTACTCTAAGGCACGTTTTAACATATAATTGGAAGTAAACCACGTATATCAAGTTTCCAGAGTATAAAGTAACACAGTACGCACAGATACGCAGTTTCACAAAAATACAAGGCACAAAAGCAAGTCAAAAAAGTCGGGTCGTTACATTACCCACCTGTTATTGGAAATTTCGTCCCGAAATTTAAGCTGAGGCAGGTGTTGGAGTCGGGAAAAGGTGAGGATACTTCTGCATCATTTGATCCTCTCGTTCCCAGGTAAACTCAGGTACACGCTTGGCATTCCATCGAAATCAGACAATTGGAATCTTATTGTGTTTCAAGGTTTTGACCTCACGGTCCATAATTTCGACAGGCTCTTTCACGAAGTGGAGTTTGTCATCAATCGTAAGTTCTTCCAATGGTATGATAAGTCCCGGTGGAGTAAGACACTTCTTCAAATTTGATACATGGAAGGTTGGATGAACAGCAATCAACTGAGTCGGAAGATCCAGCCGATAAGTAACGGGTCCAACACGTTCCAAAATTTCAAAAGGACCAATATATCGCGGGTTTAACTTTCTGCACTTTCCAAAAAGAATTACACCCTTCCAGGGTGCGACCTTCAACATTACTCGGTCACCCACGTTGAATTCGAAGTCTTTATGTTTAAGATCAGCATAACTCTTTTGGCAATCGCGGGCCATCTTAAGTCTCGCCTGAATCTGAGAAATCTTCTCCGTCATTTCATGGACTATCTAGGGTCCGGTGATTTGCACTTCGCCTAACTCGGCCCAACAAATAGGAGAACGGCACTTGCGGCCATACAACGCTTCAAAAGGCGCGGCTTTAATACTCGAATTATAACTGTTGTTGTAAGAGAATTCGGCTAGCGGCAGATGCCTTTCCCAAGACTTTCCGAAGTCAATAACACAGGCACGTAACATGTCCTCTAAAGTCTGAATCGTTCGTTCGCTCTGACCGTCGGTCAGGGGGTGATACGCGGTGCTCATGTCGAGACGAGTTCCCAAGGCTTCTTGCAAAGAACGCCAGAATCTGGAAGCAAAACGGGGATCGCGATCTGAGATAATTGATAGGGGTACACCATGACGAGACACAACTTCTTTGATGTACAGTTGAGCAAGTCTCTCCATTGTATCTGTTTCCTTCATTGCTAGGAAATGAGCAGATTTGGTAAGACGGTCAACGATAACCCAGATTGTATCGTATCCGCCCACCGTCTTTGGTAGCTTCGTGATGAAATCCATCGTAATTGCTTCCCATTTCCATTGTGGGATCTCTGGTTGTTGGAGTAATCCAGATGGCCTCTGATGTTCAGCCTTAACCTTCGAGCAAGTCAAACACCTCCCAACATAAGTTGCAACATCCTTCTTAAGATTTGGCTACTAATACTGTTCCTTGAGATCGTGGCAAATTTTGCCGGCTCCTAGATGAATCGAATATCTCGACTTGTGGGCTTCATCAAGTAAAAGGCTTCGTAAATCTCCATAACGAGGTACCCAAATTCTTCCGGCATAACATCGGAGTCCAGACTCCTTAACCTCGAATTTAGGGACCAGGATGTTCAGGTATTCACGAGATATGTTCTCCTCCTTGAGAGCCTCTTCTTGGGCTACTCTGATCTGGCTATGGAGGTTTGAATGAATGGTGATGTTCAGAGCTCGTACACGAAGAGGTGTCGTTCTCTCTTTTCGACTCAGAGCGTTGGCTACAACATTGGCCTTACCAGGATGGTAACGAAGTTCACAATTATAGTCGTTCAGCGTCTCAATCCATCGTCGTTGTCTCATGTTCAGCTGCTTCTGATCAAAGATGTGCTGGAGGCTTTTGTGATCGGTGAATATGGTACTCTTTGTTCCATAGAGATAGTGTCTCCACAGCTTCAATGCGAAGACAACGGCTCCAAGTTTGAGATCGTGAGTAGTGTAGTTTTCATGAATCTTCAGCTGACGAGATGCATAAGCAATGACCTTCGTTCTTTGCATCAATACACAACCAAAACCATTCTTCGAAGCATCGCAGTACACAACGAAGTCGTCACTGCCTTCGGGAAGAGATAAGATAGGTGCGGTGGTTAACTTCTGCTTCAGGGTTTGAAATGCTGCTTCTTGTTCAGTTTCCCAAACGAACTTCTTTCCTTTGTGAGTCAGTGCAGTCAAAGGACGCGAAATCAATGAAAAACCTTCAATAAACCTTCTGTAGTAACCGGCAAGACCTAGAAATTGGCGGATGTGAGTCGGAGTAGTGGGTGTCTCCCACTTGCTGATAGCTTCAATCTTGGCGGGGTCAACTTTGATACCTTGATCACTCACAATATGACCCAGAAATTGGACTTCCTTCAGCCAAAATTTACACTTGGAGAATTTGGCATAAAGTTGCTCTTGTCTCAAGAGTTCAAGCACTAGTCGGAGATGTTGCTCATGTTCTTCTTCGCTTTTGGAGTAGATGAGGATATTATCTATGAAGACGATAACGAATTTATCCAGATAAGGCTTGGAGACACGATTCATGAGGTCCATGAACACGGCTGGTGCGTTGGTTAATCCGAACGGCATCACGAGACACTCGTAATGACCATAGCGGGTTCTAAACGCAGTCTTCATCACATCACTCTCTTTCACCCTCAACTGGTGGTAACCGGATCGCAAATCGATCTTAGAGTACACGCTCGATCCTTGTAGCTGATCAAAAAGATCGTCAATTCGGGGAAGAGGATATCGATTCTTGATCGTCAATTTGTTGAGTTCGCGGTAGTCGATACACATGCGGAAGGATCTGTCCTTCTTCTTCACGAATAAAACGGGGCGCCCCAAGGCGACGAGCTCGGTTGGATAAACCCTCAGTCGAGCAATTCTTGAAGTTGACTCTGCAATTCTTGCAATTCTGAAGGTGCTAGTCGATAAGGTGCGCGAGCTACGGGTGCAGCTCCCGGCACTAGATCGATCTGGAATTCTACGGCTCTCGGTGGCGGTAATCCAGACAGTTCTTTCGGAAAGACGTCAGGGAATTCATTCACGATTCGCATGAAAGGACCCGTCCTAATCCATCCGGACGAAGTCCATATCGATTACAAATGATTCACAACAGTTGATTACATCGTGAGGTAATTGACCTCTATATGATAAATTTTACAAACATTGCATTCGTTTTTAAAAGACAAACTTTCGTTACATCGACAGTTGACAGGCATGTAAAGCATTTCATAATATATCCAAATATAATTGACTTAATAATAATCTTGATGAACTCAACGACTCGAATGCAACATCTTTTGAAATATGTCATGAATGACTCCAAGTAATATCTCTAATATGAGCAAATGCACAGCGGAAGATTTCTTTCGTACCTGAGAATAAACATGCTTTAAAGTGTCAACCAAAAGGTTGGTGAGTTCATTAGTTTATCATAAAGAATTATTTCATAATTTTTAATAGACCACAAGATTTCATACTTCATTTTTTCTCATAATCATACGTCCCATGCATAGAGACAAAAATATCATTCATATGGATTGAACACCTGGTAACCGACATTCACAATATGCATATAAGAATATCCCCATCATTCCGGGATCCTCCTTTGGACATGATATAAATTTCGAAGTACTAAAGCATCCGGTACTTTGGATGGGGCTTGTTGGGCCCGATAGATCTATCTTTAGGATTCGCGTCAATTAGGGTGTCTGTTCCCTAATTCTTAGATTACCAGACTTAATAAAAAGGGGCATATTCGATTTCGATAATTCAACCATATAATGTAGTTTCGATTACTTGTGTCTATTTCGTAAAACATTTATAAAAATTGCGCATGTATTCTCAGCCCAAAAATATAAAGGGTAAAAAGGCAAATGAAACTCACGCATATAAATATTGTAAAACAGTTAATAAAGCATTTGCATGTATTCTCAGCCCAAAAATGTAATGAGTAAAAAGGGAGTAAATGAACTCACCATACAATATTTTGTAGTAAAAATATTCATACGGCGATACTGAATAATGCAGGGTTGTCATCGGATTCACGAACCTATATTTGAAGTCTATAAGCCCAATAAACAAAATAGTCCCTTTATATGTGAAAGGAGCCCAAGTATCAAAAGTCCATGAGTATAGATAATTGAATCCATCAGCCCAATCCATGTTTTTAATTTCAGATCAAGGTATAAGTGGGTGTGAGTATTGAAGTTTGATCGTAACAGGAACCAAATTAACTTCCACAATTTCTGAAATCTTGTAGCAGCAACAATACTTTCGATATAGTTTTAGAATTCATACACTCTGTATCTCATACGATTATGAAATCGACAGAGCAAAGATTTTGACAGGCATCGATCAGTTCATTGAAACCATTCTGAATACAATCGATGAATTTTATTCAGGAACAAGAATTAGGGTTCGCACAGGGTTCAACCTCGACCGATCAACAGAAAAATTAGGGTTATCAAAGGCCATCGAAGCATTCATCTATAATCACTTGGATGGAACTCGATTTCTGTAAGGTCACTTACTTTTCGATTTAGATTATAACTTTAATTTAATTTTATTATCAAAACAGATATATGTTGCATTGAGTAAAGTAAGATGAATTGATTTAAAA
Source organism: Rutidosis leptorrhynchoides (assembly GCF_046630445.1). NCBI lineage: Eukaryota > Viridiplantae > Streptophyta > Magnoliopsida > Asterales > Asteraceae > Rutidosis > Rutidosis leptorrhynchoides. Next base: position 25,435,707 of record NC_092337.1, read on the forward strand.
TAGTTAACTAATTAGGGTTTTTGACAACTGTCTGATGTGTTTGGTTAGATACGCCAGATCTATGGTGGTAATAGTTTCATTGTTTGAAGGATTTATTGATTTACCATTTATGTACAGTAAACAGAAACAAGGATAGCAGATGGTGTTCGAGCAGATGGTGGTGTCTTTCGGGAATGGAAACAGAAAACAGAATAGAAAGAAAGAAAGAAGGAAAGAAAGGTAATGAGTTTGTTGATCATGAGTTTGTTATGGTGGTTTTGTCAACGGTTCATTCTCTGCATTTTATATATGGATATAAAGAGTGTAGATTAGATATTGAATGTGATGTTGGGCTTAAATAGAAAATAGAAACTAAAAATATCGAATAATGATACTAGTTTGGTGGTATCTTTAAAGTTGATTGTAACATATATGTTTGTTTGTGTATATAAGATGTGATCGAATATTGGACAGGAAGAAGGAAACAATGTAAGTGAAAAATTAGATGTTAATTGATTTTGACAGGAAACAAATGCAAAAGTAGTTACAGCTGCAGATAGGGATGCTAACAGTTACGGTAGCAGGGAGTTGATGAGAGATACTGCAGCAACAATAGTCGATCGTCAAGGGCTGTTGGTTGATTATTTTGGGTCTGCTTCTTGAACAACAGGCATAGCAAAATGGCAGCAGTAGCATAACTTGATTGACATTTTAGATGATGGTTTAGTGATGCTTGAAACAGAGAACACGTTTTAGAAGTAGGAGTGACAAGTGGTGGTTTACTTATGGAAATCAATTAGAAATAGTAATAGAAACATATTAGGATTGTAGAGAGTCCTTTGAACATGTTTTGGGTGGCATTCAAATAGCAGGAAACCTGCTGTTGCAGGTGGTGATAATGTTAGAAAAAGAAAATCACGAGGGTGGTGATGTATGGTTGTTTTCGAAGAAACATAAACGCGAGAGTGTGGTGATGGTTCACGGTTTTGAAATGGATTACATGTGATTCCAAGGTGGAGGTTATGGTGGTGGAAGTGGTGGATGAGGTGCTCCGGTGGCGATGGAATTGTCGGGGCAAGAAGAAAAAGAGAAGGCAAGTGATGGGTTTTGTGGTTTTTCTCCCAAAATCTCATGTGTATATATGTTTATATATATAAATGATGATGGTGAGATATATCCATCTAACTGTCTATATATATATATAATTATAATTATAATATTAATAATAATAATGTAATAATAGTAATAGTATTCGATTTTGATTGAAATGGAAATGAAACAGATTCGATGGGTTGTAACATTACTTTATCTATATTTTATAATATATATACATAATGGAATGGAGATGTTGGAAATCTTGATTTAGACACAAAACAAATTAAAGTGGTGATGATGTAATTGAGTTTGAAAGAGTTGAAAAAGAAAGGGAGATGTGATACGTGTTTGTATGTATGTGTGCTATGTACATATATATGTAGGAAATATATGAATTAGATAGGATGGCGGCCAAATGTAAGGATATAATTCCTCAATTTATAACATGGTTCATAGTTAGTACACGGAGTATAACAAACTATCAATCATAATCCAATCTGGAATAGTACATTCAATTTATAATTCAATTAATAATAGTAATCTTAAATATAATAATGATTATAATATAATAAAAGAAATTAAACGTGTGATTAGTTAGTTGTTACCAATTACGGATTGAATTTTAACTTGTTTAAATACCCATCGAATGATGAACACGTACTACAATCGTTTACTAAATGAATTCAAAACCATTTATATTCGAATTACATTATATTTATTATGTTTTAATAATAATTTAATTATTTCGTAGATTATGATTAGTTCAAATCATCAATTCATGTAACACTTTATTTAATATTTCTAATTATTATTTATATACCTATATATACATATATATACATATTTATTTACAATTAATAGTTCGTGGATTGTCGAGAATGATCGAAGATCAAATGAATATATGAAACAGTTTAAAAAAATTTTGAGACGCAAACTAATAGACTTTGCGTATCGTGTTGAAATAATATAAAGATTATGTTTAAATTTGGTTGGAAATTTCCGGGTCGTCACAGTACCTACCCGTTAAATAAATTTCGTCCCTGAAATTTGATCGAGGCCGTCACAGATCACAATAAGAATGTTTTCATGACGAATATGAGTTGATAAATAGAGTTTTATCACCATTGAGTAATATAGATAAAATAATTTGGTTTTGTGAAGAGTACGAGTGAAGCTATCATAAAAGAGTGAAATGAGTAAACGAAGGTTTGTCTTAACCGGTGATGTAGTCACGGTTGATTTCCTGAATTCAAGGGAAAAGATAGAACTATCAAGATAATATGTTCTTGATATGTTTAGAGGTTAGATAGAATGTAAGAGTCGTGTAACATGGCACCTGATGACGTTATAGTCTGTGAATCATCAAGTTCCATTAGAAACTTAGCATGACTTACTGTAATATAATCACGTTGATCAAGTGTCATTATATTATACTAACTCATGCATCAATTTCCAACACTACTTCAAACTCGAATTTTAAAGGAATTTAGAAACTAAAGTAGTTTCCTTTATGATGTAACATAGATAGCACGAAGAGATAAATAAATTCGGACGAGAATATTTATGAAAATATCTTCAGAAATATCGAAGATATTTATGATGATATTTTGGAATTTCTAAGTTCGATGATTGATGAAGAAAATTTTTCGCAAGATTTTAACATGACTTCGGAGCAAGATATCCTCTAAAGATTTCAACGGATCCAGAATTACCTGGATTCTTTGAATATAGGGTATGGTCCTTGTATTTGTCCTTGGTCTCCTTCGTGGTTAGCTCATTCTGTTTTCCAGTAAATGATCCGTAGACTAGAGTGATTTTCAGAATTCTAGGATGGAAGATCATAATTCTAAGAGATAAATATTATGTATACATATATTGGTTGATGTAGAAACGTTACGAGATTCAAAATACTGATTGTTGATTCCTGATGACTCATATGATAATTCTCGTTATAGGATGTGGATGAGTATATGATATGGTTTTGATGAACAAATATAATGATTCTTCAGAGAAACTTAAGTCAATGAGTAGTGAAGTTGCTGGTAAGTTTACTGCTAATGTGGTGGAATATAAACGGTTCCCCGGTAACGATGACGAAGGGCGAACTTATATATCAAGGTTGTAATAAGGCTAATCCGAATGAAAGTCGAAGTTGATTTGCTGGAGCTGTGACAAAATTGGCTAATTTGAAAAAGGATTGCAATGTTATTTTTAGTAATAACAACGCCAAAAGAGCTAGCATAGATACGTGTTAAACGTTTACTCAGGTTTCGAGTGTTTTCAGGTGTATAACTATATGCATCAATCTCTTCTTCCGTAGATGAAGTGTGGTCGGTTCATCCTCTCAATTGAGGTGTTTTCAAGGATCATGAAAGGTTTGAACGCAGATTGTAATCGTCAAGATATAATTGAGGTTTAAGATAAAATCAAGTGGCAAACTTGAAGAATTGTTTAGTTTCATATATTATAATTAATATTTTAATTCATTTTAATTGTTTAATGTTATTAGTCCACAACTGACAGTCCAATAATTCATATATATATTTTAATATATAATATTCGAATTAATTAATACGTGTCGTGACCCGTATACGTCTCAGACTCGATCACAACTCAAATTATATATATTATTATAGAATCAACCTCAACCCTGTATAGAGAACTCGATCATTACTGCATATAGAGTGTCTATGGTTATTCCCAATAATATATATAAATGCGTTGATATGATATGTCAAAACCTTGTATACGTGTCCCGATATTTAAAGTGCGTAAAATAAATACAGAAATTAAATGATGATAAATAAAATTGCTAGAATATAAATTGTGATAAATAAACTGCGATAATTAAATTGCTATAAAATAAAATGTAATACGGAATTAACAGTTAGCTAGGAACAGTTAGCTAGGATCTTGTTAGCGTGGTTTCTGAACAAAATTTCATATTGTTAATTAGTTTGTTTCTAATCAATTTTTATTGTGCCATTATTTCTTCATTATGCCACTTGTTGGATTCTGATAGATCAAAATCCAAATATGAAATTGAATTTGAATAAAAATAGTTATTCTTTGGTGAACGGATACGTAAATCGGTGGTTGTAAATAGGATAGTAAATGATCGTTGAATCAAATTCGAAGAATGTACAGTGTAACTTATTAATGTGAAATCTAAATATTCCTCGGGTATTACCTACCCGTTAAAATATTTTCACCATTAACAGTTTGTCCAAAAGAATTTTTAATTACAATCTTTATGAAAACATATATACGTATATATTTTCTTCAGATGTAATTATGGGTTTAATGAGTTAATATAACATTAAACTCATTTGCTTTTCGGTTAGAATTAGAGTACATAATCTTTAAAACATTAGAGATTACATAATCATCATGTCGAACGAAGATAAATAATGTAGAACAATACGTAGATTGATGATTATAATCGATGTACAGAATGAGATGTTGAGGCATGGATTGTTGATGATACTGGTGTTGTTATTGATAGTATTGTTGGTGCCAGTGATGTTGTTGAAGCTGGTAGATTTTGCACCATACACTCCAAATTGATTACTCGAGCGTGAAGTTCGCTAACTCCTTCTATTATTTCGAGATGATTGTCGGTCGGAACGAGCGGATGAAAAAGGTTTAGAATCTTAGTTATGATATAGTCGTGGCGAGATATTCGGGAAATGAGGGTGAAAATGATGTTACAAACAGGTTCGCCGGTAAGTGCTTCAGGTTCTTCGCCAAAAGGTGAATTCGGGTTGTGGAAGGGATCGCCTTCTTCGCGTCTCCATTGATTAAGTCGACTACGAACCCATCAGATGAGTTGGGGATGGTTGATTGATTGATTCATTCTGGTGACACCACTTTCGGAGCTTAGGTGAATATCCTATGTCGGAATAGCTGTCGGAATAACTATCGGAATAGCTATCGAAATCTGTGGGACTCGAACTGATTGAGGGATTCATCTCGTACGATCAGATGAAGGATTTTCGATAAGAAATAGATTATAGGATGTAGATTAGTATCCTGCAATACATAATTTACATATGCGTATATAATACTAAAATCTCATAAGTTACGGAGGAATCTACGGAAGCTGTCAGGCAAAGATAACAATAACAGGTATGCTAAGATATGAATTAGCAGATACGCTAAGATATGAATTTTGTCTATACACTATTCATGCAGTCAATGCAATAAGATGTGTCTAGATTAAGAATAATGAGCAGGTAATTTCCTAAGGATGATAAGCAGATGATTTCCGACAAAAATGATAAGTAAAGCTTTTGACATGTAGACACGGTCGAAGTCCAGACTCACTAATGCATCCTAACGACTATCAGTTAGACACACTAATGCAAGACCCGGTTCGCTAAGACCACCGCTCTGATACCAACTGAAAGGACCGGTCCTAATCCATCCGGACGAAGTCCATATCGATTACAAATGATTCACAACAGTTGATTACATCGCGAGGTAATTGACCTCTATATGATTAATTTTACAAACATTGCATTCATTTTTAAAAGACAAACTTTCGTTACATTGACAGTTGACAGGCATGTAAAGCATTTCATAATATATCCAAATATAATTGACTTAATAATAATCTTGATGAACTCAACGACTCGAATGCAACATCTTTTGAAATATGTCATGAATGACTCCAAGTAATATCTCTAATATGAGCAAATGCACAGCGGAAGATTTCTTTCGTACCTGAGAATAAACATGCTTTAAAGTATCAACCAAAAGCTTGGTGAGTTCATTAGTTTATCATAAAGAATCATTTCATAATTTTTAATAGACCACAAGATTTCATACTTCCATTTCTCATAATCATACGTCCCATGCATAAAGACAAAAATATCATTCATATGGATTGAACACCTGGTAACCGACATTCACAATATGCATATAAGAATATCCCCATCATTCCGGGATCCTCCTTCGGACATGATATAAATTTCGAAGTACTAAAGCATCCGGTACTTTGGATGGGGCTTGTTGGGCCCGATAGATCTATCTTTAGGATTCGCGTCAATTAGGGTGTCTGTTCCCTAATTCTTAGATTACCAGACTTAATAAAAAGGGGCATATTCGATTTCGATAATTCAACCATATAATGTAGTTTCGATTACTTGTGTCTATTTCGTAAAACATTTATAAAAATTGCGCATGTATTCTCAGCCCAAAAATATAAAGGGTAAAAAGGCAAATGAAACTCACGCATATAAATATTGTAAAACAGTTAATAAAGCATTTGCATGTATTCTCAGCCCAAAAATGTAATCAGTAAAAAGGGAGTAAATGAACTCACCATACAATATTTTGTAGTAAAAATATTCATACGGCGATACTGAATAATGCAGGGTTGTCATCGGATTCATGAACATATATTTGAAGTCTATAAGCCCAAGAAACAAAATAGTCCCTTTATATGTGAAAGGAGCCCAAGTATCAAAAGTCCATGAGTATAGATAATTGAATCCATCAGCCCAATCCATGTTTTTAATTTCAGATCGAGGTATAAGTGGGTGTGAGTATTGAAGTTCGATCGTAACAGGAACCAAATTAACTTCCACAATTTCTGAAATCTTGTAGCAGCAACAATACTTTCAATATTGTTTTAGAATTCATACACTCTGTATCTCATACGATTATGAAATCGACAGAGCAAAGATTTTGACAGGCATCGATCAGTTCATTGAAACCATTCTGAATACAATCGATGAATTTTATTCAGGAACAAGAATTAGGGTTCGCACAGGGTTCAACCTCGACCGATCAACAGAAAAATTAGGGTTATCAAAGGCCATCGAAGCATTCATCTATAATCACTTGGATGGAACTCGATTTCTGTAAGGTCACTTACTTTTTGATTTAGATTATAACTTTAATTTAATTTTATTATCAAAACAGATATATGTTGCATTGAGTAAAGTAAGATGAATTGATTTAAAATAGTTAACTAATTAGGGTTTTTGACAACTGTCTGATGTGTTTGGTTAGATACGCCAGATCTATGGTGGTAATAGTTTCGTTGTTTGAAGGATTTATTGATTTACCATTTATGTACAGTAAACAGAAACAAGGATAGCAGATGGTGTTCGAGCAGATGGTGGTGTCTTTCGGGAATGGAAACAGAAAACAGAATAGAAAGAAAGAAAGAAGGAAAGAAAGGTAATGAGTTTGTTGATCATGAGTTTGTTATGGTGGTTTTGTCAACGGTTCATTCTCTGCATTTTATATATGGATATAAAGAGTGTAGATTAGATATTGAATGTGATGTTGGGCTTAAATAGAAAATAGAAACTAAAAATATCGAATAATGGTACTAGTTTGGTGGTATCTTTAAAGTTGATTGTAACATATATGTTTGTTTGTGTATATAAGATGTGATCGAATATTGGACAGGAAGAAGGAAACAATGTAAGTGAAAAATTAGATGTTAATTGATTTTGACAGGAAACAAATGCAAAAGTAGTTACAGCTGCAGATAGGGATGCTAACAGTTACGGTAGCAGGGAGTTGATGAGAGATACTGCAGCAACAATAGTCGATCGTCAAGGGCTGTTGGTTGATTATTTTGGGTCTGCTTCTTGAACAACAGCATATCAAAATGGCAGCAGTAGCATAACTTGATTGACATTTTAGATGATGGTTTAGTGATGCTTGAAACAGAGAACACGTTTTAGAAGTAGGAGTGACAAGTGGTGGTTTACTTATGGAAATCAATTAGAAATAGTAATAGAAACATATTAGGATTGTAGAGAGTCCTTTGAACATGTTTTGGGTGGCGTTCAAATAGCAGGAAACCTGCTGTTGCAGGTGGTGATAATGTTAGAAAAAGAAAATCACGAGGGTGGTGATGTATGGTTGTTTTCGAAGAAACATAAACGCGGGAGTGTGGTGATGGTTCACGGTTTTGAAATGGATTACATGTGATTCCAAGGTGGAGGTTATGGTGGTGGAAGTGGTGGATGAGGTGCTCCGGTGGTGATGGAATTGTCGGGGCAAGAAGAAAAAGAGAAGGCAAGTGATGGGTTTTGTGGTTTTTCTCCCAAAATCTCATGTGTATATATGTTTATATATATAAATGATGATGGTGAGATATATCCATCTAACTGTCTATATATATATATATATATATATATATATATATATATATATATATATATATATATATATATATATATATATATATGTATATATATATATATATAATTATAATTATAATATTAATAATAATAATGTAATAATAGTAATAGTATTCGATTTTGATTGAAATGGAAATGAAACAGATTCGATGGGTTGTAACATTACTTTATCTATATTTTATAATATATATACATAATGGAATGGAGATGTTGGAAATCTTGATTTAGACACAAAACAAATTAAAGTGGTGATGATGTAATTGAGTTTGAAAGAGTTGAAAAAGAAAGGGAGATGTGATACGTGTTTGTATGTATGTGTGCTATGTACATATATATGTAGGAAATATATGAATTAGATAGGATGGCGGCCAAATGTAAGGATATAATTCCTCAATTTATAAAATGGTTCATAGTTAGTACACGGAGTATAACAAACTATCAATCATAATCCAATCTGGAATAGTACATTCAATTTATAATTCAATTAATAATAGTAATCTTAAATATAATAATGATTATAATATAATAAAAGAAATTAAACGTGTGATTAGTTAGTTGTTACCAATTACGGATTGAATTTTAACTTGTTTAAATACCCATCGAATGATGAACACGTACTACAATCGTTTACTAAATGAATTCAAAACCATTTATATTCGAATTACATTATATTTATTATGTTTTAATAATAATTTAATTATTTCGTAGATTATGATTAGTTCAAATCATCAATTCATGTAACACTTTATTTAATATTTCTAATTATTATTTATATACCTATATATACATATATATACATATTTATTTACAATTAATAGTTCGTGAATTGTCGAGAATGATTGAAGATCAAATGAATATATGAAACAGTTTAAAAAAAATTTTGAGACGCAAACTAATAGACTTTGCTTATCGTGTTGAAATAATATAAAGATTAAGTTTAAATTTGGTTGGAAATTTCCGGGTCATCACATCGCACGTCATTCACACTCTTCTCCTCTGATTCTAAAGCCTTCACGTGTGCTAAAACAGCAAGTCGTCCTTTCTTCATGATTTTCTGCGCTTTCATACAGCTAATGAGGTTCAGCTTCGAGTTACATCTCTCTCCGTAAATAGTCAATGGCTCACCGTCTCCTTGTGGTATACGAAGAGCTTTATCTCCACAGATAATATCAGCCCTTACTTTGGTCAACTAGTCTATGCCGACAATCACGTCAAAGCTTCCTAATTTGATGGGTATCAAGTCAATTTCAAAATCTACGCCAGCTATGTTAATAATAGCTCCTCGGCCAATTTGGTCAACTTTCTCAAGTTTTCCATTGGCTACCTCAACTAGCATATTCTCCTCTAAAGGTACTAATGACCAATCTATCTTAGAGCAAAACTTTCTACAGACATAGCTTTTATCGGCACCAGTATCAAATAGGATAGAGGCTAATAGATTGTTGATAGTGAATATACCTGTAACCAAGTCGGGGTTCTCACGGGCATCCCTTACGTTCACATTGAAAGCTCTTCCACGCGGTGGTCCTCCGTCCTTTCGCTTGTTGGGACACTCATTTCTAAGGTGGCCCTGCTGTCCACACTCATAGCATTTCCTTGGTCCGTTGGGGTTGGTCCTCACAGCTGGGATGGGAATCTTGCAGTCCTTGCCAATATGCCTGGTCCTTTTGCACTTTTCACATACCACATTACAGTACCCGGTATGATGCTTGTAGCACCTCTTGCACTGCGGTAGAGTACCCTTGTAGTTAGGGTTCGAGCTAGTGTTCGGGTTGGGGTTCCTTCCGTCGTTAGGCCTCTTAGCGGGGGTTTGATCATAGGTTCTCCCCTTGTTGTTGTAGTCCCACTTACGCTTCTCACCACTGGCTCCCGATTCGGATTTACCCTATTCCGGTTCTTTGCTGATAATTTGGTTCATAAGGGTATGCACCATGCGCATAGCTGCCGGGACGTTGGGTGGATTAGAAGAGGTGACATTTCCTTGAATGGACTTGGGAAGTCCCCACAAGTATCGTTCCATTCTCTTAAATTACGGGGAGACCATCGTGGGACACATCAGCGCTAATTCTAGATACCTACGGTTGTAACCATCAAGATCGTTGCCCACAACCTTTAACTCCCAGAACTCAGCCTCCATTTTCTGTATCTCTGTCCTAGGGCAGTACTCTTCGATCATGGCCCCCTTGAATTCTTCCCACGGAATGGTATAAGCCTCATCAATACCCTTAGCTTGAGCCAGTGTGTTCCACCAGGTTAGGGCGCCGTCTGACAGCGTACATGAGGCATACTTGGTTTTGTTCGCTTCTTAGCAGTTACTGACGCGGAACACAGCTTCCAATTTCTCAAACCACCTAGTCAAACCAACTGGCCCCTCAGTGCCACTAAAGTTGTGGGGCTTGCAGCTTTGAAACTCTTTGTAAGTGCAACCGTTTTGGACGTTCTGGTTAACTGGTGGGGCTGGGGGAATGACATTTGCCATGGCTGCGGCTACTCGTTCCGCAATCATTTCCTTAATTTGGGCTGCTGTGGGTGCTGCTCGTCCATTTGCCATTGCTCTTCTAGATAGAAATTTTGACTTAAGTTAAAATCCAACATTTAATATATAATAATACAGTATATGGTAAACAGGGGAACAACACAACGCATGCCAATTAAGTAACGCAACCAGGTACAAATACCTCAAAACCAACATACAGTAACGTAAATAGAACACTGTGCAAGAATTAAACAATACAAAGTTCCATTCGTTAATAAAGAGTTGCATACATTCGCTTAGGTTCGTACAATACATAAGTAAAACATGAACTACAAACGAGATTACATAATAAAATCTACTACAAAGCCCTATGGTGACGGTGGGTAAAGGATGTCCATCACGTGGGACATCTGGTCTGAAATGTCTCGTTCTTATTGATTAAAAACATTCCATATTAATTGATTTCGTTGCGAGGTTTTGACCTCTATATGAGACGTTTTTCAAAGACTGCATTCATTTTAAAACAAACCATAACCTTTATTTCATCAATAAAGGTTTAAAAAGCTTTACGTAGATTATCAAATAATGATAATCTAAGATATCATGTTTACACACGACCATTACATAATGGTTTACAATACAAATATGTTACAACAAAATAAGTTTCTTGAATGCAGTTTTTACACAATATCATACAAGCATGGACTCCAAATCTCGTCCTTATTTAAGTATGCGACAGCGAAAGCTCTTAATAATCACCTGAGAATAAACATGCTTAAAACGTCAACAAAAATGTTGGTGAGTTATAGGTTTAACCTATATATATCAAATCATAATAATAGACCACAAGATTTCATATTTCAATACACATCCCATACATAGAGATAAAAATCATTCGTATGGTGAACACCTGGTATGTAGTGACCCGAACTTTTCCATGTTTATATATATTAATTGAGATTGATATTTACATGATTAAATGTTTCCAACATGTTAAGCAATCAAACTTGTTAAGACTTGATTAATTGAAATATGTTTCATATAGACAATTGACCACCCAAGTTGACCGGTGATTCACGAACGTTAAAACTTGTAAAAACTATACGATGACATATATATGGTTATATATATAGTTAACATGATTTTATTATAAGTATGTATCTCATTAGGTATTTTAACAATGAGTTATATACATAAAAATGAGACTATTAATTTAAGAAACTCGAAAACGATATATATAACGATTATCGTTATAACAACGTCTTACTAGGTACATATGAATCATATTAAGATATTGATACACTTTGTTAATTATGTTAAATGATAAGTAAATATATTATTAAGTGTATTAACAATGAAATACATATGTAAAAATAAGACTACTAACTTAATGATTTCGAAACGAGACATATATGTAACGATTATCGTTGTAACGACATTTAACTGTATATATATCATACTAAGATATATTATATATCATAATATTATGATAATATAACAATTTAACATCTCATTTGTTATAATAAACAATAGGTTAACAACATTCAACAAGATCGTTAACCTAAAGGTTTCAAAACAACACTTACATGTAACGACTAACGATGACTTAACGACTCAGTTAAAATGTATATACATGTAGTGTTTTAATATGTATTTATACACTTTTGAAAGACTTCAATACACTTATCAAAATACTTCTACTTAACAAAAATTCTTACAATTACATTCTCGTTCAGTTTCATCAACAATTCTACTCGTATGCACCCGTATTCGTACTCGTACAATACACAGCTTTTAGATGTATGTACTATTGGTATATACACTCCAATGATCAGCTCTTAGCAGCCCATGTGAGTCACCTAACACATGTGGGAACCATCATTTGGCAACTAGCATGAAATATCTCATAAAATTACAAAAATATGAGTAATCATTCATGACTTATTTACATGAAAACAAAATAACATATCCTTTATATCTAATCCATACACCAACGACCAAAAACACCTACAAACACTTTCATTCTTCAATTTTCTTCATCTAATTGAACTCTCTCAAGTTCTATCTTCAAGTTCTAAGTGTTCTTCATAAATTCCAAAAGTTCTAGTTTCATAAAATCAAGAATACTTTCAAGTTTGCTAGCTCACTTCCAATCTTGTAAGGTGATCATCCAACCTCAAGAAATCTTTGTTTCTTACAGTAGGTTATCATTCTAATACAAGGTAATAATCATATTCAAACTTTGGTTCAATTTCTATAACTATAACAATCTTATTTCAAGTGATGATCTTACTTGAACTTGTTTTCGTGTCATGATTTTGCTTCAAGAACTTTGAGCCATCCAAGGATCCATTGAAGCTAGATCCATTTTTTCTCTTTTCCAGTAGGTTCATCCAAGGAACTTAAGGTAGTAATGATGTTCATAACATCATTCGATTCATACATATAAAGCTATCTTATTCGAAGGTTTAAACTTGTAATCACTAGAACATAGTTTAGTTAATTCTAAACTTGTTCGCAAACAAAAGTTAATCCTTCTAACTTGACTTTTAAAATCAACTAAACACATTTTCTATATCTATATGATATGCTAACTTAATGATTTAAAACCTGGAAACACGAAAAACACCGTAAAACCGGATTTACGCCGTCGTAGTAACACCGGGGGCTGTTTTGGGTTAGTTAATTAAAAACTATGATAAACTTTGATTTAAAAGTTGTTATTCTGAGAAAATGATTTTTATTATGAACATGAAACTATATCCAAAAATTATGGTTAAACTCAAAGTGGAAGTATGTTTTCTAAAATGGTCATCTAGACGTCGTTCTTTCGACTAAAATGACTACCTTTACAAAAACGACTTGTAACTTATTTTTCCGACTATAAACCTATACTTTTTCTGTTTAGATTCATAAAATAGAGTTCAATATGAAACCGTAGCAATTTGATTCACTCAAAACGGATTTAAAATGAAGAAGTTATGGGTAAAACAAGATTGGATAATTTTTTCTCATTTTAGCTACGTGAAAATTGGTAACAAATCTATTCCAACCATAACTTAATCAACTTGTATTGTATATTATGTAATCTTGAGATACCATAGACACGTATACAATGTTTCGATCTATCATGTCGACACATCTATATATATTTCGGAACAACCATAGACACTCTATATGTGAATGTTGGAGTTAGCTATACAGGGTTGAGGTTGATTCCAAAATATATATAGTTTGAGTTGTGATCAATACTGAGATATGTATACACTGGGTCGTGGATTGATTCAAGATAATATTTATTGATTTATTTCTGTACATCTAACTGTGGACAACTAGTTGTAGGTTACTAACGAGGACAGCTGACTTAATAAATTTAAAACATCAAAATATATTAAAAGTGTTGTAAATATATTTTGAACATACTTTGATATATATGTATATATTGTTATAGGTTCGTGAATCAACCAGTGGCCAAGTCTTACTTCCCGACGAAGTAAAAATCTGTGAAAGTGAGTTATAGTCCCACTTTTAAAATCTAATATTTTTGGGATGAGAATACATGCAGGTTTTATAAATGATTTACAAAATAGACACAAGTACGTGAAACTACATTCTATGGTTGAATTATCGAAATCGAATATGCCCCTTTTTATTAAGTCTGGTAATCTAAGAATTAGGGAACAGACACCCTAATTGACGCGAATCCTAAAGATAGATCTATTGGGCCTAACAAACCCCATCCAAAGTACCGGATGCTTTAGTACTTCGAAATTTATATCATATCCGAAGGGTGTCCCGGAATGATGGGGATATTCTTATATATGCATCTTGTTATTGTCGGTTACCAGGTGTTCACCATATGAATGATTTTTATCTCTATGTATGGGATGTGTATTGAAATATGAAATCTTGTGGTCTATTGTTACGATTTGATATATATAGGTTAAACCTATAACTCACCAACATTTTTGTTGACGTTTAAAGCATGTTTATTCTCAGGTGAATATTAAGAGCTTCCGCTGTTGCATACTAAAATAAGGACAAGATTTGGAGTCCATGTTTGTATGATATTGTGTAAAAACTGCATTCAAGAAACTGATTTCGATGTAACATATTTGTATTGTAAACCATTATGTAATGGTCGTGTGTAAACAGGATATTTTAGATTATCATTATTTGATAATCTACGTAAAGCTTTTTAAACCTTTATTTATGAAATAAAGGTTATGGTTTGTTTTAAAAATGAATGCAGTCTTTGAAAAACGTCTCATATAGAGGTCAAAACCTCGCAACGAAATCAATTAATATGGAACGTTTTTAATCAATAAGAACGGGACATTTCAGTTGGTATCAGAGCGTTGGTCTTAGAGAACCAGAAAATTTGCATTAGTGTGTCTTATCAAGTTTGTTAGGATGCATTAGTGAGTCTGGACTTCGACCGTGTTTTCTTTAAAAATGATTGCTTAACATTTTTGTTGGAAACTATATATTTTTAACATATGAATATTATGTGATATATTAATCTCTTAACGTGTTTGATATTATGTGATAGATGTCTACCTCTAGAACAAGTCCCATTGACTCACCTAATAATAATGAAGAGTCAAATGTAAATTGGAATGATTTGTGGACTGATTCACAAGTTCCCGAAGAGGAACCGGAAGAAGAGTCGGAACCGGAAGAAGAATCGGAACCGGAAGAAGAATCGGAACCGGATGAAGAAATAGAACCGGTGGGAGAAATAATAAAACGGTTAAGTAAAAGAAAATCCTCAACCAACAGACCAAAGTTAATTATGGTCAATGGTGTTTCCGCCAAGGAAGCAAAATATTGGGAGGATTACCAATTCTCCGATGAATCGGATTCCGACGAGAATTCCGATGATGTTATAGAAATTACCCCAACTGAATTTAAAAAGGCAAAAGAAAATAATAAGGGAAAGGGCATAAAAATAGAGAAATCTAATTCCAACCCCGATGAACTTTATATGTATCGTCAACCCCCGAAGTCCTTAAGTTGTAACAATGACCCGGGAACCTCTAAACCACCAGGTTTTTCTAAACCAATGTGGACAACGACGGCTCGTATTAGGGGAACATCATATATCCCTAGAAACTTGGCAAAACGAACCAAAACCGAAGAAGAAGAAATGAGCGAGTCGGAATAAGATAGTTGTATTCGTGTGGTGTAATATATGTAATATAGTGTTCTTATGCTTTATGATATATGTAAAAATTGCTTGTATTAATAAGTATTTTTTTTATGAATCTAACTCTTGTCTATTTTACAGTTTAAAAACACAAAATGGATAGACAACCCAATATTTTAAGAGACCTACCCGGAGACATGATTGATGAAATCTTGTCTAGAGTCGGCCAGAATTCTTCGGCACAACTATTTAAGGCGAGATCAGTTTGTAAGACATTCGAAGAACGTTCCAAGAATGTCTTGGTTTATAAGAGACTTTCGTTTGAAAGATGGGGGATATCACATTGGGAAACCCATAAGTTACGATGTGTTTACTTTGACGCATATATTGCGGGGAACCCAAATGCTATTTTACGCAACGGGTTAAGAAATTATTTTGACTCAATATATCCGAATATTGGACTTCGTGATTTAGAAAAAGCGGCTAACATGCAACATAAAGAAGCATGTTATGCTTACGGATTAGTAATGTTCGCTTCTCACCAAAGTGAGAACAAGAACATCGGGCTACAACTATTAAACAAAACGTTTCCACAAGTGACGGAGTCGGTAATTGGGGTAAGAAATGAGGTTTTTAGATTATTACGGGACTGTTGGACATTACGTAACCCTCGTCCCTTTGATGACGTTACAACACGCTGTCTTATCAACGGCCATAACGGTTATGTTGCACAAGACCAAGGATGGGAAGTAGTCCTAGTAAAACCAGAATGCATGACTTGTTTCTGGACGTATGAATTACGTGTCTTTATTGCCTTTGCTGAACGACTTGTGTACTAGCTAGAATTGTCTTCACAACTATCTTGTATCAAAGTTATTGTGTGCTATATTTCATGCTTTATGTAAAATAAGCGGTATTGTAAGTTTGTAAAATATTGTATAAAAGTTTGAACGCGAAATATTATTATAATCAGTTTTTCATATAGAATTGTAGTAGTTGAATTGTATATTAGCTACTAAGTATGAACTTAACGGGTAGGTACTACCCGAATTTAAACTTATAAAACGCTAATATGAAGAAAAAGCTTTTATAAATGAGTTCATATTATGCTACGAAATACTATTAACTACTCTTAATATTCTGTATGATTAACTTGTTCCATTTAACTATTTTGAAGGAAATGGCACCGACTACTCGACACACCGTGAATATGAATGAAGAGGAATTCCGTACTTTTCTAGCTTCAAACATAGCCGCAGTACAGGCTGCGCTACATACCAACAATAACCTTGGATCTAGCAGTACAGGAAATCGTGTAGGATGCACCTACAAAGAATTCACTGCCTGCAAACCTTTGGAATTTGATGGAACCGAAGGACCGATCGGATTGAAACGGTGGACCGAGAAGGTTGAATCGGTGTTTGCCATAAGTAAGTGTACTGAAGAGGACAAAGTGAAGTACGCTACGCATACCTTCACAGGTTCTGCGTTAACATGGTGGAATACCTATCTAGAGCAAGTGGGACAAGATGATGCGTACGCACTACCGTGGTCAGCATTCAAGCACTTGATGAACGAGAAGTACCGTCCCAGAACCGAGGTCAATAAGCTCAAGACAGAACTTAGAGGGTTACGAACCCAAGGATTTGATATTACCACGTACGAAAGACGATTCACAGAATTGTGCCTATTGTGTCCGGGAGCATTCGAAGATGAGGAAGAGAAGATCGACGCGTTTGTGAAAGGATTACCGGAAAGAATCCAAGAAGATATAAGTTCACACGAGCCCGCCTCCATACAACAGGCATGTAGAATGGCTCACAAACTAGTGAACCAGATTGAAGAAAGAATTAAAGAACAGACTGCTGAAGAGGCCAATGTGAAGCAAGTCAAAAGAAAGTGGGAGGAAAATGGTGATAAGAATCACCAATACAACAACAACAGCAATTACAACAATAATCGCAACAATTATCCCAACAATCGCAACATCAATCGCAACTACAACAAACGGCCCAACAACAACAACAACAACAACAACAACAACAACAACAACAACTACAACAATCATCCCAACAACAATAATAACCGCAACAACAACAACAATCAGAAGCAGCTATGCCAAAGGTGTGAAAAGAATCATTCGGGGTTCTGCACCAAATTTTGCAACAAGTGTAAAAGAAATGGTCATAGCGCGGCGAAGTGTGAGGTCTACGGACCAGGGGTTAATAGAACGAAAGGAACAAATGGTGTCGGAACGAGTAATGGCGGAGCAAGTAGTGTCGGAGCAAGTTATGCCAATGTAGTTTGTTATAAATGTGGAAAACCAGGCCACATTATTAGAAATTGCCCGAACCAGGAGAACACGAATGGACAAGGCCGTGGAAGAGTTTTCAATATTAATGCGGTAGAGGCACAGGAAGACCCGGAGCTTGTTACGGGTACGTTTCTTATTGACAATAAATCTGCTTACGTTTTATTTGATTCGGGTGCGGATAGAAGCTATATGAGTAGAGATTTTTGTGCTAAATTAAGTTGTCCATTGACGCCTTTGGATAGTAAATTTTTACTCGAATTAGCAAATGGTAAATTAATTTCAGCAGATAATATATGTCGGAATCGAGAAATTAAACTGGTTAGCGAAACATTTAAGATTGATTTGATACCAGTAGAGTTAGGGAGTTTTGATGTGATAATCGGTATGGACTGGTTGAAAGAAGTGAAAGCAGAGATCGTTTGTTACAAAAATGCAATTCGCATTATACGAGAAAAAGGAAAACCCTTAATGGTGTACGGAGAAAAGGGCAACACGAAGCTACATCTTATTAGTAATTTGAAGGCACAAAAACTAATAAGAAAAGGTTGCTATGCTGTTCTAGCACACGTCGAGAAAGTACAAACTGAAGAAAAGAGCATCAATGATGTTCCCATTGCAAAAGAATTTCCCGATGTATTTCCGAAAGAATTACCGGGATTACCCCCACATCGATCCGTTGAATTTCAAATAGATCTTGTACCAGGAGCTGCACCAATAGCTCGTGCTCCTTACAGACTCGCACCCAGTGAGATGAAAGAACTGCAAAGCCAATTACAAGAACTTTTAGAGCGTGGTTTCATTCGACCAAGCACATCACCGTGGGGAGCTCCTGTTTTGTTTGTCAAGAAGAAAGATGGTACATTCAGGTTGTGTATCGACTACCGAGAGTTGAACAAACTTACCATCAAGAACCGCTACCCACTACCGAGAATCGACGACTTATTTGATCAACTACAAGGCTCGTCTGTTTATTCAAAGATTGACTTACGTTCCGGGTATCATCAAATGCGGGTGAAAGAAGATGATATTCCAAAGACTGCTTTCAGAACACGTTACGGTCATTATGAGTTTATGGTCATGCCGTTTGGTTTAACTAATGCACCAGCTGTGTTCATGGACCTTATGAACCGAGTGTGTGGACCATACCTTGACAAGTTTGTCATTGTTTTCATTGATGACATACTTATTTACTCAAAGAATGACCAAGAACACGGTGAACATTTGAGAAAGGTGTTAGAAGTATTGAGGAAGGAAAAATTGTATGCTAAGTTTTCAAAGTGTGCATTTTGGTTGGAAGAAGTTCAATTCCTCGGTCACATAGTGAACAAAGAAGGTATTAAGGTGGATCCGGCAAAGATAGAAACTGTTGAAAAGTGGGAAACCCCGAAAACTCCAAAACACATACGCCAGTTTTTAGGACTAGCTGGTTACTACAGAAGGTTCATCCAAGACTTTTCCAGAATAGCAAAACCCTTGACTGCATTAACGCATAAAGGGAAGAAATTTGAATGGAATGATGAACAAGAGAAAGCGTTTCAGTTATTGAAGAAAAAGCTAACTACGGCACCTATATTGTCATTGCCTGAAGGGAATGATGATTTTGTGATTTATTGTGATGCATCAAAGCAAGGTCTCGGTTGTGTATTAATGCAACGAACGAAGGTGATTGCTTATGCGTCTAGACAATTGAAGATTCACGAACAAAATTATACGACGCATGATTTGGAATTAGGCGCGGTTGTTTTTGCATTAAAGACTTGGAGGCACTACTTATATGGGGTCAAAAGTATTATATATACCGACCACAAAAGTCTTCAACACATATTTAATCAGAAACAACTGAATATGAGGCAGCGTAGGTGGATTGAATTATTGAATGATTACGACTTTGAGATTCGTTACCACCCGGGGAAGGCAAATGTGGTAGCCGATGCCTTGAGCAGGAAGGACAGAGAACCCATTCGAGTAAAATCTATGAATATAATGATTCATAATAACATTACTACTCAAATAAAGGAGGCGCAACAAGGAGTTTTAAAAGAGGGAAATTTAAAGGATGAAATACCCAAAGGATCGGAGAAGCATCTTAATATTCGGGAAGACGGAACCCGGTATAGGGCTGAAAGGATTTGGGTACCAAAATTTGGAGATATGAGAGAAATGGTACTTAGAGAAGCTCATAAAACCAGATACTCAATACATCCTGGAACGGGGAAGATGTACAAGGATCTCAAGAAACATTTTTGGTGGCCGGGTATGAAAGCCGATGTTGCTAAATACGTAGGAGAATGTTTGACGTGTTCTAAAGTCAAAGCTGAGCATCAGAAACCATCAGGTCTACTTCAACAACCCGAAATCCCAGAATGGAAATGGGAAAACATTACCATGGATTTCATCACTAAATTGCCAAGGACTGCAAGTGGTTTTGATACTATTTGGGTAATAGTTGATCGTCTCACCAAATCAGCACACTTCCTGCCAATAAGAGAAGATGACAAGATGGAGAAGTTAGCACGACTGTATTTGAAGGAAGTCGTCTCCAGACATGGAATACCAATCTCTATTATCTCTGATAGGGATGGTAGATTTATTTCAAGATTCTGGCAGACATTACAGCAAGCATTAGGAACTCGTCTAGACATGAGTACTGCCTATCATCCACAAACTGATGGGCAGAGCGAAAGGACAATACAAACGCTTGAAGACATGCTACGAGCATGTGTTATTGATTTCGGAAACAGTTGGGATCGACATCTACCGTTAACAGAATTTTCCTACAACAACAGCTACCATTCAAGCATTGAGATGGCACCGTTTGAAGCACTTTATGGTAGAAAGTGCAGGTCTCCGATTTGTTGGAGTGAGGTGGGGGATAGACAGATTACGGGTCCGGAGATTATACAAGAAACTACCGAGAAGATCATCCAAATTCAACAACGGTTGAAAACTGCCCGAAGTCGACAAAAGAGCTACGCTGACATTAAAAGAAAAGATATAGAATTTGAAATTGGAGAGATGGTCATGCTTAAAGTTGCACCTTGGAAAGGCGTTGTTCGATTTGGTAAACGAGGGAAATTAAATCCAAGGTATATTGGACCATTCAAGATTATTGATCGTGTCGGACCAGTAGCTTACCGACTTGAGTTACCTCAACAACTCGCGGCTGTACATAACACTTTCCACGTCTCGAATTTGAAGAAATGTTTTGCTAAAGAAGATCTCACTATTCCGTTAGATGAAATCCAAATCAACGAAAAACTTCAATTCATCGAAGAACCCGTCGAAATAATGGATCGTGAGGTTAAAAGACTTAAGCAAAACAAGATACCAATTGTTAAGGTTCGATGGAATGCTCGTAGAGGACCCGAGTTCACCTGGGAGCGTGAAGATCAGATGAAGAAGAAATACCCGCATCTATTTCCAGAAGATTCATCAACACCTTCAACAGCTTAAAATTTCGGGACGAAATTTATTTAACGGGTAGGTACTGTAGTGACCCGAACTTTTCCATGTTTATATATATTAATTGAGATTGATATTTACATGATTAAATGTTTCCAACATGTTAAGCAATCAAACTTGTTAAGACTTGATTAATTGAAATATGTTTCATATAGACAATTGACCACCCAAGTTGACCGGTGATTCACGAACGTTAAAACTTGTAAAAACTATACGATGACATATATATGGTTATATATATAGTTAACATGATTTTATTATAAGTATGTATCTCATTAGGTATTTTAACAATGAGTTATATACATAAAAATGAGACTATTAATTTAAGAAACTCGAAAACGATATATATAACGATTATCGTTATAACAACGTCTTACTAGGTACATATGAATCATATTAAGATATTGATACACTTTGTTAATTATGTTAAATGATAAGTAAATATATTATTAAGTGTATTAATAATGAAATACATATGTAAAAATAAGACTACTAACTTAATGATTTCGAAACGAGACATATATGTAACGATTATCGTTGTAACGACATTTAACTGTATATATATCATACTAAGATATATTATATATCATAATATTATGATAATATAACAATTTAACATCTCATTTGTTATAATAAACAATAGGTTAACAACATTCAACAAGATCGTTAACCTAAAGGTTTCAAAACAACACTTACATGTAACGACTAACGATGACTTAACGACTCAGTTAAAATGTATATACATGTAGTGTTTTAATATGTATTTATACACTTTTGAAAGACTTCAATACACTTATCAAAATACTTCTACTTAACAAAAATTCTTACAATTACATTCTCGTTCAGTTTCATCAACAATTCTACTCGTATGCACCCGTATTCGTACTCGTACAATACACAGCTTTTAGATGTATGTACTATTGGTATATACACTCCAATGATCAGCTCTTAGTAGCCCATGTGAGTCACCTAACACATGTTGGAACCATCATTTGGCAACTAGCATGAAATATCTCATAAAATTACAAAAATATGAGTAATCATTCATGACTTATTTACATGAAAACAAAATAACATATCCTTTATATCTAATCCATACACCAACGACCAAAAACACCTACAAACACTTTCATTCTTCAATTTTCTTCATCTAATTGAACTCTCTCAAGTTCTATCTTCAAGTTCTAAGTGTTCTTCATAAATTCCAAAAGTTCTAGTTTCATAAAATCAAGAATACTTTCAAGTTTGCTAGCTCACTTCCAATCTTGTAAGGTGATCATCCAACCTCAAGAAATCTTTGTTTCTTACAGTAGGTTATCATTCTAATACAAGGTAATAATCATATTCAAACTTTGGTTCAATTTCTATAACTATAACAATCTTATTTCAAGTGATGATCTTACTTGAACTTGTTTTCGTGTCATGATTTTGCTTCAAGAACTTTGAGCCATCCAAGGATCCATTGAAGCTAGATCCATTTTTTCTCTTTTCCAGTAGGTTCATCCAAGGAACTTAAGGTAGTAATGATGTTCATAACATCATTCGATTCATACATATAAAGCTATCTTATTCGAAGGTTTAAACTTGTAATCACTAGAACATAGTTTAGTTAATTCTAAACTTGTTCGCAAACAAAAGTTAATCCTTCTAACTTGACTTTTAAAATCAACTAAACACATTTTCTATATCTATATGATATGCTAACTTAATGATTTAAAACCTGGAAACACGAAAAACACCGTAAAACCGGATTTACGCCGTCGTAGTAACACCGGGGGCTGTTTTGGGTTAGTTAATTAAAAACTATGATAAACTTTGATTTAAAAGTTGTTATTCTGAGAAAATAATTTTTATTATGAACATGAAACTATATCCAAAAATTATGGTTAAACTCAAAGTGGAAGTATGTTTTCTAAAATGGTCATCTAGACGTCGTTCTTTCGACTAAAATGACTACCTTTACAAAAACGACTTGTAACTTATTTTTCCGACTATAAACCTATACTTTTTCTGTTTAGATTCATAAAATAGAGTTCAATATGAAACCGTAGCAATTTGATTCACTCAAAACGGATTTAAAATGAAGAAGTTATGGGTAAAACAAGATTGGATAATTTTTTCTCATTTTAGCTACGTGAAAATTGGTAACAAATCTATTCCAACCATAACTTAATCAACTTGTATTGTATATTATGTAATCTTGAGATACCATAGACACGTATACAATGTTTCGATCTATCATGTCGACACATCTATATATATTTCGGAACAACCATAGACACTCTATATGTGAATGTTGGAGTTAGCTATACAGGGTTGAGGTTGATTCCAAAATATATATAGTTTGAGTTGTGATCAATACTGAGATATGTATACACTGGGTCGTGGATTGATTCAAGATAATATTTATTGATTTATTTCTGTACATCTAACTGTGGACAACTAGTTGTAGGTTACTAACGAGGACAGCTGACTTAATAAATTTAAAACATCAAAATATATTAAAAGTGTTGTAAATATATTTTGAACATACTTTGATATATATGTATATATTGTTATAGGTTCGTGAATCAACCAGTGGCCAAGTCTTACTTCCCGACGAAGTAAAAATCTGTGAAAGTGAGTTATAGTCCCACTTTTAAAATCTAATATTTTTGGGATGAGAATACATGCAGGTTTTATAAATGATTTACAAAATAGACACAAGTACGTGAAACTACATTCTATGGTTGAATTATCGAAATCGAATATGCCCCTTTTTATTAAGTCTGGTAATCTAAGAATTAGGGAACAGACACCCTAATTGACGCGAATCCTAAAGATAGATCTATTGGGCCTAACAAACCCCATCCAAAGTACCGGATGCTTTAGTACTTCGAAATTTATATCATATCCGAAGGGTGTCCCGGAATGATGGGGATATTCTTATATATGCATCTTGTTATTGTCGGTTACCAGGTGTTCACCATATGAATGATTTTTATCTCTATGTATGGGATGTGTATTGAAATATGAAATCTTGTGGTCTATTGTTACGATTTGATATATATAGGTTAAACCTATAACTCACCAACATTTTTGTTGACGTTTAAAGCATGTTTATTCTCAGGTGAATATTAAGAGCTTCCGCTGTTGCATACTAAAATAAGGACAAGATTTGGAGTCCATGTTTGTATGATATTGTGTAAAAACTGCATTCAAGAAACTGATTTCGATGTAACATATTTGTATTGTAAACCATTATGTAATGGTCGTGTGTAAACAGGATATTTTAGATTATCATTATTTGATAATCTACGTAAAGCTTTTTAAACCTTTATTTATGAAATAAAGGTTATGGTTTGTTTTAAAAATGAATGCAGTCTTTGAAAAACGTCTCATATAGAGGTCAAAACCTCGCAACGAAATCAATTAATATGGAACGTTTTTAATCAATAAGAACGGGACATTTCATGGTAACCGACATTAACAAGATGCATATATAAGAATATCCCCATCATTCCAGGACACCCTTCGGATATGATATAAATTTCGAAGTACTAAAGCATCCGGTACTTTAGATGGGGTTTGTTAGGCCCAATAGATCTATCTTTAGGATTCGCATCAATTAGGGTGTCTGTTCCCTAATTCTTAGATTACCAGACTTAATAAAAAGGGGCATATTCGATTTCGATAATTCAATCATAGAATGTAGTTTCACGTACTTGTGTCTATTTTGTAAATCATTTATAAAACCTGCATGTATTCTCATCCCAAAAATATTAGATTTTAAAAGTGGGACTATAACTCACTTTCACAGATTTTTACTTCGTCGGGAAGTAAGACTTGGCCACTGGTTGATTCACGAACCTATAACAATATATACATATATATCAAAGTATGTTCAAAATATATTTACAACACTTTTAATATATTTTGATGTTTTAAGTTTATTAAGTCAGCTGTCCTCGTTAGTAACCTACAACTAGTTGTCCACAGTTAGATGTACAGAAATAAATCGATAAATATTATCTTGAATCAATCCACGACCCAGTGTATACGTATCTCAGTATTGATCACAACTCAAACTATATATATTTTGGAATCAACCTCAACCCTGTATAGCTAACTCCAACATTCACATATATAGTGTCTATGGTTGTTCCGAAATATATATAGATGTGTCGACATGATAGGTCGGAACATTGTATACGTGTCTATGGTATCTCAAGATTACATAATATACAATACAAGTTTATTAAGTTATGGTTGGAATAGATTTGTTACCAATTTTCACGTAGCTAAAATGAGAAAAATTATCCAATCTTGTTTTACCCATAACTTCTTCATTTTAAATCCGTTTTGAGTGAATCAAATTGCTATGGTTTCATATTGAACTCTATTTTATGAATCTAAACAGAAAAATTATAGGTTTATAGTCAGAAAAATAAGTTACAAGTCGTTTTTGTAAAGGTAGTCATTTCAGTCGAAAGAACGACGTCTAGATGACCATTTTAGAAAACATACTTCCACTTTGAGTTTAACCATAATTTTTGGATATAGTTTCATGTTCATAATAAAAATAATTTTCTCAGAATAACAACTTTTAAATCAAAGTTTATCATAGTTTTTAATTAACTAGCCCAAAACAGCCCGCGGTGTTACTACGACGGCGTAAATCCGGTTTTACGGTGTTTTTCGTGTTTCCAGGTTTTAAATCATTAAGTTAGCATATCATATAGATATAGAACATGTGTTTAGTTGATTTTAAAAGTCAAGTTAGAAGGATTAACTTTTGTTTGCGAACAAGTTTAGAATTAACTAAACTATGTTCTAGTGATTACAAGTTTAAACCTTCGAATAAGATAGCTTTATATGTATGAATCGAATGATGTTATGAACATCATTACTACCTTAAGTTCCTTGGATAAACCTACTGGAAAAGAGAAAAATGGATCTAGCTTCAACGGATCCTTGGATGGCTCGAAGTTCTTGAAGCAGAATCATGACACGAAAACAAGTTCAAGTAAGATCATCACTTGAAATAAGATTGTTATAGTTATAGAAATTGAACCAAAGTTTGAATATGATTATTACCTTGTATTAGAATGATAAACTAATATAATAAACAAAGATTTCTTGAGGTTGGATGATCACCTTACAAGATTGGAAGTGAGCTAGCAAACTTGAAAGTATTCTTGATTTTATGTAACTAGAACTTGTAGAATTTATGAAGAACACTTAGAACTTGAAGATATAACTTGAGAGAGATCAATTAGATGAAGAAAATTGAAGAATGAAAGTGTTTATAGGTGTTTTTGGTCGTTGGTGTATGGATTAGATATAAAGGATATGTAATTTTGTTTTCATGTAAATAAGTCATGAATGATTACTCATATTTTTGTAATTTTATGAGATATTTCATGCTAGTTGCCAAATGATGGTTCCCACATGTGTTAGGTGACTCACATGGGCTGCTAAGAGCTGATCATTGAAGTGTATATACCAATAGTACATACATCTAAAAGCTGTGTATTGTAAGAGTACGAATACGGGTGCATACGAGTAGAATTGTTGATGAAACTGAACGAGGATGTAATTGTAAGCATTTTTGTTAAGTAGAAGTATTTTGATAAGTGTATTGAAGTCTTTCAAAAGTATATAAATACATATTAAAACACTACATGTATATATATTTTAACTGAGTCGTTAAGTCATCGTTAGTCGTTACATGTAAGTGTTGTTTTGAAACCTTTAGGTTAACGATCTTGTTAAATGTTGTTAACCCAATGTTTATAATATCAAATGAGATTTTAAATTATTATATTATCATGATATTATCATGTATGAATATCTGTTAATATGATATATATACATTAAATGTCTTTACAACGATAATCGTTACATATATGTCTCGTTTAAAAATCATTAAGTTAGTAGTCTTGTTTTTACATATGTAGTTCATTGTTAATATACTTAATGATATGTTTACTTATCATAGTATCATGTTAACTATATATATATATCCATATATATGTCATCATATAGTTTTTACAAGTTTTAACGTTCGTGAATCACCGGTCAACTTGGGTGGTCAATTGTCTATATGAAACATATTTCAATTAATCAAGTCTTAACAAGTTTGATTGCTTAACATGTTGGAAATATTTAATCATGTAAATATCAATCTCAATTAATATATATAAACATGGAAAAGTTCGGGTCACTACAGTACCTACCCGTTAAATAAATTTCGTCCCGAAATTTTAAGCTGTTGAAGGTGTTGACGAATCTTCTGGAAATAGATGCGGGTATTTCTTCTTCATCTGATCTTCACACTCCCAGGTGAACTTGGGTCCTCTACGAGCATTCCATCGAACCTTAACAATTGGTATCTTGTTTTGCTTAAGTCTTTTAACCTCACGATCCATTATTTCGACGGGTTCTTCGATGAATTGAAGTTTTTCGTTGATTTGGATTTCATCTAACGGAATAGTGAGATCTTCTTTAGCAAAACATTTCTTCAAATTCGAGACGTGGAAAGTGTTATGTACAGCCGCGAGTTGTTGAGGTAACTCAAGTCGGTAAGCTACTGGTCCGACACGATCGATAATCTTGAATGGTCCAATATACCTTGGATTTAATTTCCCTCATTTACCAAATCGAACAACGCCTTTCCAAGGTGCAACTTTAAGCATGACCATCTCTCCAATTTCAAATTCTATATCTTTTCTTTTAATGTCAGCGTAGCTCTTTTGTCGACTTTGGGCGGTTTTCAACCGTTGTTGAATTTGGATGATCTTCTCGGTAGTTTCTTGTATAATCTCTAGACCCGTAATCTGTCTATCCCCCACTTCACTCCAACAAATCGGAGACCTGCACTTTCTACCATAAAGTGCTTCAAACGGCGCCATCTCAATGCTAACGGTAGATGTCGATCCCAACTATTTCTGAAATCAATAACACATACTCGTAGCATGTCTTCAAGCATTTGTATCGTCCTTTCGCTCTGCCCATCAGTTTGTGGATGATAGGCAGTACTCATGTCTAGACGAGTTCCTAATGCTTGCTGTAATGTCTGCCAGAATCTTGAAATAAATCTGCCATCCCTATCAGAGATAATAGAGATTGGTATTCCATGTCTAGAGACGAATTCCTTCAAATACAGTCGTGCTAACTTCTCCATCTTGTCATCTTCTCTTATTGGCAGGAAGTGTGCTGATTTGGTGAGACGATCAACTATTACCCAAATAGTATCAAAACCACTTGCAGTCCTTGGCAATTTAGTGATGAAATCCATGGTAATGTTTTCCCATTTCCATTCCGGGATTTCGGGTTGTTGAAGTAGACCTGATGGTTTCTGATGCTCAGCTTTGACCTTAGAACACGTCAAACATTCTCCTACATATTTAGCAACATCGGCTTTCATACCCGGCCACCAAAAATGTTTCTTGAGATCCTTGTACATCTTCCCCGTTCCAGGATGTATTGAGTATCTGGTTTTATGAGCTTCTCTAAGTACCATTTCTCTCATATCTCCAAATTTTGGTACCCAAATCCTTTCAGCCCTATACCGGGTTCCGTCTTCCCGAATATTAAGATGCTTCTCCGATCCTTTGGGTATTTCATCCTTTAAATTTCCCTCTTTTAAAACTCCTTGTTGCGCCTCCTTTATTTGAGTAGTAAGGTTATTATGAATCATTATATTCAAAGATTTTACTCGAATGGGTTCTCTGTCCTTCCTGCTCAAGGCATCGGCTACCACATTTGCCTTCCCCGGGTGGTAACGAATCTCAAAGTCGTAATCATTCAACAATTCAATCCACCTACGCTGCCTCATATTCAGTTGTTTCTGATTAAATATGTGTTGAAGACTTTTGTGGTCGGTATATATAATACTTTTGACCCCATATAAGTAGTGCCTCCAAGTCTTTAATGCAAAAATAACCGCGCCTAATTCCAAATCATGTGTCGTATAATTTTGTTCGTGAATCTTCAATTGTCTAGACGCATAAGCAATCACCTTCATTCATTGCATTAATACACAACCGAGACCTTGCTTTGATGCGTTACAATAAATCACAAAATCATCATTCCCTTCAGGCAATGACAATATAGGTGCCGTAGTTAGCTTTTTCTTCAATAACTGAAACGCTTTCTCTTGTTCATCATTCCATTCAAATTTCTTCCCTTTATGCGTTAATGCAGTCAAGGGTTTTGCTATTCTGGAAAAGTCTTGGATGAACCTTCTGTAGTAACCAGTTAGTCCTAAAAACTGGCGTATGTGTTTCGGAGTTTTCGGGGTTTCCCACTTTTCAACAGTTTCTATCTTTGCCGGATCCACCTTAATACCTTCTTTGTTCACTATGTGACCGAGGAATTGAACTTCTTCCAACCAAAATGCACACTTTGAAAACTTAGCGTACAATTCTTCCTTCCTCAATACTTCTAACACCTTTCTCAAATGTTCACCGTGTTCTTGGTCATTGTTTGAGTAAATAAGTATGTCATCAATGAAAACAATGACAAACTTGTCAAGGTATGGTCCACACACTCGGTTCATAAGGTCCATGAACACAGCTGGTGCATTAGTTAAACCAAACGGCATGACCATAAACTCGTAATGACCGTAACATGTTCTGAAAGTAGTCTTTGGAATATCATCTTCTTTCACCCGCATTTGATGATACCCGGAACGTAAGTCAATCTTTGAATAAACAGACGAGCCTTGTAGTTGATCAAATAAGTCGTCGATTCTCGGTAGTGGGTAGCGGTTCTTGATGGTAAGTTTGTTCAACTCTCGGTAGTCGATACACAACCTGAATGTACCATCTTTCTTCTTAACAAACAAAACAGGAGCTCCCCACGGTGATGTGCTTGGTCGAATGAAACCACGCTCTAAAAGTTCTTGTAATTGGCTTTGCAGTTCTTTCATCTAGCTGGGTGCGAGTCTGTAAGGAGCACGAGCTATTGGTGCAGCTCCTGGTACAAGATCTATTTGAAATTCAACGGATCGATGTGGGGGTAATCCCGGTAATTCTTTCGGAAATACATCGAGAAATTCTTTTGCAATGGGAACATCATTGATGCTCTTTTCTTCAGTTTGTACTTTATCGACGTGTGCTAGAACAGCATAGCAACCTTTTCTTATTAGTTTTTATGCCTT
The DNA here is from genome assembly GCF_046630445.1 of Rutidosis leptorrhynchoides. Lineage (NCBI taxonomy): Eukaryota > Viridiplantae > Streptophyta > Magnoliopsida > Asterales > Asteraceae > Rutidosis > Rutidosis leptorrhynchoides. The sequence continues at coordinate 25,466,493 of NC_092337.1, forward strand.
CAAATTACTAATAAGATGTAGCTTCGTGTTGCCCTTTTCTCCGTACACCATTAAGGGTTTTCCTTTTTCTCGTATAATGCGAATTGCATTTTTGTAACAAACGATCTCTGCTTTCACTTCTTTCAACCAGTCCATACCGATTATCACATCAAAACTCCCTAACTCTACTGGTATCAAATCAATCTTAAATGTTTCGCTAACCAGTTTAATTTCTCGATTCCGACATATATTATCTACTGAAATTAATTTACCATTTGCTAATTCGAGTAAAAATTTACTATCCAAAGGCGTCAATGGACAACTTAATTTAGCACAAAAATCTCTACTCATATAGCTTCTATCCGCACCCGAATCAAATAAAACGTAAGCAGATTTATTGTCAATAAGAAATGTATCCGTAACAAGCTCCGGGTCTTCCTGTGCCTCTGCCGCATTAATATTGAAAACTCTTCCGCGGCCTTGTCCATTCGTGTTCTCCTGGTTCGGGCAATTTCTAATAATGTGGCCCGGTTTTCCACATTTATAACAAACTACATTGGCATAACTTGCTCCGACACTACTTGCTCCGCCATTACTCATTCCGACACCATTTGTTCCTTTCGTTCTATTAACCCCTGGTCCGTAGACCTCACACTTTGCCGCGCTATGACCATTTCTTTTACACTTGTTGCAAAATTTGGTGCAGAACCTCGAGTGATACTTTTCACACCTTTGGCATAGCTGCTTCTGATTGTTGTTGTTGTTGCGGTTATTATTGTTGTTGGGATGATTGTTGTAGTTGCTGTTATTGTTGTTGTTGTTGTTGTTGTTGTTGTTGTTGTTGTTGGGTCGTTTGTTGTAGTTGCGATTGATGTTGCGATTGTTGGGATAATTGTTGCGATTTTTGTTGTAATTGCTGTTGTTGTTGTATTGGTGATTCTTATCACCGTTTTCCTCCCACTTTCTTTTGACTTGCTTCACATTAGCCTCTTCAGCAGTCTGTTCTTTAATTCTTTCTTCAATCTGGTTCACTAGTTTGTGAGCCATTCTACATGCCTGTTGTATGGAGGCGGGCTCGTGTGAACTTATATCTTCTTGGATTCTTTCCAGTAATCCTTTCACAAACGCGTCGATCTTCTCTTCCTCATCTTCGAATGCTCCCGAACACAATAGGCACAATTCTGTGAATCGTCTTTCGTACGTGGTAATATCAAATCCTTGGGTTCGTAACCCTCTAAGTTCTGTCTTGAGCTTATTGACCTCGGTTCTGGGACGGTAGTTCTCGTTCATCAAGTGCTTGAATGCTGACCACGGTAGTGCGTACGCATCGTCTTGTCCCACTTGCTCTAGATAGGTATTCCACCATGTTAACGCAGAACCTGTGAAGGTATGCGTAGCGTACTTCACTTTGTCCTCTTCAGTACACTTACTTATGGCAAACACCGATTCGACCTTCTCGGTCCACCGTTTCAATCCGATCGGTCCTTCGGTTCCATCAAATTCCAAAGGTTTGCAGGCAGTGAATTCTTTGTAGGTGCATCCTACACGATTTCCTGTACTGCTAGATCCAAGGTTATTGTTGGTATGTAGCGCAGCCTGTACTGCGGCTATGTTTGAAGCTAGAAAAGTACGGAATTCCTCTTCATTCATATTCACGGTGTGTCGAGTAGTCGGTGCCATTTCCTTCAAAATAGTCAAATGGAACAAGTTAATCATACAGAATATTAAGAGTAGTTAATAGTATTTCGTAGCATAATATGAACTCATTTATAAAAGCTTTTTCTTCATATTAGCGTTTTATAAGTTTAAATTCGGGTAGTACCTACCCGTTAAGTTCATACTTAGTAGCTAATATACAATTCAACTACTACAATTCTATATGAAAAACTGATTATAATAATATTTCGCGTTCAAACTTTTACACAATATTTTACAAACTTACAATACCGCTTATTTTACATATAGCATGAAATATAACACACAATAAATTTGATACAAGATGGTTGTGAAGATAATTCTAGCTAGTACACAATTCGTTCAGCAAAGGCAATAAAGACACGTAATTCATACGTCCAGAAACAAGTCATGCATTCTGATTTTACTAGGATTACTTCCCATCCTTGGTCTTGTGGAACATAACCGTTATGGCCGTTGATAAGACAGCGTGTTGTAACGTCGTCAAAGGGAAGAGGGTTACGTAATGTCCAACAGTCCTGTAACAATCTAAAAACCTCATTTCTTATCCCAATTACCGACTCCATCACTTGTGTGAACGTTTTGTTTAATAGTTGTAGCCCGATGTTCTTTTTCTCACTTTGGTGAGAAGCGAACATTACTAATCCGTAAGCATAACATGCTTCTTTATGTTGCATGTTAGCCGCTTTTTCTAAATCACGAAGTCCAATATTCGGATATATTGAGTCAAAATAATTTCTTAACCCATTGCGTAAAATAGCATTTGGGTTCCCCGCAATATATGCGTAAAAGTAAACACATCGTAACTTATGGATTTCCCAATGTGATATCCCCCGTCTTTCGAACGAAAGCCTTTTATAAACCAAGGCATTCTTGGAAAGTTCTTCGAATGTCTTACAAACTGATCTCGCCTTAAATAGTTGTGCCGAAGAATTCTGACCGACTCTAGACAAGATTTCATCAATCATGTCTCCGGGTAGGTCTCTTAAAATATTGGGTTGTCTATCCATTTTGTGTTTTTATACTGTAAAATAGACAAGAGTTAGATTCATAAAAAAAATACTTATTAATACAAGCAATTTTTACATATATCATAAAGCATAAGCACACTATATTACATATATTACACCACACGAATACAACTATCTTATTCCGACTCGCTTGTTTCTTCTTCTTCGGTTTTGGTTCGTTTTGCCAAGTTTCTAGGGATATATGATGTTCCCCTAATACGAGCCGTCGTTTTCCACATTGGTTTAGAAAAACCTGGTGGTTTAGAGGTTCCCGGGTCATTGTTACAACTTAAGGACTTCGGGGGTTGACGATACATATAAAGTTCATCGGGGTTGGAATTAGATTTCTCTATTTTTATGCCATTTCCCTTATTATTTTCTTTTGCCATTTTAAATTCAGTTGGGGTAATTTCTATAACATCATCGGAATTCTCGTCGGAATCCGATTCATCGGAGAATTGGTAATCCTCCCAATATTTTGCTTCCTTGGCGGAAACACCATTGACCATAATTAACCTTGGTCGGTAGGTTGAGGATTTTCTTTTATTTAACCGTTTTATTATTTCCCCCACCGGTTCTATTTCTTGATTCGGTTCCGATTCTTCTTCCGGTTCCGATTCTTCTTCCGGTTCCGACTCTTCTTCCGGTTCCTCTTCGAGAACTTGTGAATCAGTCCATGAATCATTCCAATTTACATTTGACTCTTCATTATTATTAGGTGAGTCAATGGGACTTGTTCTAGAGGTAGACATCTATCACATAATATCAAACGCGTTAAGAGATTAATATATCACATAATATTCACATGTTAAAAATATATAGTTTCCAACAAAATTTGTTAAGCAATCATTTTTTAAGTAAACACGGTCGAAGTCCAGACTCACTAATGCATCCTAACAAACTCGATAAGACACACTAATGCAAAATTCTGGTTCTCTAAGACCAACGCTCGGATACCAACTGAAATGTCCCGTTCTTATTGATTAAAAACGTTCCATATTAATTGATTTCGTTGCGAGGTTTTGACCTCTATATGTGACGTTTTTCAAAGACTGCATTCATTTTAAAACAAACCATAACCTTTATTTCATCAATAAAGGTTTAAAAAGCTTTACGTAGATTATCAAATAATGATAATCTAAGATATCATGTTTGCACACGACCATTACATAATGGTTTACAATACAAATATGTTACAACAAAATAAGTTTCTTGAATACAGTTTTTACACAATATCATACAAGCATGGACTCCAAATCTCGTCCTTATTTAAGTATGCGACAGCGAAAGCTCTTAATAATCACCTGAGAATAAACATGCTTAAAACGTCAACAAAAATGTTGGTGAGTTATAGGTTTAACCTATATATATCAAATCATAATAATAGACCACAAGATTTCATATTTCAATACACATCCCATACATAGAGATAAAAATCATTCGTATGGTGAACACCTGGTAACCGACATTAACAAGATGCATATATAAGAATATCCCCATCATTCCGGGACACCCTTTGGATATGATATAAATTTCGATGTACTAAAGCATCCGGTACTTCAGATGGGGTTTGTTAGGCCCAATAGATCTATCTTTAGGATTCGCATCAATTAGGGTGTCTGTTCCCTAATTCTTAGATTACCAGACTTAATAAAAAGGGGCATATTCGATTTCGATAATTCAACCATAGAATGTAGTTTCACGTACTTGTGTCTATTTTGTAAATCATTTATAAAACCTGCATGTATTCTCATCCCAAAAATATTAGATTTTAAAAGTGGGACTATAACTCACTTTCACAGATTTTTACTTCGTCGGGAAGTAAGACTTGGCCACTGGTTGATTCACGAACCTATAACAATATATATATATATATATATATATATATATATATATATATATATCAAAGTATGTTCAAAATATATTTACAACACTTTTAATATATTTTGATGTTTTAAGTTTATTAAGTCAGCTGTCCTCGTTAGTAACCTACAACTAGTTGTCCACAGTTAGATGTACAGAAATAAATCGATAAATATTATCTTGAATCAATCCACGACCCAGTGTATACGTATCTCAGTATTGATCACAACTCAAACTATATATATTTTGGAATCAACCTCAACCCTGTATAGCTAACTCCAACATTCACATATAGAGTGTCTATGGTTGTTCCGAAATATATATAGATGTGTCGACATGATAGGTCGAAACATTGTATACGTGTCTATGGTATCTCAAGATTACATAATATACAATACAAGTTTATTAAGTTATGGTTGGAATAGATTTGTTACCAATTTTCACGTAGCTAAAATGAGAAAAATTATCCAATCTTGTTTTACCCATAACTTCTTCATTTTAAATCCGTTTTGAGTGAATCAAATTGCTATGGTTTCATATTGAACTCTATTTTATGAATCTAAACAGAAAAAGTATAGGTTTATAGTCGGAAAAATAAGTTACAAGTCGTTTTTGTAAAGGTAGTCATTTCAGTCGAAAGAACGACGTCTAGATGACCATTTTAGAAAACATACTTCCACTTTGAGTTTAACCATAATTTTTGGATATAGTTTCATGTTCATAATAAAAATAATTTTCTCAGAATAACAACTTTTAAATCAAAGTTTATCATAGTTTTTAATTAACTAACCCAAAACAGCCCGCGGTGTTACTACGACGGCGTAAATCCGGTTTTACGGTGTTTTTCGTGTTTCCAGGTTTTAAATTATTAAGTTAGCATATCATATAGATATAGAACATGTGTTTAGTTGATTTTAAAAGTCAAGTTAGAAGGATTAACTTTTGTTTGCGAACAAGTTTAGAATTAACTAAACTATGTTCTAGTGATTACAAGTTTAAACCTTCGAATAAGATAGCTTTATATGTATGAATCGAATGATGTTATGAACATCATTACTACCTTAAGTTCCTTGGATAAACCTACTAGAAAATAGAAAAATAGATCTAGCTTCAACGGATCCTTGGATGGCTCGAAGTTCTTGAAGCAGAATCATGACACGAAAACAAGTTCAAGTAAGATCATCACTTGAAATAAGATTGTTATAGTTATAGAAATTGAACCAAAGTTTGAATATGATTATTACCTTGTATTAGAATGATAACCTACTTTAAGAAACAAAGATTTCTTGAGGTTGGATGATCACCTTACAAGATTGGAAGTGAGCTAGCAAACTTGAAAGTATTCTTGATTTTATGTAACTAGAACTTGTAGAATTTATGAAGAACACTTAGAACTTGAAGATAGAACTTGAGAGAGATCAATTAGATGAAGAAAATTGAAGAATAAAAGTGTTTGTAGGTGTTTTTGGTCGTTGGTGTATGAATTAGATATAAAGGATATGTAATTTTGTTTTCATGTAAATAAGTCATGAATGATTACTCATATTTTTGTAATTTTATGAGATATTTCATGCTAGTTGCCAAATGATGGTTCCCACATGTGTTAGGTGACTCACATGGGCTGCTAAGAGCTGATCATTGGAGTATATATACCAATAGTACATACATCTAAAAGCTGTGTATTGTACGAGTACGAATACGGGTGCATACGAGTAGAATTGTTGATGAAACTGAACGAGGATGTAATTGTAAGCATTTTTGTTAAGTAGAAGTATTTTGATAAGTGTATTGAAGTCTTTCAAAAGTGTATAAATACATATTAAAACACTACATGTATATATATTTTAACTGAGTCGTTAAGTCATCGTTAGTCGTTACATGTAAGTGTTGTTTTGAAACCTTTAGGTTAACGATCTTGTTAAATGTTGTTAACCCAAAGTTTATAATATCAAATGAGATTTTAAATTATTATATTATCATGATATTATCATGTATGAATATCTATTAATATGATATATATACATTAAATGTCTTTACAACGATAATCGTTACATATATGTCTCGTTTAAAAATCATTAAGTTAGTAGTCTTGTTTTTACATATGTAGTTCATTGTTAATATACTTAATGATATGTTTACTTATCATAGTATCATGTTAACTATATATATATATATATATCCATATATATGTCATCATATAGTTTTTACAAGTTTTAACGTTCGTGAATCACCGGTCAACTTGGGTTGTCAATTGTCTATATGAAACATATTTCAATTAATCAAGTCTTAACAAGTTTGATTGCTTAACATGTTGGAAACATTTAATCATGTAAATATCAATCTCAATTAATATATATAAACATGGAAAAGTTCGGGTCACTACATGGTCCTCGAGCTCAGTCACCTGAGCACGGAGGATCTCCACCTCCCTCGCCAGTTCCTCGACAGTGGGAGGGGCTGGCAGAGTATGCGGTGCTGCTGGTGCAGGTGGTGCCGGTGGTGCAGATGATCCGGCTCCAGAAGTAGAGGCTGCAAAGCGGTAAGGCTTACGCACGAAAGGATCAGCAGGGTAAGGCACAACCCGCTTAAGGGCGGTAACCCTACGACGCTGACCATGTGTGTTAGTGAACGATTGACCTCCGTTGATCTCCGGAATAATGGTGCCATCGAAATGGTACCGCTTCTTCGGCGGGGTGGAGGGTGGCTGTACAGGTGCATCATCAGGGTCTTCCTCTTCGGAGTCATCGTCACCAGAGTCGTCTGTGGATGAGTCGTCGGATGATGAATCGTCGAAAACAGTTGAAGGTGGCGGTGCTCGGCGACCGGTAGTCATGATCCGGTATCTGAAAGGTGGGATCGGTATGACACGTCCATCAGGAAGGCGTCGGCACCAATGGTTATGCTTATTACGGAACGGGACGTCCCCGTATTCCCCGGGAATCACAAAACCACCGGATCGGGGCTGTGGCTCCGAGGTTCCTGGGGCAAGTAGAGCTGGAATCTTCAGGGGGTCCTGGGCTCTGTCTGAGGTAACCACTGGGGCAGGCGTATGGCTGCTGGTTCTGGAGGATGAAGCGCCGGGGTCACTGGTGGGTGTCGCCGACGGGATCGGAGGATCGGCAATAGTGGTAGGTGAAGTGGCTGAAGAGTCTGAATCGCTGCCCAAAATGATGACAGGTGGAATATCCGACATCTGAACAAGGAAAAATAACTTTTCCATGTCAGTAAGTCATAAAGCAAGCACGTATTAGGCACTACAGCAACCTAGCATGGCAGTAGTAATAACAGTGCTAAACAGAAATAACATGCGGATACAGATAGTAACATGCATTAGCTGAAGTAAGCATACAGCAAGTTCGCATGGCAGTAAAGATAAGCAATAGCATGCAGTAAGATCATACAGCTGAAAAAGTAGACAAAAGCATGTAGTAAGTTTCGCAGAAACAAGTAAACTAGCAAGTTGTAGATTAGTCCTATTAGTGAATCCTACTTGGGTCGGTCTAGACTCACTAATGCAACCTAATTCCCTACAACCAATGCACTGATACCAAATGTGACGCCCCGTACAAAACCATCGTGTACGATTCGTCAACAACAGGATCTTTACACGGTTGAATACTACATGCTGTTTGAAAACCAGTTTGCATTCATAAAAAGATAGCGTTTTACAAAAGATAACATGCATCCTACGAATAGGAGCATAAACATAAGTATTTGACCCTAAGGTTGTTACAAAGTCATTGTTTGAAATTAACATAAACTACGAATGCAACAGAAAAGTTCCATGAATGAGACATCTCTAGTAATGCAGCGGATAACTAATACAGTAGGTCCTTAACAGCAAGACAGCAATCTAACAGCGGAAGCAAGAAACCTCTAGGCACCTGAGAAATACACGCTTAAAAGTCAACACGAATGTTGGTGAGCTATTGATGTGTCAAGACGTAACCTTTAAAATGTAGACAATATGCTTAATAATTAACACATAATACAGGCAACTAAAACCCGATCATGTAGTAACTAGCAAGTAAATTGACCAGTTCGATCCACAGGGAGAAGTTTGTTTAAATGATTTTACTACGATTAATTATTCTAAAAAGGGGGTTTGTATTTGAAGTTGTATTTTTGTTTAACGAAACAGTAAATAAAAATAATAATTAACAAGAATGAGAATGCGGTGTTTACTTCTTTGCTTGACAAATGACAGGGATTGTTCTTTTATAATTAAAACCGTTATGCGATAGTTACAATAGAGTAGTTTATATCAATTTCACAATATCTATAAACTTAAGAACTATGTTTAATCAACAAGATTCTTTCTTGGTTAAATTCACATAAAACCTAGTTTACTAAGATCACTCTAAGTAAACTACATGATTGTAAAACCTAAATATCATCCAATTACCATCCTATATTCACATATAGGTGTGTAGATCACTAGGTGTTGAAGTACAAATTATAGCCTTTGATAAATTCACATAAATCAAGTCATAACTCGTATAATTGAACTAGAATATAAAGATAGTTACAACAATGGATTTCTTGAAAGAACATGGTGATTTAGATTGATTAACTAACTAGATTCAACCCGGTTAAACTCATGTGAAACCTTAATTACAACAATCACTTGAGGTAATTTCATAACTATGTTGCTTTGGAACTTATTCAATTACCGAATTAAACACATAACAAAATCACTTAAGTGTATGTATCTAATCGTCTAGATTAATAGATGTATTGAAGTATAGATTGTTTTCCTAGTTAACTCACATTAATAGGTTGCAATCTATATAATTGAAGTAATGATCTAAACATGCATAACAATGATTCTTACGGTTGAACTAGATAATTAAATCAATCAAACATATATATAACTAGCATAACATCAAAGTATAGAACAATCCCAAGCCATAAATCTTACATTGAAGCAAACACACAAGGATTTTAGCCTAACATAATCATAGTAGAACTAATGAAACAGTAAATACAAGTTGAATTCATGTTAAAAATATATAGAACAACAGTACCAATTGCGATAAACGATCCTAGCTTAATATTGATGTTGAAAGAGTGGAGATTAACTTGCAGCCTTCCTTGGACCTTGAAAATCGTCTTAAAACTGGGGGAGAACGTAGTAGTGAAGGTCTCTCAAGTAAGTAACCATTTGCTTCATTAAATAGCCTCAAAAGTTAGGTATTTTGGCCAGAAAGTGACCAGATGCGCCGCATCTCTTTACGTTTAGTAGATTCCAGCTCGATTCTGCACTCAGGACTGTCGGCAGGGGGTCAGATGCGCCGCATCTGGGACAGATGCGCCGCATCTGGCTTGGATGCGCCGCATCCATCTCAGATGTGCCGCATCTGTTGCTATTTTGGCCCAGAAGTCTTCATGCTCCGCATCTGAAACTGTCGGGAGTTATTTGGTGCAAAGATGCGCCGCATCTAAGAGAGATGCGCCGCATTTGGACCTGTTTCAGTGGTTTCGGGCTATTTTACGCATTCGATCTTCGTTTTAACTCTGTTTTCGCTGTTGGTCTTCATTTATTCATTCACAATGGACTTTTTACAAATGTACATGAATTACAATACATACGTATAACAATTACATACAAATGGAACAACATTGGATCGAAATAACGACAATAAACATGTATAATTTTGGCGTTATCAAAATCCTCACACTTAAACCTTGCTTGTCCTCAAACAAGACTTACAAGAAATCGAAATTTACTACAGTAAACACACTTATTTAAGTGAGAACACAAAAAATGGGACTCACACTCACTCGATATAATACACAAGACACACAAGTTATTTAGTAACACAATAACTCACGCTATATGGAAATCACACTCGGGTCACAATATATACACACTCACACTTTTATTTCACACACGAACCAAACTCACGTGTTTTGAGTATACACACACCTTTGGAGTACACACGCGAAATGAAATCACTCCAAAGTCGAAAGGTGGATTTTAAAGTCCACATTTCTTGAAAATTTGGATCCTTACGGAAATTAGGACCTTTGCTAAAAACCTTTTATGTTTTGAAAATTATTCATGTTAGTTTTTACACTAATCAAGTTTTCCGGTTTTAACCTCAAAGTCCGGTTGAGGGTAACTGAAAACCGAAGCCTCAGTCGGCGCTTAGCAAGCTACTCGCCCCCATGATTGAAGTATCATGGAACTTGAAACCGGATGTCCTAAAAATGGTTTTACACAATATAGTTCATAAAATAGCATAAGTTTTAGAAGAAACTATATCATGTCCAAATATCATCGGTGAACTATGAGTTTGCACACCTCAATTTGTTATGGCATATGTATGTTAACCGCGGTCAACATAGATGCGGTTGATCTTTACGGAGATCATCCATCTGGGGATTAGATTCATTAGTCTTAAAAGCTAATTTGCACTGTGCCCCCCATTGTACGAGACAGATCCATCTCATGGTTAGGATAAGTCTGACCACCAAAAACCCTGTTTGATGCTGAGGTGAGGTGGATTTCCAGCCGATGATAGAGATGACTTTTCAAGATTTTTCGTCAACCTACAGCTGTTCTGGACTACGACTTCTAACATAAGTTAGCAAGTGTGTCATATTGGAAGACTTGACTTCCATCACAATTATTACATGGATGAGCATTGGATTAGATTGTTAGAACAACAAATTACTTGATGACTTTCATTTCATCCAGAATGTGGTATAGCATGATGATTATATCTTTTATATGACAAACTCAATCATTTGGTTGTTTCTTAATTTGTTTTGTGATAATAATTTCGGTGTATACACCTAGTTTTAAAATCTACAAATTTTAAACAAAATTTGAATGTATGAAGATAAAAGTTTAAAAATTTTCACCATTTTAAGCCTTTTTAACTAAAATCAAAAACCCGAAAGAATTTATAACTTCCTCCCCACACTTGAGTTCATGTATCGTCCTCGTTACATGAAATCAGAAAAATTTAAATTCAAGAGGGTCAAAGAGTGTAAGAGAGTTTATTACTTTCAAGGTTTAAAACCGAAGTTCACGGGATGATGGCGCTGAACTGAATGCCAGCATAAGAACATCATCCGCTTCTTGCAACCACAAAACAATCACCAATCAAGTATGTGCTGAACTTACTGCCAGTCTTTGTAAAAATGCAGCATATAGCACAATGCTCACCTGTAGCAATTCAAACAAAGGTACCATACGATTCACATAAATAAATGGGGGTGTACTCCATGTACTAAAAACCCCACTTCCAATTAACTAAATTATTCAAATTACAATTATCCAAAATATTATCTAGTTATTACACACCAAACTTGAAAAGAAATTGTTTTTGAAATAAACCAACATCAACCAAACCTGTCACACCTCAGGAAAAATTACGTCATCTTCAGAAAAATCCCCAAAATGAGTTACTTGGGCCAGCTCCACCTTCGCTTTGATTTCTCGCGTCGTCGTCCTGAAATATTGAGGGGTTGTACCCCTGATAAGTTCCTTGAGCAGGGACGACCGCAGTGTCTTCAGTAGGCGGGTTAGGAGGAGGAGGATAAGGCGCAGGATATGGATCACCCATTCGAACCCAAGGATCGTATGCAGGCCAAGGAGAGGGGGTATAGTTAGCAGGATCTGCAGCGTATGACACTGTCTGTTCATGTATCCAATTAAGCTGATTTTGCTGCCCCGCTTGAGTATACCATGTTCGATCATTCCCAACATCAATGTAATGTTGCATCTCCCTGTTACCTGCATCGTAGTGATCAATTACCTTTTGGGTGTTTTGATCACTATGGAGTCGCATATCTAAAAACTGGCGCGCCATGTAAGCCTCCCAATCATTTCCCGGACCCGAACTACTTCCAACATTCGGCTGTGGATCTGGTTGCTGTTGGGGTTGTTCTGGTTGCCTGTTCACGGGATCCTCATACCTAGTTAGAAGGCCGTTCGACCCCCTCATCAAAATGTTTGCCCTTGTATAACTCACTCTATCAAAGGCAATCATATGTTTCTCCTCTAACCCACTTGTGTTGATTCGAAAATGTTCGGCAATCCTGGTTACAAAATGGCCGCCCATGATTGGTGTAATCTTTTTCCTTTCTTCGAGGAGGAAAGTGAGAATCATTCGTGAAATATGAACATGGGAGTAATCCATTATCGCATGAATGTACCATATATCCAAGTTGGTGACTTTTTCACTACTGTCTTTTCGACAGTTTATGGTACTTGAAATGAATCGTTGGACGCATCGGTGCTCGTAGGTACGTAGCTTGCTACAAGTCTGCTTGCTTGCACTATATGCGGTATTGCTCATGTCCACCCATGCTGCTGAATGATTAAAAGAAGAAACATAGTATATACATTGATTAAAGTAATTTTGCATCAGTTGATGTGGCAACCCTTCAAGATGAAATCTCATAAATTGCAGCAGCGTTAATGTCCTGTCTTGCCCTCCAAGATGAAATCTCATAAATGTACCCGATGTTGGTGACGTGTAATCAACCCTAAGTGAACCAACGAATTCTTTGACTAAAAGTGGATACACTCTTTCTTGCATTCTGAACAGGTTTTCCCAAGCATATATTCGATGGTCATGATACGTTACTCGGAAAAGGTTGCGAAAATTTTGATATTCGCCGGCTTCCTCTAATGGTGTCCAATCGATATATTTCCCCGGATATATGTCTTTGTGTAGAAGTGCCTTCATCCGTTCATGGTATTCCGGATGCCTCAAAACTGCATTGATCCATGGATCCGGAGTGGTTAATCCACGGACATTTAACTGCCGGTTGTCAATATCCATTTCTTCCTCTTTAGCAGCATGTTCTTCTTCACTTGTATCCTCATCTACAATTGCGGGGGCTTTTTGTTTCTTTGATTTTGGGTTTGATGATGATGCTCTAGTCTACAAAAACACAACAAAACCAAACAAACAAAATAACAAACCAAGTTGATTAGCGTTAAAGAATTTCAAAACATCTTTCATATTGTACCTAGCGAAAACCATGTGGATATGTTAAGTTCCAATTAAATCTCAATGTTTATGTTAACCAATATCTTAACATGGTATGAACTATTTTCACTCTTAACAAACATGAACTAGTATGCCAATTGATTCAAATCACTTTACAAGTATAATCATACATAGCATGCTTCATTTCACCAAACACTTGCAATGTCATAACATATGGAACCATAGGCATTCATCAAAAAGCATGTTAAACAATATGCAATCAATGGTTTTCATACATTTAGAACATTAAATTCATCTCAAGTCAACAACTTCATCAAAATGCTTAAGCATATAATCCTTAACTTATATAATAATTACTTTCAAATCGAAATAACACCAAGTTAAGGTTCACATGTGTTTACCATAAGTAATGATTTGCATAACTTCAACTTAGAACACTTACTAGTTAACAAAAGTCAAAATCCCTAATTCAAGAATCCTAAAATTCAATAATTTATGTAATCATGTAATTCAACAAAGGTTCATGCGATTTTGTTAATGTATACTAGTAATCAAACTTCAAAATATCTCAATTGAATAAATTAATGGCCAAAATTCCGAAACCCCTAAATTCATGAAGAACCCTAATTTCCAAAGTAAAGATTGAAGCAAATAATCATGAAATTAGAGCATGAATAAGGATTAGTAGCAACAATTTAAGCATATAATGACCAAAACATGAACATTCAAACATCCTCACACTAAGAACAAGCTAAATCTGATTTTTAGATTGAAGAACACAAGAATCATGAAGTGTTTAGGATTAATCTTACCTTTCTCATGTTGATATTCGGATTTGATGCTCAAAGATGGGATTAATCGGTTCAATTAGTGAGTAGAGATTGAAATTTTGAGAGAGAATGAGATGGGATTCGGAGTAGTAGGTGAAAAAATGAGAAAAAATGATAAACTCCCGTATTTGTGCAAAAAAATTGGGCAGAATCCAACATACAGACACAGATGCGGCGCATCTGCAGCAGATGCGGTGCATCTGATGGTCCAAACGCGGCGCATGACCCTTTCTCGGCGCATTCAAAATTCACGAGATTTTTCTTGTCTGCAGATGCGGCGCATCCATCACAGATGCGGCGCATCTGCCCCTGTTGCACCAGCTTTTGATGTTTTTTCGCTTTTTAAACATTTCGGAAGGTCCCTAAACAACTTGGTTCGTAATATAACTTAGAAATCACTCAAAACACTCAAATTTATTAAAATACGTACACGAGTGGGACTATATACATGTTGTGAAGTTTAACGAGTCGTTCACGCGACTCCGTCCCAAGCTAATTAGCGTTGGGGAATAGGGTGATGTCATCTCGAACCGTGGTGTCCACTCCATCAAAATAGAGTTTCAAGCGATGACCATTCACCTTGAAGGTATTTCCGTTTCCAAACAACTCAACATATCCCGATGGGAATGCTTGTTTCACCAAATAAGGTCTCGTCCATCGGGACTTCAACTTTCCGGGAGAAAATTTAAACCGTGAGTTAAAAACCAAAACCTTATCACCGGTTTTAAACTCTTTCACTTCTTTCAATCGGGCATCATGCCACCTTTTCGTTTTCTCCTTATACGAGCTCGAATTCTCGTACGCTTCTAACCTCAACTCTTCCAATTCATGCAATTGCATGAATCGGTTTTCACCAGCCTTTTCCATGTCTAAATTACAAAGTTTTAATGCCCAGTACGCTCTATGTTCCACTTCAACCGGAAGATGGCATGCTTTACCGTATACAAGTCTAAATGGTGTAGTACCGATTGGTGTTTTAAAAGCAGTTCTAAAGGCCCACAACGCATCATCTAACTTACGTTGCCAAATCTTAGGGTTGTTATCAACCGTCTTCTCAAGTATGCATTTCAAGGCACGATTTGTGTTCTCCACTTGACCACTCATTTGCGGGTGGTACGGAGTAGAGAAACGATGAGTTACGCCATACTTCTTCAACACCTTTTCAAAAAGGTTGTTGGCAAAATGAGTTCCTCGATCGGATATGAGCGCTTTTGGGATTCCAAAGCGCGAGAAGAGATTTTTCAAGAAGTTCACCACCACCCTAGCATCATTCGTAGGTAAAGCTTTTGCTTCAGCCCACTTAGATACATAGTCAACGGCTACTATGATGTATTTGCACTTATGGGAACTTGGAAATGGTCCCATGAAATCGATTCCCCAAATATCAAAGATTTTACAAACTTGGATGTCGATTTGAGGCATCTCATCCTTTTTCGTGATGTTACCTGTTCGTTGGCATGCATTGCAAGTCCGAACAAAATTATAGGCATCTTTAAAGATCGTGGGCCAATAAAAGCCCGAGTCAAGGATTTTTCTTGCGGTGTGGTTTGGTCCGAAATGACCGCCGGTGGGCCCTTGATGGCAATGCTCGAGAATTTGTTGAGCCTCTTTTCCGTACACACAATGGCGAATCATTTGATCTGCACCAACACGGAATAGGTTGGGATATTCCCAGAAATAGGACTTCAAATCCGCAAAGAATTTCTTCTTTTGTTGATAAGAAAGTCCTTTTTGAAGAGTGCTTGAAGTAAGATAGTTTGCAAAATGGGCAAACCATGGGATTTCAAATTCCTTGTCAACCCTCATTAGAGATTCATCAGGAAATGTGTCCTTGATGATTGTATCATCAAGTTGTTCTAATTCGGGGTTTTCAAGTCGGGATAAATGATCGGCGGCTAGATTCTCGGCTCCTTTCTTATCACGTATCTCAATGTCAAATTCTTGAAGTAGAAGAACCCAACGTATGAGACGATGTTTTGCATCAAGTTTCGAGAATAAGTACCTAAAAGCCGAATGATCTGTGTAAACAATGGTTTTGGACAACACCAAATATGACCGAAATTTATCAAACGCATAAACAACTGCTAGGAGCTCTTTTTCCGTGGTGGTGTAATTAATTTGAGCTCCCGTTAGCGTTTTGCTCGCATAATAAATTGGACGAAAATGATTATCGGGTCGTTGTCCTAAGACAGCTCCTAAGGCATAGTCGCTCGCGTCACACATTAACTCAAAATGCATACTCCAATCCGGAGACACGATAATGGGAGCTTGTGTGAGTTTTGACTTTAGAATGGAGAATGCATTCTCACAATTGGAATCGAAGTCAAATGGAGCATCCTTTTCAAGAAGTTTGGTCATTGGACGTTCAATTTTAGAGAAATCATTGATAAATCGCCTATAAAATCCCGCGTGACCAAGAAAGCTTCTAATTGCCTTGACATTCGTCGGTATAGGTAGCTTAGAGATAACTTCAATTTTAGCTTTATCTACCTCTATTCCCGCACGAGATATTTTGTGACCAAGTACAATGCCCTCCTTCACCATGAAGTGGCATTTTTCCCAATTCAGGACCAAATTTGCTTTCTCACATCGGATAAGCATACGTTCAAGGTTAAAAAGACACGATTCAAAGGAGTCTCCAAACACGGAAAAGTCATCCATGAAGACTTCCATACAATCCTCTACCATATCATCAAAAATTGCCATCATGCACCTTTGAAAGGTTCCGGGTGCATTGCATAAACCAAATGGCATGCGGCGATAGGCAAAGGTCCCAAAAGGATAAGTGAATGTGGTCTTTTCTTGGTCGTTGGGATCAATTGGAATTTGGAAGTAACCGGAGAAACCATCTAGAAAGCAATAGTATTCTTTCCCCGCTAATCGTTCAATCATTTGATCAATAAAAGGTAACGGGAAATGATCTTTTCTAGTGGCATCATTGAGACGCCTGTAATCAATACAGACTCTCCAGCCGGTAACCGTTCTAGTTGGAACGAGTTCGTCTTTTTCATTTACAATAACGGTTGTACCCCCCTTTTTGGGTACTACTTGTACTGGACTAACCCAAGGACTATAGGAGATGGGGTAGATTAACCCGGCGTCAAGAAGCTTGACTACCTCCTTTTTAACAACCTCTTTCATGTTGGGATTTAGCCTGCGTTGTCTTTGTACTACTGGTTTGAAGTCATTTTCAAGGAGAATTTTATGTGTACAATAATACGGGTTTATCCCTGGAATGTCGGTCGTTTTCCAGGCTATAGCCTTTTTATGGGTTTTCAAAACAGAGATTAACCTTTTCTTCTCGTTACCGGAAAGATGTGAAGTAATAATTACTGGCAATTGAGATGTACCTTCGAGGTAAGCATACTCCAAGTGTTTGGGTAGCTCCTTAAGCTCTAGTACGGGTGGTTCTTCCAAGAAATTCTTTATTCGGAATCTGTCTTTATTTCCGATATCTTCAAATGATTCTTCTTCCTTAGGAAATTCTTCTTTCATGGTCTCATCATCCGTGACCACTTTCATCAACTCATCAAAATCCTCATCAATATTGAAATATTCACTTTCACTCACCGGGGCAAACCCCGAGGTATCAATTTCAAGTAGCTCCTGTAATTCATTCTCAACACAAAAGTTTATAACATCAATTTGAAAACAAGAGTCATCGGTGGAAGTGGGTCTTTTCATGGCTTTGTCAATATTACAAACTATTCTCTCGTCTCCCACACCTAGACTTAATTGTTCTTTTTGGACATTAATGATAGCATCTGCAGTGTTAAGGAAAGGACGTCCTAAAATGATAGGAACTTTTGTGTCCTCTTGCATTTCTAGAATAACAAAGTCGACGGGAAAGACAAGTGAGCCAACTTTTATAAGAATATCCTCGGTTATACCTATGGGAGTATCAAATGATTGGTTTGCTAATCGAATACCCATCCGGGTTGGTTTCAAATCTCCTAAGTCAAGTTTCAAATATAACGAGTAAGGCATTAGGTTAACACTTGCACCTAGGTCAGCTAGCGCATCATACACTACCGAATCACCCATCATACATGGTATGATAAAACTACCCGGATCTCCCAATTTTGGAGGTACATTTTGCCTTTTCAAGATGGCCGAACACTCCTCATGAAGGAATGTGGCAGATACTTCTTGGTATTTTCCTTTCGAGGATATGAGATCTTTCAAAAACTTCCCGTAATGGGGCATACCCTTAAGAACCTCCGCGAGTGGCATGTTAATGCTGATTTGCTTGATCATATCCGCAAATTTCTGATATTGGCTCGCGAGTCTGTCTTTCTTCAACGCTTTTGGGTATGGAATAGGTGCCTTGTACACCTTCACTGGTGGTTCTTCACTTTTCTTCGATATGACCTCTGGTGGATCACCTTTCTCTTGCTCTTTTTCAACATGCTCATCTACATCAATAGGCACCTGCAAAACAGAAGGAGACAATGGAACTTCTGGGGACTTAAGGGTCTCCGGGTTAGTAGTTAAACCGCTTCTAGTGGTTATAGCATTTACATGCTCATTCCTTGTTTGATTGTTACTAGGATTCACTTGAGTATTTGAGGGGAGAGCACCAGGTGGTCTCTCTGCTAGTAACTGTGAGATCCTTCCAACATCCCTTTCTAAGTTTTAAATCGTAGCTTGTTGATTACGAATTTGCTGAGTTTGAATTTCTGCATTTTGTTCGTGTTTAACCATAAAATCTCTCAACAGATCTTCTAAACCGGATTTCTTCTCAGGTTGTGGTTGTATAAGTGCTTGTGGTTGTGCTTGTGGTTGATTGTGTTGGAAATTATTTTGGTAATTTCGTGGGGGTTGATTACGATTGTTTAGTTGATTGTAACCCGGTGGTGTATTTCTTTGATTTTGATTCTGGAAATTTCGGTTATTTTGGTAACCTGCATTTCCTCCGTGGTAGTTGTTGTTTGAACTTGAAGGTCCTCCTATTTGATAACTGTTGACAGGTGGATATTTCCGGTTATTTACTTCAACCGCCGGAAAGTCGTCAAAATTCATCTCACCTTTTCGCGTGTAACCTAGGAAATTTGCTTGCTCTTCCATCGTCATTTGGTCGCAATCTCGCGTAAGATGAGGATCTTGGCACAACTCGCACCCTACCCTGATAGCGTGCATTTCTTTGGTTACCTTCTCGATTTGCCTTGCTTGATTTGCCAATTGAACTTTTAATGCAGCGATTTCATCGTTGCTTTCGACATTAGCAACTGTTGACGATCTAGAGAATTCCATCTCCTGATGCCAATTATGAGAATGGGCTGCTATATCGGCAATTATCGTGTGAGTGTCTTCGGGCATTTTTTTCATGATTGATCCTCCTGCTGCAACATCTATATCCTTCCAGGTAGCCACATTGACTCCTTTATAGAAAATTTGGACTTTTTGGAATGTATTCAACCCGTGTTGAGGACATACCCTAAGCATTTTATTAAATCGGGTCCAAGCTTCATAAAGAGTCTCGTTAGACTTTTGCTTGAAGTGATTTATGTCACTTTGCAATTTTGCTGCTTTCGAAGCGGGGAAGAATTCTGACAAAAATTTGTCCATCATATCATTTCAGTTTTCAATATAACCTTCCGGTAATGAGTCTAGCCAATCTCTTGCATCATCCTTTAGGGACCATGGAAAGATTTTTAGACATGCAACTTCATCGGAGACATCTTTGATTTTGAAAAGCTTGCAAATGCTTACAAACTTACGAAGATGCTCGTTAGCATCTTCATTTGGGGCCCCACCGAATTGGCATGTATTAGTCACCATGTGGAGAAATTGCCCCTTTATTTCAAAACCATCAGTCATCGTAGGTTGAACAATTGCGTGGCCTTGTCCTGTCCTTGTTGCCTTCATCAAAGCATCCATCGTTTGATTTGTAGCAGTCATCTCTTCCTCTTCTTTAATGACTGGCTCGATGATTGGTTGAACAATTGGTTCAGAGTTAGAATCTAACGAAAGTGACTCTAAACCTTGAGCAAGAGATTCTACTTCTTGAGCTCTTAAGCGTTCGTGAAGTTCTCTTTCAGGTTCAGGATATGAAGGAATTAAATTAGAGTTGGAAGAACGTAGATTCATGCACTAATACCTATCCTGCAATCACAACACCACAAACAAACCAATTGCAAAAATACAAGCTTACAATAAAAAGTAACTTTTCTAGGAATTGAATTCCTACAAAAGGATCGAATAATTCAAAGTTTATTAAAATCTTTTAACAAAACTGTTCCCCGGTAGCGGCACCAAAAAGTTGATGTGTCAAGACGTAACCTTTAAAATGTAGACAATATGCTTAATAATTAACACATAATACAGGCAACTAAAACCCGATCATGTAGTAACTAGCAAGTAAATTGACCAGTTCGGTCCACAGGGAGAAGTTTGTTTAAATGATTTTACTACGATTAATTATTCTAAAAAGGGGGTTTGTATTTGAAGTTGTATTTTTGTTTAACGAAACAGTAAATAAAAATAATAATTAACAAGAATGAGAATGCGGTGTTTACTTCTTTGCTTGACAAATGACAGGGATTGTTCTTTTATAATTAAAACCGTTATGCGATAGTTACAATAGAGTAGTTTATATCAATTTCACAATATCTATAAACTTAAGAACTATGTTTAATCAACAAGATTCTTTCTTGGTTAAATTCACATAAAACCTAGTTTACTAAGATCACTCTAAGTAAACTACATGATTGTAAAACCTAAATATCATCCAATTACCATCCTATATTCACATATAGGTGTGTAGATCACTAGGTGTTGAAGTACAAATTATAGCCTTTGATAAATTCACATAAATCAAGTCATAACTCGTATAATTGAACTAGAATATAAAGATAGTTACAACAATGGATTTCTTGAAAGAACATGGTGATTTAGATTGATTAACTAACTAGATTCAACCCGGTTAAACTCACGTGAAACCTTAATTACAACAATCACTTGAGGTAATTTCATAACTACGTTGCTTTGGAACTTATTCAATTACCGAATTAAACACATAACAAAATCACTTAAGTGTATGTATCTAATCGTCTAGATTACTAGATGTATTGAAGTATAGATTGTTTTCCTAGTTAACTCACATTAATAGGTTGCAATCTATATAATTAAAGTAATGATATAAACATGCATAACAATGGTTCTTACGGTTGAACTAGATAATTAAATCAATCAAACATATGTATAACTAGCATAACATCAAAGTATAGAACAATCCCAAGCCATAAATCTTACATTGAAGCAAACACACAAGGCTTTTAGCCTAACATAATCATAGTAGAACTAATGAAATAGTAAATACAAGTTGAATTCATGTTAAAAAGATATAGAACAATAGTACTAATTGCGATAAACGATCCTAGCTTAATATTGATGTTGAAAGAGTGGAGATTAACTTGCAGCCTTCCTTGGACCTTGAAAATCATCTTAAAACTGGGGGAGAACGTAGTAGTGAAGGTCTCTCAAGTAAGTAACCATTTGCTTCATTAAATAGTCTCAAAAGTTAGGTATTTTGGCCAGAAAGTGACCAGATGCGCCGCATCTCTTTGGGATGCGCCGCATCTCTTTGGGATGCGCCGCATCTCTTTACGTTTAGTAGATTCCAGCTCGATTCTGCACTCAGGACTGTCGGCAGGGGGTCAGATGCGCCGCATCTGGGACATGAATTACAATACATACGTATAACAATTACATACAAATGGAACGACATTGGATCGAAATAACGACAATAAACATGTATAATTTTGGCGTTATCAGCTATAGTTTAAGTTGTAACAGTAACGTAAGGTAGGCCACGAGATTTCAGTGTAACAAAACAGTATGAAAAGTATATGTATAACCGTGGGCACCCGGTAACTAGACTTAACGTTTATAACCCCCTGAAAGTACACTTGGCGAGTGCGTATGTTCACGAAGTATTAAACACCCGTTAAATGCTAGCGCGACTAGCCCGAGTGGGGATGTCAAACCCTATGGATCCATATCTAATATTCGCGTTCACCGGTTTCAAAACCAATGACTAAACATTACCGTGCTAAGGGGAATGTTTATGCCGTTGTATAACCCACACACATATAAAGTTTAAGTACTTGTGCCTAACATGTAAAATGTAAAAAGCACATGTATTCTCAGTCCCAAAAATAGTAAAAGTGGTAAAAAGGGATGCTGTAACTCACAGAGATAAAAGCGGTAAAGTCAGTAATGAAAGTACGCAAGTAGTAAGTCGGTCCGAAAGGTCGTCAACCTAAATCAAAGGTTACTAGGTTAGTAGGTTGTCTTTATAAATTCTAATAGTGCATAAAATAAGTTTAAGTGTCATCATCATCATCGTTCATCATCATAAAAGCTAAGTAAGTTTGACAAGAATAGAGATCGAAACAATAGGCTGACTTTGGTCAGCTGATACGACCTCTACGTAAATCGAAAAGATGCATAGTCAGTGGCTATGGCTCCGTATATGAGTCCCCTAACCGCTGACCAATTTTCAGAATCTAACTCGTCTTTGTTTGACCGTGGCGACGGTTTAAGTGCGAGTAGGTCCGAATTTTCAGCACAACGTTACAAAGGAGTATTGACTTTCGGAAGGCCATTGATCCTAAACCGTAACTCGGATTAAGACGAGGTCTAAACGGAAAATCATATACTCGAAACAAACTAACTGAAAATAAACTTTACAGTAGCCCAGGTTGTAACGACCCAACTTTTTCGACTTGCTTTCGTGCCTTGTATTTTTTGGAAAATGCAATTTTGTGCGTACTGTGTTACTTTATACTCTGAAAACTTGATATACGTTGTTTACTTCCAATTATATGTTAAAATGTGCCTTAGAGTACGTAGGATACTTAACTTGTTCACCGGATGCTTTTATAACCGTTAGTGTTACTTGACGTTTCGATTAAACCGCGAACTGCGCGCACGTTTAACTTTTGTCGTAACCGGAATATTATGACTGTGAAATATTAATTATTATTTTATAATAATAATTATCTGAGTTTTTGGATGCTTAATTTTAACTAATTATTTACTAGATCACAATAGTTAGTTTTGTTGGACTTTCGACCTTATTGGACCTTAGCCCACCTTACACTAGCTAGTGGTCCAATTAATTAGCCCAAGTATTATTACTAGTAACTCGTAATAAGTAAAATAAATTAATTAATGAGTCGTACAAGCATTTGGATAAGGATTATCCATATTGTTACATGGGATTCTAGCATAAGTACATGCTTTAGACAACCACTAACCAAAAAGCAAAATGGTGTCTCCCCCTCCCCCCTTTGAAAATCACGGCCAAGAGGCCCTTCCACCTCATCAATCCATGTTAAAATTTTTGCTTATAAATACTAGCCAATTTCCCTCATTCAAACACTAGCTCTCATTTGGTTTTCACACACAATTGTTCTTTCTTTCTTTTCTTTCTAGTATTACTTGTAAGTTTTCTCTTTTTCTTCTTCTTTTCTCTTCCAATTTCGTGTATCATCATCATTCTTTCATGGAGATCAAGTTCCTTTAACTTGATCTTGATTATATCTTGTTGATTCAAGCATGAATCCTTCAAGAACATGGAAGATTCAAGCTTTCTAGCTTTGAATCTTCACCAACTTTGTAGATCTACTTCTTTTATGCTTTAATCTTGTTATTTTATGATAAAGATTCAAACTTTTGTTTGTAATCTTCATGTATCTTTAAGATCCAAGCTTTATGCTTCAAGATCTTCAAGAACAACCAAGATGCAAGCCTTTTAGCTTGAATCTTCATATCTTGTTGTTGGATCTAAGTTTTCTAGCTTATGATCTTGTTGTTTTGTTATAAAGATCAAAACTTGTGTTTATGGTCTTCATGAAACTTAAAGATCCAAGGTTTATGCTTCAAGATCTTCAAGAACACTAAAGGTTCAAGCTTTCTAGCTTTGTGACCTTATAAATTGTGTGAAAGGGATCCAAGCTCTCTAGCTTAGGGTTCCATCACTTCATTTGACTTAGATCATGTTCATACTTGTTTGATTGATGTAAAGTTTGTAACTTTGTTGTAAATAGGACTTGTAATTGTGTTAAGACTAAGGATATGATGTAACCTTGGTTCATCATCCATCTAAGACTCTTAAATGAGTTGTGTTACCACTTGGTCTTAACATATTGTGTATTAATGGTAGAATCTTGGTCAAAAGTGATGCTAAACCATCAACGAGTTGTACACTTAAAGCTACAAGCATCAAGGATGAGAACCGTGATGAGCATCAAGCACCAAGAACCCCACCGGAGCACTTGTCCACTGATTTTCGTATCTGATCAGGCCACCTGGTGTAGTGACCCGGAAAATTTCGACTAATTTTAAACCAAAATATCGATACGATTTAATATTTTTGACACGATAAGCAAAGTTTGATAGTTGAGCCTCAAAGATTTTGAACTATTTTTTTTTTATGAATGCAATTACTCTTCGACCATTCCCGACAATTCACGAACTATTGATTTCAAATTAATATGTATAGATATATAAATATAGAAATATATATATATATATATATATAATCATTAGAAATAATAACAAATAAGTAAAATAATATACAAGATAATAAGTCTGTTAAAATGAATATATATATATATATATATATATATATATATATATATATATATATATATATATATAAATATGATATTATTTAACCGATGATTTTATATATAATGTAATATATTAAAACATGTAAATATTAAATATAGGTATATGATAGACATTACATAATAAATAATTAAAGTATAATATAAATAAATTAAAGGTAACTGTGAATTAAAAATATAACTGTTAGGAGAAATATTATTATTATTAATTTCATTAATATCAACAGTAGTAATAATAGTAAATATTACATATTAAAATCTTTTTAAGTTAATATAATGATTATCAAAATAAATACTTAAAATATAAATGTTACTATAAGAAAGATTTAAAATTTATATTTAGTTATATTTTTTTTATATTATTAGCTAATATGATTAATACATGTACCATTTATCGATTACTGGTAATATTATTATTATTATTAGTATTATAATTATTATTGGTATTATAATTATTATTATTATTCTAATGATATGTTTTATAACCATTTCTATTTAACATTATTATTAACATTATTCTTAATATTAGTAGTAATCTTATTGTTATTAATATTATTATTATTATTGCTATAAATATTATTATTAGTATGTTACTAAATAATTATATGTATTTGATTTTTTTTAACACAATATTAATTATAAATCAGTAATAATCTAGATGGGACCAAAATATTAGATATGAGAAATCAATTCGTACGAAGTTTGGTAACTTTCAGCTTCTGCTTTTCAATTTTTTTGGCTTGTTCTGATTGTAGTGGTCGACTACTGATGTGATATAACCTATCTTCAATAATCAAACGCAAACAGAATGGTATTTTTTTTATTTTATTTTTTTTCTCTTCACGACCCTGTATTTACATTTTTGGCAAAGATTAAAAAGTGATTCAGTTTACAAAATCTATTAATGTAGATGTGTTAGGAATCGAATACGTAAACTTTCTCTAAAATCTTAGCCTTCGATTCTTTCAAACAAATTCTAATTTCGAAGTCAAATTTTTGTGGAATAAAAAGTCAACCAGTGTTCTTCGATAAAATTCGAGATATCTGTTGCAGATAGGGTTAAATTGTTAATTGATAAAGATTCTAGGAGTTATTTAAAACTAACTCTGTGTTGTAGCAATTGTCCAAAACAAGCTCGAAATGAAAATCATCATTTTTTTTTCTTCCCTTGTGCGTCGAACAACAAGCTGCTGCTTCCCTGTTTTTTTAATTTGTTTTTATTTGTTAATCTATTTAATCACGAATAAATATTTAAGTGCTAAATATTCAGTTCTAAAAACAAACATTGATTTGGTTAGGATGTTTGAATTTGTTCTGGTCGATCTAGTGTTTGAAGAAGAAGGAGAAAGAAGAACAATTAAATAATATGGGTTAAATGGGTATGGAAGTGGTTTTGAAACAAGAATAGCTGGATCGTTAAGAGGAATGTCGGGTTTCGGGAGGTCGCGGGTTCGAGCCCCGTCATGGGCAATTCTTTTTAAGAAAGGCTTTCAAAAGGGTATAAACTTTGATATTATTATCATTTTAATTATAGTTGTTATCATTATTATTAGTGTTATTGTTATTATTATTAGTATTATTTATTAGTTATTAGGATTATTATTATTATTAACCTAAGTATTATTATGTAAATATTAGAGTTATTATTGTTATTTTTAACATGTATATTATTATAAATATTATCATTTTTAGTATTGTGATTACGATTATTAGTTTTGTATTTATTATTATCGTTATCGTTATTATTATTATGATAATGATAATTATAATTACTCCTAATACTTAAAAATATCATTAATTTAATCAAATAAAGAGTATTATCAAATTCGTTAACAGTAGTATAAGTATCATAATTACTATTAGGAATATTGTTAATCTTATTATTATTATTGATATTATTAGTATTACAAATATTATTATTACAAATATTATAATTATCTTTATAAGTATTAGAAACATTAATTATCATTAAAATTGTTATAAATAAGAATATTATAAATCTTGTCATTTTAGTGTTATTATTAATATGACTATGATTAATTTAATATTAGTATCACTTTTGTAATTATTAGTATTATTAATCTTATAATTAGATAAAAGTATCAATATTAACAATATCATTATTAATATTAAAATTATCATTTTTTTAATAAAGTTATCATTTGTATTATTATTATTTTTAGTAAAACATTAATATCAAAACCATCATTTTTAAACAAATAAATATTTTGAATATAAAACATACTTATTACATATACCACAATTATATTAATAAGCCATATAACTATATATAAAATATATTAACTTTACATATATAAAAACTTATATACAACAAATAGGGTATTTTTCAGATATAGACATATTATTATAACTATATAAATAATAATCATTTTCAAATATATATATATATATATATATATATATATATATATATATATATATATATATATATATACAAGCTAAATATATAATATATAAGGTTATAAGATATAAAATTGTTCGATTACGTGTATATATTTTAATATATATACGAATGATATAGGTTCGTGAATCCGAGGCCAACCCTGCATTGTTCAATATCGTCATATGTATTTTTACTACAAAATACATTAGGTGAGTTTCATTTGCCTTTTTACCCTTTATATTTTTGGGCTGAGAATACATGCGCAACTTTTATAAATGTTTGACAAAATAGACACAAGTAATCGAAACTACATTCTATGGTTGAATTATCGAAATCGAATATGCCCCTTTTATTAAGTCTGGTAATCTAAGAATTAGGGAACAGACACCCTAATTGACGCGAACTCTAAAGATAGATCTATCGGGCCCAACAAGCCCCATCCAAAGTACCGGATGCTTTAGTACTTCGAAATTTATATCATGTCCGAAGGAGGATTCCGGAATGATAGGGGATATTCTTATATGCATCTTGTGAATGTCGATTACCAGGTGTTCAATCCATATGAATGATTTTTGTCTCTATGCATGGGACGTATGTTTATGAGAATTGGAAATATGAAATCTTGTGGTCTATTAAAATTATGAAATGATTCTTTATGATAAACTAATGAACTCACCAACCTTTTAGGTTGACACTTTAAAGTATATTTATTCTCAGGTATGAAAGAAGTCTTCCGCTGTGCAATTGCTCATTTTAAAGATATTACTTGGAGTCATTCATGACATATTTCAAAAGACGTTGCATTCGAGTCGTTGAGTTTATCAAGATTATTATTAAGTCAATTATAGTTAGATATATTATAAAATGGTATGCACGCCGTCAACTTTCGATGTAATGAAAGATTGTCTTTTCAAAAACGAATGCAATTTTTGTAAAATGTATCATATAGAGGTCAAGTACCTTGCGATGTAATCAACTGTTGTGAATCGTTTATAATCGATATGGACATCGTCCGGATGGATTAGGATGGGTCGCATCACCTGGGCTATTGGAAAGTTGATTTTCAGTTAGTTCGGTTCGAGTAGATGATTTTCCGTTTAGGCCTCATCTTAATCCGAGTTACGGTTTAGGATTTATGGCCCTCCGAGAGTCACTACACCCTATTAACGTTGTGCTAAAATTTCTGACCTACTCGTACTTAAACCGTTGCCACGGTCAAACGAAGACAATTTAGGTTCTGAAAATTGGTCAGCTGTTAGGGGACTCATATACGGAGCCATAGCCACTGACTATGCGTCTTTTCGATTTACGTAGAGTTCGTAGCAGCTGACCGAAGTCAGCCTATTGTTTCGATCTCTATTCTTGTCGAACTTACTTAGGTTTTATGATGATGATGATGACACTTAAACTTATTTTATGCACTATTAGAATTTATAAAGACAACCTACTGACCTAGTAACATTTGATTTAGGTTGACGACCTTTCGGACCGACTTACTACTTGCGTACTTTCATTACCGACTTTACCGCTTTTATCACTGTGAGTTATAGCATCCCTTTTTACTTTAACTATTTTGGGACTGAGAATACATGCGTTTTTTACATTTTACATGTTAGGCACGAGTACTTAAACTTTATATGTGTGTGGGTTATACAACGGCATAAACATTCCCCTTAACACGGTAACGTTTAGTCATTGGTTTTTGAACCGGTGAACGCGAATCTTATATATGGATCCATATGGTTTGACATCCCCACTCGGGCTTGTCGCGCTAGCATTTAACGGGTGTTTAATACTTCGTGAACATACGCACTCGCCAAGTGTACTTTCAGGGGGTTATAAACGTTAAGTCTAGTTACCGGGTGCCCACGGTTATACATATACTTTTCATATTATTTGTTACACTGAAATCTCGTGGCCTACCTTACGTTACTGTTACAACTTAAACTATAGCTCACCAACATTCGTGTTGACTTTTAAGCGTGTATTTCTCAGGTGCCTAGAGGTTTATTGCTTCCGCTGTTAGACTTGATGTCATGCTGTTAGATTTGTTGTCTTGCTGTTAAGGACCTGCTGTTTTAGTTATCCGCTGCATTACTAAGAGATGTCTCATTCATGAAACTTTTCTGTTGCATTCATAGTTTATGTTAATTTCAAACAATGGATTTGTAACGACCTTAGGGTCAAATAATTATGTTTATGCTCCTATTCGTAGGATGCACGCTATCTTTTGTAAAACGTTATCTTTTTATGAATGCAAACTGGTTTTCAAACAGCATGTAGTATTCAACCATGTAAAGATCCTGTTGTTGACGAATCGTACACGATGATTTTGTACGGGGCGTCACATTTGGCATCAGAGCATTGGTTGTAGGGAATTAGGTTGCATTAGTGAGTCTAGACCGAACCTAAGTAGGATTCACTAATAGGACTAATCTACAACTTGCTAGTTTACTTGTTTCTGCGAGACTTACTGCATGCTACTGCTTACTTTTACTGCTATGTGATCTTACTGCATGCTATTGCTTATCTTCACTGCCATGCGAACTTGTTGTATGCTTATTTCCGCTGTTGCATGATTACTATCTGCTTTCACATGTTATTTCTGTTTAGCACTGTTATTATTACTACCATGCTAGGTTGCTGTAGTGCCTAATACGTGCTTGCTCTATGACTTACTGACACGGAAAAGTTATTTTTCCTTGTTCAGATGTCGGATATTCCACCTGTCATCATTTTGGGCAGCGATTCAAACTCGTCAGCCACCTCACCTACTGCTGCTACTGATACACAGGTCCCGTTAACCAGTGACCTCGGCACTTCATCCTCTGGAACTAGCAGCCGTACACCTGCCCCAGTGGTTACCTCAGGCGGAGCCCAGGACCCCCCGGAGATTCCAGCTCTACTTGCCCCAGGACCCTCGGAGCCACAACCCCGCTCCGGTGGTGTTGTGATTCCCGGGGAATACGGGGACATTCCGTTCCGTAATGAGCATAACCATTGGTGCCGACGCCTTCCTGATGGACGTGTCATACCGATCCCACCTTTCAGATACCGGATCATGACTACCGGTCGCCGATCGCCGCCACCTCCAGCTGTTTTCGATGACTCATCATCCGACGACTCATCCACAGACGACACTAGTGATGATGACTCCAAAGAGGAGGACCCTGATGATGCACCTGTACAGCCACCCTCCACCCCGCCGAAGAAGCAGTACCGTTTCGACGGCACCGTTATGTAGTGACCCGAACTTTTCCATGTTTATATATATATATATATATTAAATGAAATTGTTATTTACATGATTAAGTGTTTCCAACATGTTAAGCAATCAAACTTGTTAAGACTTGATTAATTGAAATAGGTTTCATATAGACAATTGACCACCCAAGTTGACCGGTGATTCACGAACGTTAAAACTTGTAAAAACTATACGATGACATATATATGGTTATATATATAGTTAACATGATTTTATTATAAGTATGTATCTCATTAGGTATTTTAACAATGAGTTATATACATAAAAATGAGACTATTAATTTAAGAAACTCGAAAACGATATATATAACGATTATCGTTATAACAACGTCTTACTAGGTACATATGAATCATATTAAGATATTGATATACTTGGTAAATTATGTTAAATGATAAGTAAATATATTATTAAGTGTATTAACAATGAAATACATATGTAAAAATAAGACTACTAACTTAATGATTTCGAAACGAGACATATATGTAACGATTATCGTTGTAACGACATTTAACTGTATATATATCATACTAAGATATATTATATATCATAATATCATGATAATATAACAATTTAACATCTCATCTCATTTGTTATAATAAACAATGGGTTAACAACATTCAACAAGATCGTTAACCTAAAGGTTTCAAAACAACATTTACATGTAACGACTAACGATGACTTAACAACTCAGTTAAAATGTATATATATGTAGTGTTTTAATATGTATTCATACACTTTTGAAAGACTTCAAGACACTTATAAAAATACTTCTACTTAACAAAAATGCTTACAATTACATCCTCGTTCAGTTTCATCAACAATTCTACTCGTATGCACCCGTATTCGTACTCGTACAATACACAGCTTTTAGATGTATGTACTATTGGTATATACACTCCAATGATCAGCTCTTAACAGCCCATGTGAGTCACCTAACACATGTGGGAACCATCATTTGGCAACTAGCATGAAATATCTCATAAAATTACAAAAATATGAGTAATCATTCATGACTTATTTACATGAAAACAAAATTACATATCCTTTATATCTAATCCATACACCAACGACCAAAAACACCTACAAACACTTTCATTCTTCAATTTTATTCATCTAATTGATCTCTCTCAAGTTCTATCTTCAAGTTCTAAGTGTTCTTCATAAATTCCAAAAGTTCTAGTTTCATAAAATCAAGAATACTTCCAAGATTGCAAGTTTACTTCCAAGTTTTCTAAATCCATTCCAAGTAATCATCTAAGATCAAGAAACCTTTGTTACTTACAGTAGGTTATCTTTCTAATACAAGGTAATAATCATATTCAAACTTTAATTCAATTTCTATAACTATAACAATCTTATTTCGAGTGGAAATCTTACTTGAAATTGTTTTCGTGTCATGATTCTGCTTCAAGAACTTTCAAGCCATCCAAGGATCCTTTGAAGCTAGATCTATTTTTCTCATTTCCAGTAGGTTTATCCAAGGAACTTGAGATAGTAATGATGTTCATAACATCATTCGATTCATACATATAAAGCTATCTTATTCGAAGTTTTAAACTTGTAATCACTAGAACATAGTTTAGTTAATTCTAAACTTATTCGCAAATAAAAGTTAATCCTTCTAACTTGACTTTTAAAATCAACTAAACACATGTTCTATATCTATATGATATGCTAACTTAATGATTTAAAACCTGGAAACACGAAAAACACCGTAAAACCGGATTTACGCCGTCGTAGTAACACCGCGGGCTGTTTTGGGTTAGTTAATTAAAAACTATGATAAACTTTGATTTAAAAGTTGTTATTCTGGGAAAATGATTTTTATTATAAACATGAAACTATATCCAAAAATTATGGTTAAACTCAAAGTGGAATTATGTTTTCTAAAATGGTCATCTAGACGTCGTTCTTTCGACTGAAATGACTACCTTTACAAAAATGACTTGTAACTTATTTTTATGACTATAAACCTATACATTTTCTGTTTATATTCATAAAATATAGTTCAATATGAAACCATAGCAATTTGATTCACTCAAAACGGATTTAAAATGAAGAAGTTATGGGTAAAACAAGATTGGATAATTTTTCTCATTTTAGCTACGTGAAAATTGGTAACAAATCTATTCCAACCATAACTTAATCAACTTGTATTATATATTATGTAATCTTGAGATACCATAGACACGTATACAATGTTTCGACCTATCATGTCGACACATCTATATATATTTCGGAACAATCATAGACACTCTATATGTGAATGTTGGAGTTAGCTATACAGGGTTGAGGTTGATTCCAAAATATATATAGTTTGAGTTGTGATCAATACTGAGATATGTATACACTGGGTCGTGGATTGATTCAAGATAATATTTATCAATTTATTTCTGTACATCTAACTGTGGACAACTAGTTGTACGTTACTAACGAGGACAGCTGACTTAATAAACTTAAAACATCAAAATATATTAAAAGTGTTGTAAATATATTTTGAACATACTTTGATATATATGTATATATTGTTATAGGTTCGTGAATCAACCAGTGGCCAAGTCTTACTTCCCGACGAAGTAAAAATCTGTGAAAGTGAGTTATAGTCCCACTTTTAAAATCTAATATTTTTGGGATGAGAATACATGCAGGTTTTATAAATGATTTACAAAATAGACACAAGTACGTGAAACTACATTATATGGTTGAATTATCGAAATCGAATATGCCCCTTTTTATTAAGTCTGGTAATCTAAGAATTAGAGAACAGACACCCTAATTGACGCGAATCCTAAAGATATATCTATTGAGCCTAATAAACCCCATCCAAAGTACCGGATGCTTTAGTACTTCGAAATTTATATCATATCCGAAGGGTGTCCCGGAATGATGGAGATATTCTTATATATGCATCTTGTTAATGTCGGTTACCAGGTGTTCACCATATGAATGATTTTTATCTCTATGTATGGGATGTGTATTGAAATATGAAATCTTGTGGTCTATTGTTACGATTTGATATATATAGGTTAAACCTATAACTCACCAACATTTTTGTTGACGTTTAAAGCATGTTTATTTTCAGGTGAATACTAAGAGCTTCCGCTGTTGCATACTAAAATAAGAACAAGATTTGGAGTCCATGTTTGTATGATATTGTGTAAAAACTGTATTCAAGAAACTGATTTCGATGTAACATATTTGTATTGTAAACCATTATGTAATGGTCGTGTGTAAACAGGATATTTTAGATTATCATTATTTGATAATCTACGTAAAGCTTTTTAAACCTTTTTTTATGAAATAAAGGTTATGGTTTGTTTTAAAAATGAATGCAGTCTTTGAAAAACGTCTCATATAGAGGTCAAAACCTCGCAACGAAATCAATTAATATGGAACGTTTTTAATCAATAAGAACGAGACATTTCACGTTATTCCGGGGATCAACAGAGGTCGAGCGTTCACTAACGCACATGGTCAGTGTCGTAGGGTTACCTCCCACAAGCGGGTTGTAACTTACCCTGCTGATCCTTTCGTGCGTAAGCCTTACCGCTTTGTAGCCTCTACTTCTGGAGCCGGATCATCTGCACCACCGGCACCACCTGCACCAGCAGCACCACCTCCTCTGCCAGCCCCTCCCTTTATCGAGGAACTGGCTAGGGAAGTGGAGATCCTCCGTACTCAGGTGATTGAGCTCAAGGACTAGATGTCCCACGTAATGGACATCCTTTACCCACCGTCACCATAGGGCTTTGTAGTGGATTTCATTATGTAATCTCGTATGTAGTTCATGTTTTACTTATGTATTGTACGAACCTAAGCCAATGTATGCAACTCTTTATTAATGAATGGAACTTTGTATTGTTTAATTCTTGCACAGTGTTCTATTTACATTACTGTATGTTGGTTTTGCGGTATTTGTGCCTGGTTGCGTTACTTAATTGGCATGCGTTGTGTTGTTCCCCTGTTTACCATATACTATATTATTATATATTAAATGCTGGATTTTGACTTAAGTCAAAATTTTTGTTTAGAAGAGCGATGGCAAACAGACGAGCAGCACCCACATCAGCCCAAATTGAGGAAATGATTGCGGAACGAGTAGCCGCAGCCATGGCGAATGCTATTCCCCCAGCCCCACCGGTTAACCAGAACGTCCAGAACGGTTGCACTTACAAAGAGTTCCAAAGCTGCAAGCCCCACAACTTTAGCGGCACTGAGGGGCCAGTTGGTCTGACTAGGTGGTTTGAGAAATTAGAAGCTGTGTTCCGCGTCAGCAACTGCTCAGAAGCGAACAAAACCAAGTATGCCTCATGTACGCTGTCAGACGGCGCCCTAACCTGGTGGAACACACTGGCTCAAGTTAAGGGTATTAATGAGGCTTATGCCATTCCGTGGGAAGAATTCAAGGGGGCCATGATCGAAGAGTACTGCCCCAGGATAGAGATACAGAAGATGGAGGCTGAGTTCTGGGAGTTAAAGGTTGTGGGAAACGATCTTGATGGTTACAACCGTAGGTATCTGGAATTAGCGCTGATGTGTCTCACGGTGGTTACCCCGGAATTTAAGAGAATTGAACGGTACTTGTGGGGACTTCCCAAGTCCATTCAGGGGAATGTCACCTCTTCTAATCCACCCAACATCCTGGCAGCTATGCGAATGGCGCATACCCTTATGAACCAAATTATCAGCAAAGAACCAGAGAAGGGTAAATCCGAACCAGGAGCCAGTGGTGAGAAGCGTAAGTGGGACTACAACAACAAGGGGAGAACCTATGATCAAACCCCCGCTAAGAGGCCTAACGACAGAAGGAACCCCAACCCGAACACTAGCTCGAACCCCAACTACAAGG
Source organism: Rutidosis leptorrhynchoides (assembly GCF_046630445.1). Lineage (NCBI taxonomy): Eukaryota > Viridiplantae > Streptophyta > Magnoliopsida > Asterales > Asteraceae > Rutidosis > Rutidosis leptorrhynchoides. The sequence continues at coordinate 25,501,997 of NC_092337.1, forward strand.
GTACTCTACCGCAGTGCAAGAGGTGCTACAAGCACCATACCGGGTACTGTAATGCGATCTGTGAAAAATGCAACAAAATCGGGCACGTTGGCAAGAACTGCAAGATTCCCATTCCAGCTATGAGGACAAACCAAAATGGGCCAAGAAAATGCTATGAGTGTGGACAGCAGGGCCACTTTAGGAATGATTGCCCCAATAAAAAGAAGGACGGCGTACCACCGCGTGGTAGAGCTTTCAACGTTAATGCAAGGGATGCATGTGAGAACCCCGACTTGGTTACAGGTATATTCACTATCAACAATCTATTAGCCTCTGTCCTATTTGATACTGGTGCCGATAGAAGCTATGTCTGTAGAAACTTTTGCTCTAAGATAGATTGGTCATTAGTGCCTTTAGAAGAAAATATGCTAGTAGAAGTAGCCAATGGGAAACTTGAGAAAGTTGACCAAATTGGACGAGGAGCTATTATTAACATAGCTGGTGTGGATTTCGCAATTGACTTAATACCTATCAAATTGGGAAGCTTTGACGTGATTGTTGGCATGGACTGGTTGACCAAAGTAAGGGCCGACATTATCTGTGGAGATAAAGCACTTCGTATACCACAAGGAGACGGTGAGCTACTGACTATTTACGGAGAGAGATGTAACTCGAAGCTGAACCTCATTAGTTGTATGAAAGCGTAGAAGATCATGAAGAAGGGACGACTTGCTGTTTTAGCACACGTGAAGGCTTTAGAAACGGAGGAGAAGAGCGTGAATGATGTACGGATCGTGAATGAATTCCCTGACGTCTTTCCGGAAGAGTTGCCTGGATTACCGCCACCCAGAGCAGTGGAGTTCCAAATCGATCTAGTGCCGGGAGCTGCACCCGTAGCTCGCGCACCTTATCGACTAGCACCTTCCGAACTGCAAGAGTTGCAGAGTTAACTGCAGGAATTACTCGACCGAGGGTTTATCCAACCGAGCTCGTCGCCTTGGGGCGCACCTGTTTTATTCGTGAAGAAGAAGGACGGATCCTTCCGCATGTGTATCAACTACCGCAAACTCAACAAATTGACGATCAAGAATCGATATCCCCTTCCCCGAAATGACGATCTTTTTGATCAGCTACAAGGATCGAGCGTGTACTCTAAGATCGATTTGCGATCCGGTCATCACCAGTTGAGGGTGAAAGAGAGTGATGTGATGAAGACTGCGTTTAGAACCCACTATGGTCACTAAGAGTTTCTCGTGATGCCGTTCGGATTAACCAACGCACCAGTCGTGTTCATGGACCTCATGAATCGTGTCTGCAAGCCTTATCTGGATAAATTCGTTATCGTCTTCATAGATGATATCCTCATCTACTCCAAGAGCGAAGAAGAACATGAGCAACATCTTCGGTTAGTGCTTGAACTCTTGAGGCGAGAGCAGCTTTATGCCAAATTCTCCAAGTGTGAATTTTGGCTGAAGGAAGTCCAATTTCTGGGTCATATTGTGAGTGATCAAGGTATCAAAGTTGACCCCGCCAAGATTGAAGCTATCAGCAAGTGGGAGACACTGATGTGTTGCACGTGGTGTACGAAAATACTATTATTTTTAATACAAAATACTACAAAATATGACACAAGTTTTATTAATTTACGGATGGGATATACCAAAACCTTGCTACAACACTATAGGCAGTGTACCTAATCGTAGAGTAGTGTAGTTTTTAGTAAGTCCGGTTCGTTCCACAGGGAGCTGGTGATACTTACTATATTTTTAACTATATTTATACAAAATATATATAATTATATAAGTAGTAATATTATTATAAAAGGGGGGTTTTACCGTTTAATGACCGGTTTGTCGATTCTATATTTTAAGCGTAAAGATAAATGACGATAATTAAAGTGCGTAAAATAATGACAATAAATAAAATGACAGTAAATAAAATTGCGAGTAATAAAATGACAGTAAATAAAGATACGATGAGAAATATAATAAAAGAATTATGCTTATTTAAACTTCCGTAATCATGATGTTTGACGTGTTGATTTTAATTTATTACCATGGGATAATTGTCCTTTGTCATGGTTTATTTGTTACGTCTATCTGGTTTTTGTCCATAATAGTCCATCGGTCATAAATATAAAGTGCGAGTATCCTCGTCAAATTACCCTTATACCCGAAGTCAAATATTCCAACTGATTAAGGATTTAAACTGTGACGCAGCTATCACTTCTGTCAACAATTACACCAGTTATCACTGTATGTAATTCACCCCTGTTTTAATTAGTTTATGAATATTAATTCATCCACTTGATCAGAATGAATAATCAATTACCCAACCCAATTGATTAATTAAATGATTATAACAGATTCCATATGAACGTCACTAAATAGGACAACCATAATCATTATTAATTATTAGGATAATTAATTTGAAGATAGGTTCGACAGACTCCAATGAGTTGTCACTCAATTAGACAATACCCCCCATCTATTAATAGTCAATAGTCCAATTTCCACAAGTGTCGGTCTTTTGCCCAAACCTTAATTATGGTACAAAGCCCAATTACCCAATTTTAGTAATTAGCCCAACATCATGATTACTTCGTTTTAAATAAGCATAATAATAACTTAGCTACGAGACATTAATATAAAAAGGTTGAACATAACTTACAATGATTAAAAATAGTGTAGCGTTACACGGACAGAATTTCGACTTACACACTCAAACGATCTCTATCATAAATCTTATTATTATCATAATTTAAAATTAAAATTAAGATTATTGTTATATCTTATTACATTAACATTATGATAGAGATTTTTAGATATTGATATTGATAATAGATTTTTAGGATAGAAAAAGGGATGCCTTTAATTGATCGATAATCATCGCCTTTTATAGGCAAAATATGAAATTGAATTTTCATTTACGACCCCTGAACTATGCTAAATTAACAACTTTTTATTATTTAATATTATTCTTATTATGAATTATTTAAATATTATATTTTATTCTTGTGCATAGTTGACTCGTAATTTTTACACCGTTGCGTCGAGCGTTGAGAGTTGACTCATGTCCCGGTTTCGGATTTTCGAACGTCCTTGCGTACTATTTTATATCGTGTACTTTGCGTTTTGTAACTTGTACTCTTGTCATTTTTAGACGTTCTTCATCAATAATTTGAACCTTTTTAATTGTATCTTGTACTTTTGAGCTTTTTGGACCTTTTTGTCTTCAATTTGTCGAATCTGCCTTTTGTCTTCGCACTTATTTAATATAAACGAATATCACTTGAAAATGGAACAATTGCAACTAAAATCTTGTCTTTCTTGGGGGATAATGCTATGAAATATATGTTCCTTTTTAGCCTTATCAATATCCCCACACTTGAGCGTTGCTTGTCCTCAAGCAATATAGTCTTGAAATACTAGAATCACTTCTTTATTCTTCACACTTTGTACATCAGTGATTTTGATATGGCGGTATAAACAATGGTAGTAACGATATGGTTTACAGTCCCACATGACTATAAAAATTTAGATCCATTAAGGAAATTGGATCTTTATGAAAACATTTGATCTTTTGAAAATTCATTCTAGCTTTTACCCTAGATAAGTTTTCTGATTTGATCCATCATCGGTGTTGCAAAATATATTTGTGGATCAATATTTTGGCTAAAACTTTTAGGTTCGTGTAATCCACTGCTATCCCGGTATCGGAAAGCACACATCCAGTTTACTTGTTCCGTATATTACCTTTCGGTAAACTACCGTCCGGTTGTAAAGGAAAGCGATGAACAAGAAACTGTTAAGGCAATGTCCCGTGACATGCAGATGATTATGGTCTTATTAACGTGTCGGATGCTAGAACTATCCTTGGTAGGAGCGATAGTAAAGATCATCCTATAATTTTTCGGTCTGGCACAAGGTCCTGTCTCCGACCATGCTATGCAACCACCGTTCTTACGGTTGACACCCGATTTGGTTCAGGTGACCTAATGAATTCCAGGTGAATTTCTTAGGATTTTACGTTCAATGGTAATGAACGCATTGAAAATGGTTTTTTCAGAAAACAAATCGGTTTGTATTTTTGATCAAAATATTTTCTCGTTCATGCTCGAGTTTAGATATCATCGAATTCCATGAGTTTGAATTCTCAATCTTTAAGGTCAATCTCTAGGATTGAGTATTATCAGTCTTAAAAGCTGATTTTTAATCTTTAAGGAGATTATCCTTTTCTGGGGATCTGATTCATTAGTCTTATCAAGCTAATTTGCACGGTGCCCCCCATTGTACGAGATAAATCCTTCTCATGGTTAGGATAAATCTGACCACATGGCGACCCTGTTTGATGCTGAGGTCCGTGGATTTCCTGCTGATTTTAGAGATGACTTTTCTAGATTTTTCGTCAACCTACAGCTGGTCTGGACGACAACTTCATGACCTAAATCAAGAAGCGCGTTTCTTTTTCGGAAGACTTTACTTCCTTTTAATGATGGAATTGATTCATCGTGTAGATCCATCTTTCTTACAGTAAATTGGGTAATACTGATTAAAATCGTCCAAAACAAAAGTACCTGCAATAACTTTACAGAAACATGTGATAGATAGTTTTTAATTGAATAACTTGGTACATTCTCCCCACACTTAGTTTCTTTCTTTGCTTTTTTTATTCTCCTTTATTCCATTTTAAATGAATTCAATCGTTTTAGGGTGTTTCTCAATTTATGTCCTTTCCGAGGTAACGATAATTTCGGTATTATCACCTAGTTTTCACCGTTCATAAATATGTATAAACATGATTTTGACTTCATTTAATTGAAAATTTTTCAAATTTTCATAAAATTTGGCAAATAAACTAAGTGTAAACCCGAGAGAATTTATAACCCTTCCCCACACTTAAGATCATGCAATGCCCTCATTTGCATGAAATCAGACTATAATTATAAATTCATGAGGGTGATTAGCGTAGAGAAATGATTAAAAATACCCAGTTTGCAAACGTCTTGTTGTTATCTCACATTTGATATTTTACGTCTTGTCGTCAAAATTAGTACCTTTTGTTGAACTTAATGACAGTCTTTGAAAGTGCGCTGTTTTACCCTGTTTTGTACATAACATAAAATACAAACATATATACATATTTTTGAAGTTTGGTATATAACCCCTACGTTCAAAAATTAATATAATATTTTTTTTTTTTTTTTTTTGCATACTTTAGATCAATAAAATTAAATGATAACAAAATTTGTCGCCCCGCCCTCGGGTAAAGCAATTTCGGCTCAACGACCTAGTCTTTAACTCACGACGAATTTTAGAAATCATTTTTTAAACTTAATGAATTAAAGTAAATTTTGTTTTTAAAAACTTAAATTAAAATGCATATTAATTTCATAAAAAAAAACCTACAAAACAAAAATTCAGAATGGAGGGAGAAAACTAGTTCTTTAGTGTCTGCTAGCGGAAAAGACCAATCGGGTTCCATTCTCGGAACTACACGAGAACAGAACAACTAACTCTAGATAGCATTTTATTTTTAGAACATTTGAATCTCCCCACACTTAGGTAGCCGTGGTGTCAAAATTGTGATTAACTTCATCGTTAATTTCTCTTGGTCCATAATCAACTTGCATATCCGTGACTTTTTCTTTAAGCCATTGGTCGGATTCCTGTGTAATATCCACAATTTCAACTAGTTTCTCCTTTTCTTTAGGTGATAGATTGGATACTAACCGGTTACATAACTTAAAGTTCCCCTTGGTTCTAGCATCGCGAATCCGTTTAATAAGTTTCTTCATTGAACTATTAATAACGGGATCATTTAATTTCGTATCAACAACGGGGTTCTTTGTTATCATGTCATCATTAGGTGTTACTTCATTTTCCCCACACTTAGGCGTTTCATTATTGCTAAGTATTACCGTTGGAGTTGGTAAAAGCACATGGTTCTTACCAATTGTTTTTACTGGTTCAACGGTTTTGGCTGGTGGAGATTTAGACTTTCGAATCATAAAAGTGATTGATTTGTCACCACTTTTAAGTGTCATTCTTCCATTTCCTACATCAAATAACGCCTTGGTGGACGCTAAGAATGGTCGACCTAAAATTAGAGGAATGTTTGGGTCCTCTTCTATGTCAATGACAATAAATTCGACTAGAAAGGTTAAATTGCCTACTTGAACGGGTAGGTTGTCAGCAATTCCAACTGGGTGCTTAATGGTTTGATCAAAGAGTCGAACACTCATATCCGTTGGACTTAACTTACCTACACCTAATCTCTTATATAAGGAAAGAGGCATAACACTTACACTTGCACCTAAATCTGCTAGTGCATCATACATGACACAATCACTAAGTAGACAAGGAACAATAAATTCACCCGAATCACCTACCCTAGGTGGAGGTTTTGGTGGAACTGTCTTCACCGGGTTTATATTTACGGCTTTTGTTTCTTGCACTTTCTTATTCTTTTTCTTCTTCTTCTTTCCAGAGGTATCACAATCTTTATTACCTATCACTTGCTCATACTCAACTCCTTTTCTTGGAAACGGGATGGGTGGTTTGTATGGTGCCACCACTGGCTTTACATACTCGGGTGGTGGTGGTGTAACTTCTTCATTGTTACTCTCATCTAAAACCTTCCCATCTTCTGGTGCTGGTTTTTCAGAATTCGTTGAAACCATATTAACATTCTCATTCCGAGGATTTACTTCAGTATTACTCGGTAGCTTTCCTTGTTCCCTCTCACTCATCATGCTAGCAAGAGTACCTACGTGTTTTTCTAGATTCAAAATGGAAGCTTGTTGAGTTCTTAATGACTGATCAAATCTCTCGTTCGTTTGGGTTTGAGTTTCAATAAATTGTGTTTGAGATTCAACTAGCTTGAATACCACGTCTTCCATATTTGACTTTTTCTCTTCGGTTTGTTGTTGTGGTTTATATAAGCCAGGTCTTTGTTGATTGAAAGTGTTGTTTTGAGTTGGTTGGTTATTCGGACCTTGTTGGTTGTACGAATTATTGTTGGGTCCATTTGGATTGTAAAGAATGTTTTGATTTCGATTGAAGTTCAGCTTTGGCGGTTGATAATTATTTTGATAATTATTTCCCGGCCTTTGGTTCATATAGGAAACATTCTCTCGTTGTTCCATCGTTGGTTCAATGTGACAATCTTTCGTTAAGTGTGGTCCACCGCATTGCTCACAACTGATTCGTATTGCGTGAATATCTTTATTCATCTTTTCCATTCATCTTTCGAAAGCATCTATTTTTGCGGAAACGGAATCAAAGTCATGGCTAGAATCGGCTCTAGCCACTTTAGATGAACGATAAATATCTTTTTCTTGGTGCCACTCATGTGAGTGGGATGTTGTGTTATCAATAATTTTGTAAGCTTCAGTTGCGGTTTTCTTCATAATGGAACCACCAGCTGTTATGTCGATGTCTTTTCGTGTAGCAACGTTGACACCTTGGTAGAATATTTGTACTATTTGGTAAGTGTCTAAACCGTGTTGAGGACATCCTCTCAACATCCTTCCGAATCTTGTCCACGCCTCATATAATGTTTCATTTGGCTTTTGCGCGAACGTAACAATTTCTCCTTGAAGTCTCACGGCTTTGGATGCCGGAAAGAATCGTTTAAGAAATTTTTCAACTAAAACATCCCATGTGTCAATCGCCCCTTCAGGTAACGATTCTAACCAATCTTTGGCTTCTCCCTTTAAAGTCCAGGGAAACAACATGAGATAGATCTGCTCATCTTCCACTTCTCGGATTTTGAATAGTGTACAAATTCTTTTAAACGTACGAAGGTGTTCGTTAGGATCTTCATTCGGTGCACCACTGAATTGGCATTGGTTAGTTACCATGTGTAGAATTTGTCCTTTGATTTCATAATCTGGCGCATTAACTTCTGGCTTAATAATGGCGTGACCTTGGCCCGTGCGTGTGGCTCTCATTCGGTCTTCCATACTTAGAGGTTCCAGATTTTCCATAATTGAATTTGTTGAATATGAATCACTAGAAGATTCTGATTTAATGGTTTGTGGTTCAGGAGGAATGATTAGTGGTTCTGGATCTTGGAATTGTCCCTGAATATTCTCCGGATTCTCAATTGTGAGGTCGGGTTCAAAAGATGGATTATCGGAAATTTGAGTTGGAGTTCTTGGTCGACTAGATGATGATTCTAAAGAAAAATCAACGGCGACAATATTGGCTAGATGTCTTGATCGAGTTATAGGTGGTGAACGTATGAAAGGTGGTGAACGTTTTACTCGGTGCATTCACTGAATATCCTATTAGTTTTTAAAAGGAAAGAAAAATTATATAAGTTATCCAATTAATAGACTTTTCTGATTTTGCCCACGTTTCGAATAGCCAAAAGATGCAGCAGAGGGGCAGGATTCGTTTGGTCTCAATATAATTGAGTACTGTTTGGCTCCAATAACCCGGTCCACGTACAAATCCAACTATTACTACGAACCAGAAAATTTTGATGTCTATCAATTTAACCACTTAAAATAAATTTTCGTAATTTTAAGAAATTTAGATAAGAAGTAGAATAAAAATCTTATCCTAAAACTAGAATAGCGAGAAATAAGAAAGAAAAAAAAAACGCGTCGAAAAAGGTCGAAAAATAAAAGGTCGAAAAATAGGCGTCGAAAAATAAAAATAAGAAAGTAGCGCGAAAAACGGCGTCGCAAAATTCTAAAGCACATAAATCTTAGTCTAAGGAATAAGCACTTAAGGGATTTTACGGCAAACCTAAAAATTCTAGAAATAAAAATAATTATGGCAAAACTAAACTTAATACTAAAAATTGTAACTAGAGTCTAAAAATCTAAAGGTAATAAAAAAAAAAAAAAAATTTTTTATTTTTATTTTTATATATTTCGTTTTTTAAGGATTTTAAAATTTTTTTTTTTAAAAAAAAAAATTTTTTTTTATATAATTTTTTTTTAAAACTTTTTTTTTTTAAAATTTTTTTTTTTAAAAAACGATTTTTTTTACACAATTTTTTTTTTTTTTTTTTAAAAACGAAATTTTTTTTTTCTTAAAAAAAACGATTTTTTTTTTTAAAAAAACGATTTTTTTTACAAATTAATAATTTTTTTATAATTATAATTTTTTTTCAAAACTTTTTTTTTATTCATTTACTATTCATGAATAGTAAATGAAAATAAATTAATTAATTTACTATTCACATGAAAGCGACATGATAGAAATTATTAATTATAAGTTACATAATATACCCCTGAAGTATTTAATAAATACGACTTTTTAAAACTTATCAAATTCTAAAATATTATTATATTATTATATTCTATTTCAATATTATTATATTATTATATTCTATTTCAATATTATTATATTATTATATTTTATTTCAATATTATTATAATTAAAAATATAGCGTTTTAGCGCTCCCCGGCAGCGGCGCCAAAAACTTGAAGTGTTGCACGTGGTGTACGAAAATACTATTATTTTTAATACAAAATACTACAAAATATGACACAAGTTTTATTAATTTACGGATGGGATATACCAAAACCTTGCTAGAACACTATAGGCAGTGTACCTAATCGTAGAGTAGTGTAGTTTTTAGTAAGTCCGGTTCGTTCCACAGGGAGCTGGTGATACTTACTATATTTTTAACTATATTTATACAAAATATATATAATTATATAAGTAGTAATATTATTATAAAAGGGGGGTTTTACCGTTTAATGACCGGTTTGTCGATTCTGTATTTTAAGCGTAAAGATAAATGACGATAATTAAAGTGCGTAAAATAATGACAATAAATAAAATGACAGTAAATAAAATTGCGAGTAATAAAATGACAGTAAATAAAGATACGATGAGAAATATAATAAAAGAATTATGCTTATTTAAACTTCCGTAATCATGATGTTTGACGTGTTGATTTTAATTTATTACCATGGGTTAATTGTCCTTTGTCATGGTTTATTTGTTACGTCTATCTGGTTTTTGTCCATAATAGTCCATCGGTCATAAATATAAAGTGCGAGTATCCTCGTCAAATTACCCTTATACCCGAAGTCAAATATTCCAACTGATTAAGGATTTAAACTGTGACGCAGCTATCACTTCTGTCAACAATTACACCAGTTATCACTGTATGTAATCCACCCCTGTTTTAATTAGTTTATGAATATTAATTCATCCACTTGATCAGAATGAATAATCAATTACCCAACCCAATTGATTAATTAAATGATTATAACAGATTCCATATGAACGTCACTAAATAGGACAACCATAATCATTATTAATTATTAGGATAATTAATTTGAAGATAGGTTCGACAGACTCCAATGAGTTGTCACTCAATTAGACAATACCCCCCATCTATTAATAGTCAATAGTCCAATTTCCACAAGTGTCGGTCTTTTGCCCAAACCTTAATTATGGTATAAAGCCCAATTACCCAATTTTAGTAATTAGCCCAACATCATGATTACTTCGTTTTAAATAAGCATAATAATAACTTAGCTACGAGACATTAATATAAAAAGGTTGAACATAACTTACAATGATTAAAAATAGTGTAGCGTTACACGGACAGAATTTCGACTTACACACTCAAACGATCTCTATCATAAATCTTATTATTATCATAATTTAAAATTAAAATTAAGATTATTGTTATATCTTATTACATTAACATTATGATAGAGATTTTTAGATATTGATATTGATAATAGATTTTTAGGATAGAAAAAGGGATGTCTTTAATTGATCGATAATCATCGCCTTTTATAGGCAAAATATGAAATTGAATTTTCATTTACGACCCCTGAACTATGCTAAATTAACAACTTTTTATTATTTAATATTATTCTTATTATGAATTATTTAAATATTATATTTTATTCTTGTGCATAGTTGACTCGTAATTTTTACACCGTTGCGTCGAGCGTTGAGAGTTGACTCATGTCCCGGTTTCGGATTTTCGAACGTCCTTGCGTACTATTTTATATCGTGTACTTTGCGTTTTGTAACTTGTACTCTTGTCATTTTTAGACGTTCTTCATCAATAATTTGAACCTTTTTAATTGTATCTTGTACTTTTGAGCTTTTTGGACCTTTTTGTCTTCAATTTGTCGAATCTGCCTTTTGTCTTCGCACTTATTTAATATAAACGAATATCACTTGAAAATGGAACAATTGCAACTAAAATCTTGTCTTTCTTGGGGGATAATGCTATGAAATATATGTTCCTTTTTAGCCTTATCAGACACCCACTACTCCGACTCACATCCGCCAATTTCTAGGTCTTGTCGATTACTACAGAAGGTTTATTGAAGGTTTTTCGTTGATTTCGCGTCCTTTGACCGCACTGACTCACAAAGGAAAGAAGTTCGTTTGGGAAACCGAATAAGAAGCAGCATTTCAAACCCTGAAGCAGAAGTTAACCACCGCACCTATCTTATCTCTTCCCGAAGGCAGTGACGACTTCGTTGTGTACTGCGATGCTTCGAAGAATGGTTTTGGTTGTGTATTGATGCAAAGAACGAAGGTCATTGCTTATGCATCTTGTCAGCTGAAGATTCATGAGCAAAACTACACTACTCACGATCTCGAACTTGGAGCCTTTGTCTTCGCATTGAAGCTGTGGAGACACTATCTCTATGGAACAAAGAGTACCATATTCACCGATCACAAAAGCCTCCAACACATCTTTGATTAGAAGCAGCTGAACATGAGACAATGACGATAGATTGAGAGGCTGAACGACTATAATTGTGAACTTCGTTACCATCCGAGTAAGTCCAATGTTGTAGCCGACGCTTTAAGTCTAAAGGAGAGAACGGTACCTCTTCGTGTTCGGGCTCTGAATATCACCATCCATTCGAACCTCCATAGCCAGATCAGAGTAGCCCAAGAAGAGGCTCTCAAGGAGGAGAACATATCTCGTGAATACCTGAACATCCTGGTCCCTAAATTCGAGGTTAAGGAGTCTGGACTCCGATGTTATGCAGAAAGAATTTGGGTACCTCGTTATGGAGATTTACGAAGTCTTTTACTTGATGAAGCCCACAAGTCGAGATATTCGATTCATCCAGGAGCCGGAAAAATGTACCACGATCTCAAGGAACAGTATTGGTGGCCAAATCTTAAGAAGGATGTTGCAACTTATGTTGGGAGGTGTTTACCTTGTTCGAAGGTTAAAGCTGAACATCAGAGGCCATCTGGATTACTTCAACAACCAGAAATCCCACAATGGAAATGGGAAGAAATTACGATCGACTTCATCATGAAGCTACCAAAAACGGTGGGCGGATACGATACAATCTGGGTTATCGTTGACCGTCTTACCAAATCTGCTCATTTTCTAGCGATGAAGGAAACAGATACAATGGAGAGACTTGCTCAACTATACATCAAAGAGGTTGTATCTCGTCATGGTGTACCTCTATCAATTATCTCCGATGGCGATCCCCGTTTTGCTTCCAGATTCTGGCATTCCTTGCAAGAAGCCTTGGGAACTCGTCTCGACATGAGCACCGCGTATCACCCCCAGACCGACGGTCAGAGTGAACGAACGATTCAAACTTTAGAGGACATGTTATGTGCCTGTGTTATTGACTTCGGAAAGTCTTGGGAAAGGCATCTTCCGCTAGCCGAATTCTCTTACAACAACAGTTATCATTCGAGTATTAAAGCCGCGCCTTTTGAAGCGTTGTATGGCCGCAAGTGCCGTTCTCCTATTTGTTGGGCCGAGTTAGGCGAAGTGCAAATCACCGGACCCGAGATAGTCCATGAAACGACGGAGAAGATTTCTCAGATTCAAGCGAGACTTAAGACGGCCCGCGATCGCCAAAAGAGTTATGCTGATCTTAAACGTAAAGACTTCGAATTTAACGTGGGTGACTGAGTAATGTTGAAGGTCGCACCTTGGAAAGGTGTAATTCGTTTTGGAAAGCGCGGAAAGTTAAACCCGCGATATATTGGTCCTTTTGAAATTTTGGAACGTGTTGGACCCGTTGCTTATCGGCTGGATCTTCCGACTCAGTTGAGTGTTGTTCATCCTACCTTCCATGTATCAAATTTGAAGAAGTGCCTTGCTCCACCGGAACTTATCATACCATTGAAAGAACTTACGATTGATGACAAACTCCACTTCGTGGAAGAACCTGTCGAAATTATGGACCGTGAGGTCAAAACCTTGAAACGCAATAAGATTCCAATTGTCCGAGTTCGATGGAATGCCAAGCGTGGACCCGAGTTTACCTGGGAGCGAGAGGATCAAATGAAGCAGAAGTATCCTCACCTTTTCCCAGCTCCTCCATCACCATCAGCTTAAATTTCGGGACGAAATTTCCAATAACAGGTGGGTAATGTAACGACCCGACTTTTTCGACTTGCTTTCGTGCCTTGTATTTTTGCGAAACTGCGATTTTGTGCGTACTGTGTTACTTTATACTCTGGAAACTTGATATACGTGGTTTACTTCCAATTATATGTTAAAATGTGCCTTAGAGTACGTAGGATACTTAACTTGTTCACTGGATGCTTTTATAACCGTTAGCGTTACTTGACGTTTCGATTAAACCGCGAACTGCGCGCACGTTTAACTTTTTTCGTAACCGGAATATTATGACTGCGAAATATTAATTATTATTTTATAATAATAATTACCTGGATTTTTGGATGCTTAATTTTAACTAATTATTTACTAGATCACAATAGTTAGTTTTGTTGGACTTTCTACCTTATTGGACCTTAGCCCAACCTACACTAGCTAGTGGCCCAATTAATTAGCCCAAGTATTATTACTAGTGACTTATAATAAATAAAATAAATTAATTAATGAGTCATACAAGCATTTGGGTAAGGATTATCCATATTGTTACATGGGATTCTAGCATAAGTACATGCTTTAGACAACCACTAACCAAAAAGCAAAATGGTGTCTCCCCCTCCCCCCTTTGAAAATCACGGCCAAGAGGCCCTTCCACCTCATCAATCCATGTCAAAATTTTTGCTTATAAATACTAGCCAATTTCCCTCATTCAAACACTAGCTCTCATTTAGTTTTCACACACAATTGTTCTTTCTTTCTTTCCTTTCTAGTATTACTTGTAAGTTTTCTCTTTTTCTTCTTCTTTTCCCTTCCAATTTCGTGTATCATCATCATTCTTTCATGCAGATCAAGTTCCTTTAACTTGATCTTGATTATATCTTGTTGATTCAAGCATGAATCCTTCAAGAAAATGGAAGATTCAAGCTTTCTAGCTTTGAATCTTCACCAACTTTGTAGATCTACTTCTTTTATGTTTTAATCTTGATATTTTATGATAAAGATTCAAACTTTTATTTGTAATCTTCATGTATCTTCAAGATCCAAGCTTTATGCTTCAAGATCTTCAAGAACAACCAAGATGCAAGCTTTCTAGCTTGAATCTTCATATCTTGTTGTTGGATCTAAGTTTTCTAGCTTACGATCTTGTTGTTTTGTTATAAAGATCAAAACTTGTGTTTATGGTCTTCATGAAACTTAAAGATCCAAGCTTTATGCTTCAAGATCTTCAAGAACACTAAAGGTTCAAGTTTTCTAGCTTTGTGACCTTATAAATTGTGTGAAAGGGATCCAAGCTCTCTAGCTTAGGGTTCCATCACTTCATTTGACTTAGATCATGTTCATACTTTTTTGATTGATGTAAAGTTTGTAACTTTGTTGTAAATAGGACTTGTAATTGTGTTAAGACTAAGGATATGATGTAACCTTGGTTCATCATCCATCTAAGACTCTTAAATGAGTTGTGTTACCACTTGGTCTTAACATATTGTGTATTGATGGTAGAATCTTGGTCAAAAGTGATGCTAAACCATCAACAAGTTGTACACTTGAAGCTACAAGCATCAAGGATGAGAACCGTGATGAGCATCAAGCACCAAGAACCCCACCGGCGCACTTGTCCACTGATTTTCGTATCTGATCAGGCTACTTGGGCTACTGGAAAGTTGATTTTCAGTTAGTTCGGTTTGAGTAGATGATTTTTTGTTTAGGCCTCGTCTTAATCCGAGTTACGGTTTAGGATTTATGGCCCTCCGAGAGTCACTACACCCTATTAACGTTGTGCTGAAATTTCTGACCTACTCGCACTTAAACCATCGCCACGGTCAAACAAAGACGAGTGAGGTTCTGAAAACTTGTCAGCTGTTAGGGGACTCATATACGGAGCCATAGCCACTGACTATGCATCTTTTCGATTTACGTAGAGGTCGTAACAGCTGACCGAATCAGCCTATTGTTTCGATCTCTATTCTTGTCGAACTTACTTAGGTTTTATGATGACGATGATGACACTTAAACTTATTTTATGCACTATTAGAATTTATAAAGACAACCTACTGACCTAGTAACATTTGATTTAGGTTGACGACCTTTCGGACCGACTTACTACTTGCGTACTTTCATTACCGACTTTACCGCTTTTATCACTGTGAGTTATAGCATCCCTTTTTACTTTAACTATTTTGGGACTGAGAATACATGCGCTTTTTACGTTTTACATGTTAGGCACGAGTACTTAAACTTTATATGTGTGTGGGTTATACAACGGCATAAACATTCCCCTTAACACGGTAACGTTTAGTCATTGGTTTTTGAACCGGTGAACGCGAATCTTAGATATGGATCCATAGGGTTTGACATCCCCACTCGGGCTAATCGCGCTAGCATTTAACGGGTGTTTAATACTTCGTGAACATACGCACTCGCCAAGTGTACTTTCAGGGGGTTATAAACGTTAAGTCTAGTTACCGGGTGCCCACGGTTATACATATACTTTTCATATTGTTTGTTACACTGAAATCTCGTGGCCTACCTTACGTTACTGTTACAACTTAAACTATAGCTCACCAACATTCGTGTTGACTTTTAAGCGTGTATTTCTCAGGTGCCTAGAGGTTTATTGCTTCCGCTGTTAGACTTGATGTCATGCTGTTAGATTTTCTGTCTTGCTGTTAAGGACCTGCTGTTTTAGTTATCCGCTGCATTACTAAGAGATGTCTCATTCATGGAACTTTTCTGTTGCATTCATAGTTTATGTTAATTTCAAACAATGGCTTTGTAACGACCTTAGGGTCAAATAATTATGTTTATGCTCCTATTCGTAGGATGCGCGCTATCTTTTGTAAAACGTTATCTTTTTATGAATGCAAACTGGTTTTCAAACAGCATGTAGTATTCAACCGTGTAAAGATCCTGTTGTTGACGAATCGTACACGATGGTTTTGTACGGGGCGTCACACAGGTGGCCTGATCAGATACGAAAATCAGTGGACAAGTGCTCCGGTGGGGTTCTTGGTGCTTGATGCTCATCACGATTCTCATCCTTGATGCTTGTAGCTTCAAGTGTACAACTCGTTGATGATTTAGCATCACCTTGACTAAGATTCCACCATCAATACACAATATGTTAAGACCAAGTAAGAACACAACTCATTTATGAGTCTTAGATGGATGATGAACCAAGGTTACATCATATCCTTAGTCTTAACACAATTACAAGTCACAATTACAACTAAAGCTACAAACTTTACACCAACCAAGCAAGTATAAACATAATCTAAGTCAAATGAAGTGATGGAACCCTAAGCTAGAGAGCTTGGATCCCTTTCACACAATTTATAAGGTCACAAAGCTAGAAAGCTTGAACCTTTAGTGTTCTTGAAGACCTTGAAGCATAAAGCTTGGATCTTTAAGTTTCATGAAGACCATAAACACAAGTTTTGATCTTTATAACAAAACAACAAGATCATAAGCTAGAAAACTTAGATCCAACAACAAGATATGAAGATTCAAGCTAGAAAGCTTGCATCTTGGTTGTTCTTGAAGATCTTGAAGCATAAAGCTTGGATCTTTAAGATATATGAAGATAACAAACAAAAGTTTGAATCTTTTTAACAAAACAACAAGATTAAAGTAAGAAAAATATAGATCTACAAAGTTGGTGAAGATTCAAAGCTAGAAAGCTTGAATCTTCCATGTTCTTGAAGGATTCATGCTTGAATCAACAACATATAATCAAGATCAAGGCTAAAGAGCTTGATCTTCCATGATGATGATGATATGCCACGAAAATGATGAAGGAAAAGAAGAAGAAAAAGAAAACTTACAAGTAATACAAGAAAGGAAGGAAGGAAAGAAAGAGCAAGTGTGTGTGAAAATAAAATGAGCAAGTGTTTGAATGAGAGGTAAATTGCTAGTATTTATAAGCAAAATTTTGACAAGGATTGATGACATGGAGGCCATTTAGGCCGTAGGTTTTGAGGGAGAGGGGAGGAGACACCATTTTGCTTTTTGGTTAGTGGTTGTCTAAAGCATGTACTTATGCTAGAATCCCATGTAACAATATGAATAATCCTTATCCAAATGCTTGTATGACTCACTAATTAATTTATTTTATTTATTTTATTTATTATGGGTCACTCGTAATAATACTTGGGCTAATTAATTGGGCCACTAGCTAGTGTAGGGTGGGTTAAGGTCCAATAAGGTAGAAAGTCCAACAAGACTAACTATTGTGATCTAGTAAATAATTAAATAAAATTAAGCATCCAAAAACTCAGGTAATTATTATAAAATAATAATTAATATTTCACAGTCATAATATTCCGGTTACGACAAAAGTTAAACGTGCGCGCAGTTCGTGGTTTATTCGAAACGTTAAATAACACTAACGGTTATAAAAGCATCCGGTGAACATGTTAAGTATCCTACGTACTCTAAGGCACGTTTTAACATATAATTGGAAGTAAACCACGTATATCAAGTTTCCAGAGTATAAAGTAACACAGTACGCACAGATACGCAGTTTCGCAAAAATACAAGGCACAAAAGCAAGTCGAAAAAGTCGGGTCGTTACAACCGAGGTCACTTGGCATGTCAGGCGTGACTTGCTGAGTCAGAAAAAATGGAGAGTGGTAAACTATGTCAGTTAGTGTGTTAAAATAATATTTTATTATATTTAATGATTTATTCCTTTGAAAAAAAGCAAAAATAAAAAAAATGGGGTAAACATCCGTCGCGTACGCGACTGACAGAGGGGAAACTGGCATGGGCGATGAGGGTGGGGAGTGGGTGACTCAGTCACCTTAACTGATTGGGTGTGGGACGGAGGGGGGACGGAGGTCCACTCCCACTGCTCTAAGCAAGTGGGTGTGGTTTTTTATGCTTTTTATAGAATCCTAACACATATGTCATGGTCAAGTCTTAAAACCAGCAATACACTACAAAGGATAACATTTTTAGAGAACACAAGCATCCAACTCCTTGATATAATGATATTCCACTCATGCCAACTTTTGCCCTATAGTTTTTTTAAGTTTCAATTTAATCCTTAATTTTGATCATAAATGATTGGTGTTGGATTTTTATGTCACTTTTTACTAAATCCTAATCATAACCTTTTACACATGAGAAAAAACACTATGCTACTCATGAAGAACATAAACTTATACCATCTAATTAGTAAAAATACTAGCTGACTTCAATTCTGAAGATATTAATGATTACGATGAAATGAAACTAAATTCCATTTTAATATGAATCGTGTACTTGAAAGTATATCTACTACAGATACGTAATAAGAGTTCAACATTTTCGTTCAAAAATATGATATACAAAAGTATATTTTTGTAAGCAATAATTGAACAGTTATATAAACAAGAACACAATTAAAATACGCATTATGTAATTCTTTTAAACATCTTTTGGTTTTTTTTTCTTCACAATTTGTTACTCCTATATTATATGAAATCTACTCAAGTGATTTTACTTTGTCCAAAAAATTATATTGTACCGAGTAAAAGTAAAAAAGGATCGAATAAAAAACTTAGAAATAGTTGAAGGACCAAATTAAATCATGATCATAATTACGGATTATAGTGTTCATAATTAGATCTACGGGCAATAATTAAGGACCCTTCAAGTTCAATGTAATATTAACTTTTTGAGAATCCTTAATTATTATTACGATCATAATTAAGATAGAAAAAAGTCTAGGGGCAAAAATAAAAACTTAGAAATAGTTGAAGGACCAAATTAAAACCTCCAAGTTACAGAAACCCTCGTTTTAATCAGTATCTTTGTTTTCAACTTTTCATGTTCGGCTCAACTCAACGCTACCTTTGCTTCCTGCGCTGTAGGTATAGAACTCATCCAAACTACACCGTTTAATTCCTCCATAATCAAGCACCTGCTAATACCGAAAGTTTAATCAAGGTACACTCCTATCTTATCTTCAATTTTTTATTACTGATGATGTTCATTAACGAATATTGATTTTAATAAATGAATGGCTTGTATTCTGTATGACTGATATTCATCAATGGATATTATTTATATACTATAGTAGTCGATTAATATTCATTGATGCTCAGTCGATAACTAAGTTACTAATGTTGTGTACTGTTTGATATTCATTAATTCATTTATGAAAATTAAGTAAAACGGTTCACTAGCTGTAGCATTTTCGAAAGCTTAATGAGTTTGATTCAATACTTACCAGTTATTAATTAGTTCTTCGAACTCAAACTTACTACAGATTTAATAATGAATCATGTGAAATCGTTGATAAATGGCAACTTTTATCGGTTTTGGATGTTTAATTCAGTTCAATTTCATCTTTTATCTGTCTTTGAAGGAGTTTATCTGTCTTCTTACAATCAATTATATGTCAATGAAAGCTACTAAAGATTGAATCTTTTTATTTTTTATGTTTTATTACAGTTTGATTCTTATTTATGCAATAATGGTTGCACCATTGGAGATTACAGCAGCTGAGTTTTTACAAGTAAGTATTGTATCTCGTTTTGTTGTTAATAATGTAAAGTTTATTAAGTTGTCTTTATTTTTCAAATGATAGTAATCCGTGTAAAAAATTGAACTTTTTTTTGTTTGTTTGGATGATTTCAGGGTTCAAGTAATCATAACTTTTTCTTGCCAAAACCTTTGCCAAAAAGTAAAATTTCCCATCTGCTTTTTGGTTCATCACAAAGGAAACTAAACAAGTCGGTGAAATTATACAGCAAAGGTGTTCGACGAAATGCCTCTGAGAAAGTTAAGGCTGTTTTATCAGTAGATGCTCAAGAGGTGGGTGATGTTGAAGGTTTAGTTAATGAAAAAGTGATTCACTTTTATCGAACACCGTTTATGCAAGAAAGCGCGAATCAAGAGTTACTCAAATCGATTCAAACCAAGATTTCAGATCAGATTGTGGGTTTGAAAACCGAACAGTGTTTCAATATTGGGGTTAATGGGAATCTTTCAAAAGATCAGCTTTCGGTACTTAAATGGCTTTTAAGAGAAACATACGAGCCTGAAAATTTAGGGGTTGAAAGTTTTATATCAAAGGAGACTAAAGAAGGGTTTAAAACAACGATTGTTGAAGTGGGTCCCAGGCTTTCGTTTACAACAGCGTGGTCTACAAACGCTGTGTCCATATGCCAGGCTTGTGGGTTAACCGAAATTAACCGGTTAGAACGATCAAGGAGGTATCTTTTGTATGTTAAAGATAAAAGTGTACTTTCAGATAGTCAAATTAACGATTTTGCTGCAATGGTACACGATCGAATGACTGAATGTGTGTATCCCGAAAGACTCGTTTCGTTTAGAACGAGTGTGGTCCCCGAAGAGGTTTATTCGGTTCCTGTTATGGAAAAGGGTCAGAAAGCATTAGAAGAGATTAATCAAAAAATGGGGTTAGCATTTGATGATCAAGATTTACCCATGTACACTAATCTGTTCAAGGAGGATATTAAACGGGACCCGACAAACGTTGAGCTTTTTGATATGGCACAATCGAACAGTGAGCACAGCAGGCATTGGTTTTTTACCGGGAAGATTGTTATAGATGGTCAACCGATGGGTCAAACTCTTATGCAGATTGTAAAGAATACTTTAAAGGTGAACCCTAATAACTCTGTAATCGGGTTTAAGGACAACTCGAGTGCAATTAAAGGGTTTTTAGCGAACCCGTTGAGACCGAGTCAGCCCGGGTCAACGTCTCCATTGAGCCCGAGTACTCGTGATCTTGATATTCTGTTTACAGCCGAGACTCATAATTTCCCGTGCGCAGTTGCACCGTACCCCGGTGCGGAAACGGGCGCGGGAGGTCGTATTAGGGATACACACGCAACGGGTCGCGGGTCATTTGTGGTAGCTTCTACATCTGGTTATTGTGTTGGTAATCTTAATATTGAGGGGGCGTATGCCCCCTGGGAAGATGCTTCGTTTGAGTATCCCGAAAACTTAGCGGCCCCACTTCAAATACTTATCGATGCGAGTAACGGTGCGTCCGATTACGGGAATAAATTCGGTGAACCGATGATTCAAGGGTACACGAGAACGTTCGATATGAGATTACCGAGTGGTGAAAGACGAGGATGGGTCAAACCGATTATGTTTAGTGCGGGTATCGGTCAAATTGATCACACACATATTGAAAAAGGTGGGCCCGAAATCGGGATGTTAGTTGTGAAAATTGGTGGGCCCGCTTATAGAATCGGAATGGGTGGTGGTGCAGCATCGAGTATGGTTAGTGGTCAGAATGATGCTGAGCTGGATTTTAACGCTGTACAGCGTGGCGATGCTGAGATGGCGCAAAAGCTGTACCGGGTCGTTCGTGCTTGTGTCGAAATGGGCGAGAATAACCCAATTGTTAGTATACACGATCAAGGTGCGGGTGGTAATTGTAATGTTGTGAAGGAGATTATTTATCCTAAAGGTGCAACGATTGATATACGGGCTATTGTGGTTGGCGATCATACAATGTCGGTTTTGGAAATTTGGGGTGCCGAGTATCAAGAACAAGATGCGATTTTGGTAAACGCGAAAAGTCGGGATCTTTTGGAGTCGATTTGTAAACGAGAGCGGGTTTCAATGGCGGTTATTGGAACAATTGACGGTAAAGGGTACGTACGGTTAATCGATAGTCACGCAATCGAAAAGTCAAAGTCAAACGGGCTTCCTCAACCGCGACCCGCGGTTGACCTCGAGCTCGAAAAGGTACTTGGAGACATGCCACAAAAGACGTTTGTGTTTAACCATATTGAAAATGTTCGTGAGCCTCTTGATATAGCTCCCGGGATTACGTTAATGGATTCTTTAAAACGGGTTTTAAGGTTGCCTTCAATTTGTTCTAAAAGGTTTTTAACAACAAAAGTGGATAGGTGTGTAACGGGTCTTGTGGCACAGCAACAAACCGTTGGCCCGTTACAGATACCTCTTGCTGACGTGGCGGTTATTGCTCAAACGTTTACTGACTACACGGGTGGCGCGTGTGCGATCGGGGAACAGCCCATTAAAGGGTTACTTGACCCAAAAGCAATGGCTCGTTTGGCTGTTGGTGAGGCCTTAACCAATCTTGTTTGGGCGAAGATTACCACCTTGGGTGATGTGAAAGCGAGTGGTAACTGGATGTATGCTGCTAAACTTGATGGTGAAGGTGCAGATATGTATGATGCTGCAGTTGCTTTATCAGATGCTATGATTGAACTTGGTATTGCAATTGATGGTGGTAAAGATAGTCTTTCGATGGCGGCTCGTGTGTCGGGAGAAGTTGTTAAGGCTCCTGGGAATCTTGTTATTAGTGCGTACGCAACGTGTCCGGATATCACGAAAATTGTAACGCCTGATTTGAAGCTTAAAGATGATGGTGTACTGATTCATATTGATTTGGCTAAAGGTAAACGGCGTTTAGGTGGATCTGCTCTTGCTCAGGTACTCGTTCTTATTTTCATTCTTTTTTTTATGCAGTATTTTTTTTAAGAAGTACTGTACATATGCAGTTTCTGTACTGCATATCTGATGTTATTTGTGCTGGAAAAATTTACTGCATGTTTTTCAAACATTATCCGTTTTATGCTTTTTAATTGCTTTTCTGTGAGCTAAAACTGTATATGGTATATTTATAGTGTACCTGGCAATTGAGACCCTTACTCTCGAATTTGGGTCAAATGGGTCAAGCTTTCGGGTCAATTGGGTTTTGAAAAAAACTAGGTCCAACAATGTAAACCAAAACTTAAAAAAGGTCCAATGAGTTTTTCTTCAACCTATTGGATCCAATACAAAATATAAAAGAACGGGTCAAATAGGTATCAAATTCTAAAGTTCAATAAATAAAGATAGGTCTAATGGGTCTTGTGAATGGGTCAAATGGGTCGAGTATAACAAGTTATGTATATATATATATATATATATATATATATATATATATATATATATATATATATATATATAATATATATATATAAATATAACTAAAACAATATAATAAATATAAAAGATCAAATGTAAAAGTATATGACCCGTTTGGACCTATTTGACCCGTTTGGACCTATTTTACCCATTACCCGTTTCAGCCTGTTACCCAAACCGACCCAACCTGACCTGTTTGGACCCGATTGAAATTTTTACCCATTTGACCCATGACCCATTTCAACCCAAAACCGTTTTGACCCATTACCCAAACCGACCCAACCTGACCCGATTGCCAGGTATAGCTACTACTGTACATATGCAGTTTCTTTACTGCATATCTGTTGTCATTTGTGTTGGAAAAATTTACTGCACGTTTTTCAAACATTATATGTTATATGTTTTTTTAAATGTTTTTCTATAAGCTAAAACTGTAAATGATATATTTTTATAGTAGATTTTGAGTGACTGATGATAATAAAATATAAGATGATATGTCAGTTATCATGAGCATACATATAGGAGAGTTGCTATAGGAGAGTTTTTATAATATGTGTTAATTTAAAGTTTCAAATTATTTTGGGTATCTTTTGAATAAAACTAGATTCTAGGCTTGTGTTCGACTTTGGTTTTATTAACAGGTCATTTAGGTTAAATGAATTTAGGATGTGAAGTGAAGTGTTATGGTTTATTGCACATGCAGTTTCAAAATTACTTCATGTATACTCAAATCATAGGCTAAAAAGATGTAATTTATAAATCAGACAACTCCAGTCCAGTTACAAACCATCACATATAACAAATGATATGCACACAAAATTCAAAACAAATTTGACCTTCTGTTTTGTAGCCAAAAACGGATGTGGTTTCAAAGAATGTAAATATGGTAGTTAACCTTGACCCATCTGACCCGTCTCTTGTTTAGCTACTTATTTTATTTATCCATTTTAGTAGAAACACAACATATCTCGATCCTTTTATAAGTAAATGGATCGAAATTACCACCATTCAGATAACTAATCCATTATATATTGCACAGGTGTTTGACCAAATTGGGGATGAATGTCCCGATCTTGATGACGTGTCATATTTGAAGACCGTTTTTGAAGTCGTCCAAGATCTTATAACGGACGACTTAATATCTGCCGGCCATGACATCAGCGACGGCGGCCTTATCGTCACCGTACTCGAAATGGCCTTCGCCGGAAACTGCGGTGCTCAAATCACATTAAATTCAAACGGAAAAAGCATTTTCGAAACCCTATATTCTGAAGAACTCGGTCTCGTGCTCGAAATTAGCAAACTCAACCTCAACAAGGTAACCGAAATCCTTAAAAACCGTAACGTCTTTGCTGACATCATCGGAAAAGTAACCGATGAACCGAAAATCGGGTTACAAATCGACGGGCTTAAACATCTAGACGAAAAAACATCCGATCTTCTAGATATTTGGGAAGAAACAAGTTTTCATCTCGAGACGTATCAAAAATTGGCAGCTTCTGTAATTATGGAAAAAGAAGGATTAAAAAATCGACATGAACCCGCGTGGCGTTTATCGTTTACACCCAAATTTACCGACGAACGTTACATGACAGCTGGCACGAAACCGAAAGTAGCAGTGATTCGAGAAGAGGGTAGTAACGGGGACCGAGAGATGTCAGCCGCGTTTTACGCGTCGGGTTTTGAACCGTGGGATGTTACGATGTCGGATCTTTTAAACGGGTCCGTTTCGTTATCCGAGTTTCGTGGTATTGTGTTTGTGGGCGGGTTTAGTTACGCGGATGTGCTCGGGTCAGCAAAAGGATGGGCTGCTTCTATACGGTTTAACAAGCCGCTTATAAGTCAATTTCAAGAGTTTTATAATCGGGATGATACATTTAGTCTTGGAGTTTGTAACGGGTGTCAACTCATGGCTTTACTAGGTTGGATCCCGGGCCCACAAGTTGGTGATGGTGACCTGGCACAGCCTAGGTTTGTTCATAACGAGTCGGGAAAATTCGAGTGCCGGTTCACTAGTGTGACAATTAAAGAGTCACCGGCTATCATGTTTAAAGGAATGGAAGGTAGTACGTTGGGTGTGTGGGCCGCGCATGGTGAAGGAAAGGCGTATTTTCCGGATAATAAGATTTTGGATCGGGTTTTGTGTTCGGCTTTGGCTCCAGTTAGATATTGTGATGATGATGGTAAAGTGACGGAAGAGTATCCGTTTAACCTAAACGGGTCTCCGTTAGGTGTGGCTGCGATTTGTTCGCCGAACGGGCGGCATCTGGCAATGATGCCGCACCCGGAGCGGTGTTTTATGATGTGGCAGTTTCCGTGGTACCCGAAGAATTGGGATGTTGAGAAGAAAGGGCCGAGCCCGTGGTTGAAGATGTTTCAAAATGCACGAGAATGGTGTTCTTGAAAGGGTGGTTTTGAAACTTAGATGATGAAGAAACCTTAGTTTTGTTGAAGGGTTTTATCTTTACTTATTTTATAACTATTTGAATAAAAGTTTTGAAAAGATGTATGGTTTTAAAACTGCATGTATGCAGAAGATGTTCCAATTATTGTCTTTGATCAAATCTATGTTCATTTAGCTGTTAAAATGGAATGAGATGTTCATTTATGATATGATGATACATGCCAATGTTGGAGTTTTATCTATTGGAGACAGGTTGTTTCGACATATTTGACATTATATTATCTGGATCGGGTTTTTATACAAGTCTCCTAAACCCTAGCTTGATCGAATCCAATTGATACATATTCAATTAATGTATACATGTTCATATATAATTGTTTGTGGTGGTAGTTTGATCAATTCGATTCAATGTGTTCATGCATGTCTTGATACAAGTATACAACACATATCAAGACATATTCTATACAACACACATCCTTCCTGATAATATTGAGAACTCATGAGAGTTTGGTAACGGAAGTGGAACAAGTGTGCCAAAAAATTTACTAAGCAATTAGATGCCTTCCCACTACATGATGAAACATATATTACAAATTTTATATTATTATCAATTGATCCATACCAAGGAACGTGTAAGAAGTCGTTAGTACTAAATTGATTAGTTGGATCTATGCACCTTAAAATTATCAACCGATCATCCGGTTATGATTATTTACTTGCAGTAAGCAACTAATTAGATTGCACATCTAGAAACCTACACGACGTCTTCGTGGACGTCGTGTAGGTTTCGTAGGGTGTGCACGGTTCGAGAAAAACCGAAGAACCAAACTAAAAATAAGGAACCGAGCGTATCCGAACTGAATCGAGCTATTTTGGTGTAGTCTTCGGTCCACATTTTGCCTCTTTGGTCTGGTTTTCGGTCCACATTTTGCCTCTTTGGTCAGGACCGAACCCGAAAACAACACTAAAAATAATTGAACCGTACCCAATGGCGAAGGATATGTAGGGCATGGGTGGGCTCCTGCCACCCCAAGAACTTTTGTACCAAGTACCAATTAATTTATTTTAGTGACTATATGTAGCAACTTTCAATTCTAGCCCTCCCGTTTAGTTTAATTAGTGAGGCATTAAAATTTTCACAGAAGTTAAAATACAAAAACCCCAACTCCCTCTATTGCTCTTGCTTCATCAATTATTGTGCAAATCACATGAAAAACGTCTACAAGTTCATCTCCAGTATTATAGTATAGTATTGTTATTTATTGTTTACAATTATTAGTATAATACGGATTAATAGTTATGTAGGTCTGCGCTTAATAATATTTTTGGTTTCCAAACACAGATAAGTGGGGTAAAAAACTATTATAAAAAAATTTGTACAGTTTCCTCTTTTTGTTTTAATTTCTCTAAACCCGTTTGGGCCCAATTACCTTTAAAAAGCCCAATAACTCTAAACAAGTGTTTAGGTCAAACAAATACGTTGTCTACACGCTTCCGAAACACAAACTGAAATTCTGATCTGAAGTAGAAAGTAGGCGAGGGTTACTACTTACTAAGCTCATTTGAAATTGAAGTGCGAGGGTTTTGTAATTGCGTTAAATATAAGCTTCAATTCAGCTCAACTCTTCTAGTTTTTTCATCAGGTGCGATTTTAATTTGAAATTAACTTAGGGTTTGGTCATCAATTCGTTTTGTCTCAGTTATTCTTGAAATTAGGGTTCTATACCATATGTGGAATATGAATAATTCATACAATTATGTTTATATACTACTATGAAAGTGTTAGTTTACATGTTCTTTTAAATTATTTGCTAAAAGTTTTAGATCTATGTACTCGTGGGTGTATGAATGTCTAGGACTCCTGGTGCATACATGATGTATATGGGACCTGCACTAATGTACTCAAGGGTGTTAATGACCAGATTTTTTGGTGTTTACTGAATGCATTCGGGACCTGCACCTATATTCTTAATGAATTTTACTGAATGTCTAAATTTTTAGTTTAAAAAAAAAAACGCAGAAGGCAATCCTAGTTTTAAAGCTTTTAATTTTAAAAAAACGTTTACAGGCAGCTGTTTACCGTTGCTGACCATCTCTGACCGTCGTTAACCCTCGAATTTCAGTTGCAACTGCCGCTTCGGCCTTTTTTTTGTTGCAAAACTGTTAATGTGTAAAGTCTATAATTCCATTTTCGTGTAAGTGTATGATGAAAAATGAATCATTTGTTGTATCGCTCAAATTTTTTTAAAATTTGATTTTGGCCATGGGTGTTTATCTATTTGGAAGAACTGTATTCAACGGTTACTTGATTTCTGTTTTAAACAAGATGTTTGTTTGTGAATAATCAGTTTTTATATTAAATCTAATATGATATTGAATTGGAATGTTTTTTTCACAGATTATCTCTTTTATTTCTTGTTCCGTCTTCTTGGTTGGTACTCTGTAAACACAACATATACCTTCTTTGTTGGATTTCACAAGTATGCCCACAAACCTTGATTTAAATACATTATCATATTCATGTTTTTTGTGTAACGACTAATTTTTTTTTTATCGAAACAAGACACGAACCCTAATATTGATCAAGTAAATTAAATTTTAACAAATAATATATAGTTACGAAAGTCATGTTATGTTATATATCTAATCCTTTTAATTTGCAGTTTACTAAATTTATTCGAGCAAAGATGAGGTATATCATGATCCATAAAGCAAACCTTCAATGGCGTCTTATTCGACATCATCTAATCACAAGAGTTATAAATATGATGTGTTTTTGAGTTTTAAAAAGCAGGTAAATATGTAAATTTTTAATTTTCTTAGGTATTTATTTTTGTTGATTTTTCTTATATAATATTTTTTACCGCCAGTTACGATCAGTTTTGTTAAATAAGACGGAGTAACATTTACATGATAAAGAAGTGGACTACAATAATGGGGATCAATACTTCATTTATAGTGTATGTGTTTGAAAATAAACTAGTTTCAAGACCCGTGAAACTAGTTTTGTTAACAAAATTATTAGAGATTAAAATATTAGTAATAGTTTGTATTCAAGTAGTATTTTTTTTTCAAAGAGGTTACACATAAAAATATGTTTTCATTGTTGCAATGATTACTGCAACTTATTAAATTCACAAGAATTGTTTTTTTTTTTTTTTTTTTTTAATATTTCTAATTTAGTGTTATGTTCTATTTGGGTCAACTCATATGACTAGTGGTATGAGTTGGGTGGTCGTCTAATCTCGAATTCCTCAAATTCCTTAGCTGGAAGTGAAAGTCGATGCGCTCAAATTCCTTATGTGAATGCGAATCTTTTTTAATAGAAGTGTTCATCGCTAAGCTCATGTATTTGCTTTCTATTGTTACTTTTATAGCATCATGGTTACTTCTTTTGGTGCTTCGTGTCATTGTATTAGTGAACATGTCAATTGCTATCGTCATCCAAGTATCGTGATTCGACCATCAGCCATTAGTTTGATAGGATTTTGTGGTAGGAAATTAAGTAGTAATCCTTTATCCATGGCTGATGTTGACCATACACTAAGGGCATTTTGTTAGACATATCACAGACTTTGTATCGCTATGCATGCACAAACTTTGTACTGTTATGCTTGCATCAAGTATTAGGTTCAAATTGAACACATTATACTTGCCGCATGCATAGCAATACAAAGTTTGTGCATGCCAGTATGAAATTTGTGATATTTTTAACGAAATGCCTTAGTGTAGGGCCAACATCAACCATTGATCATATTGTATTTGGTATATAATTATTATTTTTGTATTATTTATTATTTTTTGTACATAATTAATATTAATTATTATGGTATGTAATTCTAAGGATATATTTATGTTTATTGATATAACGTTAGTTGTCATTATTTGTATAGCTTATATTATTTGTTAGGGCAATTTTTTCAACTCGATTTAGATAGTTAAATTCTTAAGGAACCGCTCTATTCAATGAACCTAAGAATCTATATCTATAGTTGTATTATGATTTACAAAGTTAAGCCTTTAATTACTGTTGTTTGAGATTTCTTTGATTGGCATTTGGCAAAGATCGAATCTAAGTAAATATGCCTTTTTAGTTTTTATTAAACATGTTAATTCTGATTAGAGGACATGTTATTTGGTTCTAATTAAGATTTTGTCTATTCTATATGAGCACTGACCCCTTCACAGATAAAATGCTCGATCAGTTCATCACTATAACATATATACAAATATATACATACTACCTTGCTCGGCATATAATCATATTGGTTACACATTTAAACAGACCAAATTTTCTATTTTTTTTCCTTCTAAATCTTGCGACCAGAATCTATCCCTAATGTAAAAATGGCCAACCTCGCGACCGCAAGGTTATATCCCGCGAAGGCGAGACTTCCCCATGTCAGGGTCGTTTGACTCCAATTGACACGATATTGATTTATACCACAGAAAACGACCAATCATCACTTCTATTTTTCCAACATTATAGAAGTAAGTTATCATCCCTAAAACATGTTAACTCGATAACATTAAATATGATCAAACGACTAATTTTGAGTAGTAGGTACATAATATAATAGATGGTTCGATATGGCTTTATGCCTATTTTTTGAGTCAACAGCAAGCGTCGAATTATTGGCGTCTTGACTGCCGCTTAGAACCTAAATTGAATTCCATGCAGGATTTAAAACCCATGGAAATTTGATTCTACCATTTTCATGGCGTCTCAATTTTATTTTATTTTATTATTTTATTTTTAATTTTTATTTTTTTAAATTTTTTTCCTACTTACTGGCCGGAGGTCCACTCGGAAGCAATCTCTCTATTCATCGAATAGAGAGAGGGATGACTTTCTCCACTTTTGAGAGTGTTTCACTCTAGGTGGAAAAATGACTTCTCTTTTATTCTCGGATAGGGGAAGGATTGTCTACATCTCACCTCCCCCATACACCACTCATGTGGTATTGGGTTTTGTTGTTGTTGTTGTTGTTGTTGTTGTTGTTGTTGTACATAATATAATAATACGGAGTAATATTTATAAGATCGTATCAAGGAACCGACGTCTTTCGGCAAATATTTTCGCAGATAAGATAGATGGGATGACGTCACGGTTAAATGAAAGGAACCAGAAGGGTGGTTCGATGCTGGCTAATTTGGCTTCTTTGGTGTTCTATTATAGTTGGGTTGTTTGTTAGATGTTGTTTACACGTTTGTTTATCGTCGTAATTGTTTGATTATGTCTCGCCCGTTTTGTTTTGCTAATTGGTTCAGGTGATGTGGTTCCGTTGTTGCTCGGTTAGAGTTAGTTAGGTCTAGTTCCGTTGAAGGTTTAGTTGCTGAAAAGCGATTCACTTTTATCGAACACCGTTTATGCAATAAAGCGCGAATATAGAGTTACTCAAATCGATTCAAACAAAGAATTCAGATCAAATTGTTAGTTTGAAAACAGAACAGTGTTTTAATATTGGTGTTAATGGGAGTCTTTCAAAAGATCAGCTTTCGATACTTAAGTGGATTTTAAGAGAAACATATGAGCCAGAGATTTTAGGGTTTGAAAGTTTTATATCGAAGGAGACAACAGAAGGGTTTAAGACAACGATTGTTGAAGTGGGTCCCAGGCTTTCGTTTACAACAGCGTGGTCTACAAACGCTGTGTCTATATGTCAAGCTTGTGGGTTAATCGAAATTAACCGGTTAGAACGATCAAGAAGATAGCTTTTGTATGTTAAAGATGAATTTGTACTTTCGGATACTCATATTAATGATTTTGCTGCAATGGTGCATGACTGAATGACTGAATGTGTGTATCCCGAAAGACGCGTTTCGTTTAAAACGAGTGTTGTTCCCGAAGAGGTTTTTTCGGTTCCTGTTATGGAAAAGGGGCAAAAAGCTTTAGAAGTGATTAATCAAAAAATGGGCTTAGCTTTTGATGATCAAGAATACTTTAAAGGTGAACCCTAATAACTCTGTCATTGGGTTTAAGGACAACTCGAGTGCAATCAAAGGGTTTTAGCAAACCCGTTGAGACAGAGTCAACCGGGGTCAACGTCTCCATTGAGCCCAAGTGCTCGTGATCTTGATATTCCGTTTACAACAGAGACTCATAATATCCCGTGCGCTGTTGCACCGTACCCCGGGTCGCGGGTCGTTTGTTGTGGCTTCTACATCTGGTTATTGTGCTGGTAATCTTAATATTGAGGGGGCGTATGCCCCATGGGAAGATGCTTTGTTTGAGTATCATGAAAACTTAACTTCACTACTTCAAATACTTATCGATGCGAGTAACGGTGCGTCCGATTACGGGAATAAATTCGGTGAACCGATGATTCAAGGGTACACGAGAACGTTCGATATGAGATTACCGAGTGTTGAGAGACGAGGATGGGTCAAACCGATTATGTTTAGTGCTGGTATCGGTTAAATTGATCACACGCATATAGAATAAGGGGAGCCCGAAATCGGGATGTTAGTTGTGAAAATTGGTGGGCCCGCTTATAGAATTGGAATGGGTGGTGGTGCAACATCGATGAACTGAAAATCGAGTTAAAAATCGACGGTCTTAAACATCTAGATGAAAAAACATCCGATCTTCGAGATATTTGGGAAAAAACAAGTTTTCATCTCGAAACGTATCAAAATTGGCATCTTCTGTAATAATGGAAAAAGAAGGATTAAAAAATCGACATGAACCCACATGGAATTTATCGTTTACCCCAAAATTTACCGACAAAAATTACATGACAGATGGCACGAAACAGAAAGTAGCAGTGATTCGAGAAGAGGGTAGTAACGGGGACCGAGAGATGTCGGCCGCGTTTTTCGCACCGGGTTTCGAACCGTGGGATGTTACGATGTCGGATCTTTTAAACGGGTCGGTTTCGTTAAGCTAGTTTCGTGGTATTGTGTTTGTGGGCGGGTTTAGTTACACAGATGTGCTTGGGTCCGCAAAAGGATGGGCTGCTTCTATACGGTTTAAAAGCCACTTATAAGTCAATTTCAAGAGTTTTACAATCGGGATGATACGTTTAGTCTTGGAGTTTGTAACAGGGTGTCAACTCATTGGCTTTACTAGGTTGGATCCAGGGCCCACAAGTCGGTGATGGTGACCTGGCACAGCCTAGGTTTGTTCATAACGAGTCGGGAAAATTTGAATGCCGTTTCACTAGCGTGACGATTAAAGAGTCACCGACTATAATGTTTAAAGGAATGGAAGGTAGTACGTTAGGTGTGTGGGCCGCACTGTCAGGAATTTGGGACCCAACAAGACAGGTGATTTAAACCATTCACCAAACCCACGAACGACAAACGAATAATTAAAGCATAAGAACGATAAATAAAAGCATAAACGACACAAGGATTTATCCCAACTCCAAACACGGAGAAGTGTTTAGTTCACAGATGCAAACCAGCTATTTTTCTTTATTATTTTCGTGCACACATTTACAGGTTACATGGGGATTATATTTATAGGGCAATTTGGAAAAGAATACGTGTTTCTTGATTTGCTGGAGAAGTTAAACCTCACATCTGGTGACAATATGTCACCATTGGTGACATCAAGATTTCCAAGAACTCCTTGTATGCTCGAACTTAATTATCACGTTTTGACATATAACCTCACCAAATGTGACTTTAAGTCACCAAATGTGACATTGTTGCTGACCCCACTTTGTTTCTTGTTTAAGTCAACATAACACAACAAGTCGGTGATGGTGACCTGGCACAACCTAGGTTTGTTCATAGCGAGTCAGAAAAATTTGAATGCCGGTTCACTAGTGTGACGATTAAAGAGTCATCGACTATAATGTTTAAAGGAATGGAAGGTAGTACGTTAGGTGTGTGGGCCGCACATGGTGAAGGAAAGGCTTATTTTCCGGATAAAAAGATTTTAGATCGTGTTTTGGGTTCGGATTTGGCTCCGATTAGATATTGTGATGATGATGGTAAAGTGACGGAGGAGTACCCGTTTAATCTAAACGTGTCTCCATCAGGTGTGGCGGCGATCTGTTCGCCGAACGGGCGACATCTGGCGATGATGCCGCACCCAGAGCGATGTTTTATGATGTGACAGTTTCCGTGGTACCGTAAGCATTGGGATGTTGAGAAGAAAGGGCCGAGCCCATGGTTGAAGATGTTTCAGAATGCACGAGAATGGTGTTCTTGAAAAGGGTGGTTTTTGTGTTTGGAAGTTTCTAGAAGTTGCTATTTGGGGAATGAAAATTCGAGGATGTTGTTTTCTTGCTGAGAATGAAATGATGCAGAAACCTTAGTTTCGTTGAACTATTTATTTTACTAATTATAACTACTATTTGAATAAATGTTTTGGAGAGTATGTGTACTTTTTCTTAAGAATTTGCAAGTGCTTGTGGGATATGGTAGTTTTCAGCTGTTAAATTGGCATGAAATGTTCATTCATGCTGATGATGATATACATGCCAATGTTGGAGTTTTATTTATTGGAGACAGGTTGTTTCGACATATTTAACATTATTCTTTTATCTAGATCGGGTTTTTATACAAGTCTCCTAAACCCTAGCTTGATCGAATCCAATTGATACATCTTCAATTAATGTATACATGTTCATATAATATTGTTAGTGGTGGTACTTTGATCAATTCGAATCAATGTGTTCATGCATGTCTTGATACAAGTATGCAACACATATCAAGACATATTTTATACAACACATACAGGTTGAGTTTGTTGCGAACCTAAATAAGTGAGGTCGGAATCATCAACATCAAGAAGGTATTTCCATCCATCATTTTCGAAACTAGACATTTTTTGGTTTTTGAAATGTAATTGTAGTTGTGTTGTTTTGAAATAGGAAGATGTGGTATAAATGAATGGTAAAAGGAAAGAGAATCTAGCGAAATTAAAAAAGCCTGCAAACTGGCCTTTCAAAGGCCGGTTTAGGACACGGGTAGCATAAAGTGCATGGTTATCTGACCATTTGGCAAAAGTGGACCGAAACCAGATTTTGAAACGCCGACTTGGCGTGAAAAGTGGCAAACCGGTTTTTGAAATTCTAGTTATACCATGTTTCTAAAACTGGAAATAGAATTTCTATTTTTGTAAATCAACTCAAAAATATTACTATTTAAAAAAAAAAAAAAAATCCTGTGTAGGTGATGTTAAACCTTTTTTTTACTTGGTTGATCTCGCACTATTAAGATAGGTCACAGATGACCTTAACACTAATGATCATTAGTATTTTTTTTATTAACTCAACACATGTGCAAAGCATGTGGGGTATTTTTGTCTTTTCAATCTCTCTCTACTTTGTCTTCATATTCTCATCATCGACCTTGATTCCTTCATTCCTTCACATCTTCAAACCTTTAATAGACACTCAATACCTCACTTAACTAAATTCATTGACCAATTCATTTGTTGTCTACATCATTCACAAAATCATATAACAATAGATTATTGTATCATCGAAATCAAAAGCTCATCGTTCAACTTCATCTTCATACGCTAACTTATGCTGATTTAGGCATTCATCATCTAGAGGCTATCAATTCAAACGAAGCTCAGATTCATGTTCATGATCAGTAATCAAATCATAACACTCGACGTTCATCAGGATCATTTAGCAGGTTCAGATTCAAGGAGGTTTAAACGGCCTTCATCCTTAACCGCTAACACGAGTCGTTTTGGCCTTCAAAGCTTTTCAATCAATCACAGATCAAATTGAACACGTATTGTGATTTCTTATCACATTTTCAAGCTATCCAATACATTAGTTTTAGATGGAGATTCAACATCATCTAGATCTTCAAACAGTTAACCATCATTAGGAAAAGGATTTGGAACGACTTTTGTGCCTTGATCATAGTCTGAAACACATTAAATTCGAACTTCATGTGTTGAAGTTATTCATAGTCGAAGGTGTAGTTTCTTCATATTGAAAGAGTGTATAAGTCGATGCTTTCATTCATTTGTTAGCCGAGTATAAATACAGTGATTTCATCCCTATCTTTGGTAAACTCTAACAGACTTTACATAATTATCGGATCTATTTTAGTATGTGATATACATCATAATATATGCCAACTAATTATACTAATATGTTGAGCTCTCGTTTGACTTTGTCTATTACTCCCCCGCAGTCGAAAGCGTTCGGTGGACGAATGCAAAGGCTGGAACGAAATTCTTCGAATAATAAAATATCCGCAATCTGAAAGCGCGTAGGAACATGAAGAACCTCTATCGTGCCGCCATCTCTACAACCGTTCCACGCCTCGATGTGAGGGGGCGTGTTGGGAAGTTATCCCACATCGGTCATGGACAAAAACATAAGTATGCATATAAGTCTAAGGGAAAGTCCTCTCTATCACCAATTGGTTTTAGAAAAGGATGGACTCTTTGACTTATATGAGTATTTACCTTGTTATACACTAACCTGCAAGGTTGTTTAATACTTTGGTTTGATCGGAACCTATGTTCTAGACCATTATAACCACTCATGTAACCATGTGAACCCGTACTTTGCGGGTTATCAGTGAAACTTATATCTCATGAACCACCCAAGTACTCTGGTCCAGCACTCCATTATTCAGTTGAATCATGATCAATCCGGTTTGTACATGCATGTGGCCATTTCAACCCAATTACTTACAAATGGGTTCATTTGAATTATGTTGCATTTATAAAAAAGATTAACATGTCAATAAAATAGGGAAAATCAAATATTGTTAGAACATGTGTTGTATAACGAAAACACTTTGGAAACACGTGTTTGAAATCCAGTGGTGCCAACACCGGGTACATAAATTGTCAAAAAGGTACGTTCCACGTCAGCATAATCCGGCGTTAGCAACTACGGTTTCACCTTAGTTGGCATAACCAGCTAGAGGCAACACCGGGTATACCACTTTTACAAATCTTTTCCAAAAAATACTACATTTACAATTAAGTCTATTATACAAGTCTAAAAGAACACACGAAGTTTTATTTAAACAAAACCAACACACAAAGTTAACATACAAGTCTATTACACAAGTCTAAAAGAACATACAAATTATCTTCTATTAGGATACGTATTTATATTTATATGATGACCACATCCATTGAAAATACGACGACATCTTGGTGGTGCATGGTTCTATTTTCATGATCATCCATCTCATTCGGTATATGTCGTGCACATCTCCTGCGCGTACGAGTGATCAATCTTGATAAATCTGCCCGAATGATACAAGTTAACTGATTCCAATATGCCACGTCTTAACACCCTATCAACCTCGATAATATAGTTATATATCAATATCAATCTTGGTAAATCTGACTGGAAGTCAACTCTTTATTTGGGACAGTCAACCATGAAAAATTGGGACGGAGTATATTGAAACGTTCTTTCCATATATATAATCTAATAATAATATACTAATTGGTAAGACTTCTAAATCTTCTGAAGTTAAAGAAAAATCCGATACATATTACTCCGCATGAATTGGACTTTCCACTTATATAATAAAATATAATTCAAATCTATACATATCTAAACATACAATACTAATAAATTAATAATACTGATCATGCATATTTTTACCATTGGGTTTAACATGCCTGCTCAATGCGTTAGTGGGGTTTAAGGATCTTAGAACAAGGCTCTCCGGTCCGGCTACCGTGAATAACCCTGGCCGACATGATGATGTCGGCGGGGTGGCCAAGTGATTAAGTCCACCTTCGATAGCGGTCGCTGATCGGAAGGCCCCAAATAAGGTTGTAGGTGCTAGCTTAATGAAGAACTAACCTGTTAACCTTGAAGAGACGAAGAATGATGCTCAATTACGTAAGGCGTGTGGCAGATGGTAGTTACGTAATGTGACGATGTTTAGAATGATAGTTAGGGTTTGTATATATAGGCAAACCCTAATTCTAGAACCATCCGAGATAATGGCAATCCTTTCCATAACAAACTCCCCCGAATCACGGATGTAATTATGAAAAAGATATTTACTTGATAGCCAAGTAATCACTGTTCCGGGAACAAAGGCATTAGATACGAATCCGCATACCGCATAACGCACATGAGCACACGCATACGCACCCTAGAGGGTGCCCGCATAGATTTGCAGGTGCGCATGCGGATTGCGGTATCATTAAATACTGTGCTAAACTATAACTAACTCAAACATACCGGTAAGCGAAGATTTTTTTGCGTGTTATTTTATACGATATTAATATTAATAATTGTTAGTGCATATTTTGTAATCCCTAGTTCATGGAACTAGGGATTACAAAATATGCACTAACAAACTCCCCATAAGACCTAGTTCCTCATAAGTCTTCGATCTGCTTCAATCTCTGTACGGATCTGTAACCATATTGTTCAAATAGCAAACCTTTGCAACACGAATGTACTGTTGTGCTTGAACTCTATTTTCTGGCATGTACATCAGCCGATTGTAGTACAATGTGAAGATGTCAGCTTCACAGCAATTTCTCAACCAAACGGGATCTAAAACCCGTATCGAGTCGGTCTCATCTTCCTTCAATTTGTCCAAAACGATGACTGCTTCCTCTGAGCGTTCATCGTAGTACCACCAGCGAAAACGTGGGCTAAAGTTCTGCGGCATTTTCATCACAGGAACCTTTCTCATATATTTTACCAGCTTGTATCTAACAATCTTTCTTCGTTCGCCCGTTTTCTTGTTTGTTCGATAAGTGATCGTGGGAAATTGAGGACTGAAACCCTCAAAGTTCTTTGACAAGTACGACCGTCTTATCTTCTTGCAAACAATATTAGGAATTCCGTCATAATCCCTATATAACATCTTGAGCCTAGCCACCTGCATAAATTCAAAATACGGTAGAGTCGTGAACTCGAATCCATGTTTGATGTAGTCCACTCCGTACTCCTTCTTTATTGCGTATATATTAAATTCTTTGATGTAGGCCCAAGCAATGATTTTTCCTTTAGCCAAAAGATTCATCGACCTATTAATGTAATTCAGCCATTCAGGTTCCGGCGCTGGCTTCTCACAATATTTTCTGATCCTCAACAGGATCTTCCATTCAGCTTCTAGAACTTCTACTTTTTCTTCATTAATTTTGACCGGTAAAAACCCTGGAGGCAAATCTTCGGTCTTTTCTTTTTCTTCGCATTTACGGTTTAGAAGCTCTTCATTCATTTTGAAGTAATCTTGAAACGTAGGAAGATCTTTATCGTTATTACATTCGTACTCCGGAAAATCACCTATTGGTTCATCTTCAATAATTACTTCATCAAAATCGTTGTCGTTTTCATTTTTTACGACAATTTTCTCAAAATCATCACTAGAATCGTAACGATTCTCAAAAGATCAGCTAGCAGTCGCGTCAGCTGAAGTATTTGCTTGTTTCTCTTGACGCACTAGCTCGGCCTGCTCCTCAGCGCTTAGATCCGGCGGGATCTCCCCTTCTTCTAAATCATCAAATACAACTGAGTGATTCAGACGATCCTGTTTTGCCAAAAAATCACGTAAAGAATAATCAATATTTAGAGGAATTACTGACAGTGGGTTCTCGCTTGTGCCTTTAGCAAGATCCAAACCTAGCTCATCCTCGCCTTGATCGTTAAAATTACCAAAATCTATATCCTCTTCGAGATCAACAGCCTCAATATCGAAATTATTTTCCCACTCAAGCACCTTCGACAGTGCCTTGCTCGCTGTAGACTCGGCCTTTACAATCAGCAGATTCTGAGCATCAACCTTAGTTGTTAACTTCTTAATTTCAACCTGTTGATCTTCAACCTGCTTGGTCAGTTTAGAAATCTCAGCATCCTTTCTTCTTTCTCGTTCATCAGCTTTTTCTTTAAACTTTTCAAATTCAGAGGCCATATTTACAACCTTCTCGCTTAATATAGTAACCGCAGTATCTTGTGTAATAACAGTCGTGGATGCAGCATCATGAACTCCTGTATCAGTTTCAGCACGTGTTTCTTGTGTAGCAGCAGCTGAAGGTTGTCGTTGTTGTTGTGATTGCTGTGATTGTCGCTGTTCAGTAGCTGAAGATGACTCAGTTCTTTTTGCCTTTTTAATGAACCTTATTAGCCTCTGCTTCGGCTTTGTCGTAACTGAAGGACCCTCAGCTTGTTTTCGCTTTCTCAGCTCGAATTGATCCGGGTCAAAGTCATCTCCTTCATCGTCTTCATCAACCAGTATCTGTTCAGATGGAGCAACTGGCGGTGGCTGATTAACCTCTTGATCATCTTCACCAACTGAGACGATATCATCTTCATTACCAGACGTACTGTTCTCATGACGACAGGCAACACCTGGTGGACATACATAGTTTTCATTTGTGAGGTGGCCAACCAGTCTCTTGAATGGTTCATCCGGACCTCTCTTTTACTTGACTCGATTGAAAGTCAAGTCGTTCAGATGATTCAGTTTAATCTCATCCTCCCAAGCCTTATTCAATCCTTGCACTTGTTTTTCAATCATCACCTGCAAGAACCTAGAAAACATTAAGTGGCTTTTCTTTTTCACGTTCACCAACATACTTCTGAAGATCACTTCGGAGAAATTGAAGTCTGCATGAAGAACTAGTGCTGCAAACATCGAACTATAAGTCTCGTTCAATTCATCAAAACCGCCTACCATTGGACTCATGCATCTCAACAACACCAAAGTTAAGTATTTGTATTGATGACAGAATCGAGTTCTCTTAACAGCACCTTTCATCGGATCACCAGAGTATCCACATCTTACTAAACACCTTCGGACCTTAGTTCTATTCAGTGTGACTGGCATAGAATCATTATCGGAAAAGCCTAAATCTTCACGAACTGTCTGAGCCGAGATCTTCACAATTGTACCACCAACGCTGCTTCGTATCACTTTCTTTCCATGTTCAGTGACAATAGAAGCATTGTTCCAGAATTCTCGTTGGTGCGAGTAGTATGCCTTGCATTCTAGAGTGATTGCAGTATGAATCCTGGACCTTTTCAAAATCTTGATAATATCAACGAAGCCTTCCTTTGCTTCAGGTCCTTCCTCGTTTAACATAAAAGTATGCAAAATTCAATCCAAAACCAATTTTTGACCCAAAAATATACCAAGAACTCGTTTAAAACAATTGATTCAGCAAGCCATCGCTCTGATACCACTTTGTAGACGCTGGAAGAGGATCTTAGAATCAACCTAACACTATCTAGAGGAGGAATAACACTAGAACGAGCTTAAACGAATATTTAAGGGTTTTCGGGTTCGTACGAGTCAAACCAAGATTAGATCTTGATAAACACGAAACCTAGACTGACATTCTGTGGTATTTGGACATGAAGATTGAGTGAAACCGGACTTAGAACTGTTGTATGTATGTAAAATGTGTAGAGTGATTAACCAAATTAGTGGAGATTAACTTGGCTTAAATATCCCAGATCCTATGTCGGTCGACTGTGGTTGACAGTTGGTCGACTGACTAGGTCAGTCGGCAGACTATCCAGTAACATTACACATTACATTTAAACGATTACAAATATATAAAGTAACAAAACGACAATCAACGTTTAACAATATTACAGGTTACAACATGATCGAATTAAACCATAGTCGACCGACATAGGATCTGGGATATTTAAGCCAAGTTAATCTCCACTAATTTGGTTAATCACTCTACACATTTTACATACATACAAACAGTTCTAAGTCCGGTTTCACTCAATCTTCATGTCCAAATACCACAGAATGTCAGTCTAGGCTTCGTGTTTATCAAGATCTAATCTTGGTTTGATTCGTACGAACCCGAAAACCCTTAGATATTCGTTTAAGCTCGTTCTAGTGTTATTCCGCCTATAAATCGTGTTAGGTTGATTCTAAGATCCTCTCCCAGCGTCTACAATAATAATAACAATACATATTAATATTAATTATCCATCGAGTTTTCCGTGTATACAATCCCACATATCATCGCTCTATAAAAACCTTGTCATCATCATTATCATCATCATCTGTTAATAGCTTTAGTTATCATCGATATCTCAGCTCTCAAACAAAAACCTCAAAAAAAAATCATGGAACGCAGAATATTGCATCTCACTTTAATCTCCGCAAAGGGACTCAAAAACCACCGAAGTATTTTCTTCGGTAAAAATAGTGATACATACGCCGTCGTTTCAACCATCAACGGTAGTAATAACAGATTAAGAGAGAGTTATAATGCTGTATTTACCCCGATGGCAAGTGTCCACAGTAAAGAAAACGCATGTACGGATCCACAGTGGAATTATCCGATGGATTTTGAAGTTGAAGAAGGTGTGTTACAAAGAAACGAGTCAACACTTGTGATTCAAATCAAAGGTGTAAGAATGTTTGGGTGCAACAAATTATTAGGAATAGTCAACGTTCCGGTCAAAGAACTTCTAGAACGTGAAACGGCCGATGTAGGAAGTATGATGCAGCAGGTGGTTAGTTATGAATTAGAAAAGGCGTCCGGGAAATTATATGGTGGGGTTGTTACATTCCGTTACTACTTTGGTGAGAAATTTAAGCGACCGGTGGTGGTCCCCACCAAATCGGTTAGTGTACCGCGTTATGAACCTGCTCCGGTTAGGAAGGTAATTAGGAAAGAAAGTGATGATTCTGATTCTGATGATGAGTTTATGTTGGCGTTGATTGCTGCGATCATATGATGTGTCTACTTTAATCGTATTTTTCTTACTTTATTATACTCTATTTGATTTTATTTGATTATTGTACATACAATGACAAAATTACTTGATTCCTCTGTTGTTCCATTATAATATGGGTGGTGACTGGTACATTGTTTGCAACTTAATTGATACGTGATTCTTAACAAAAAATATTATGTCAGTCTTATAAGGTTTTATATATCCATGTAACTACACTAATATGTTAAGCATAAACATAAACATGTATACCATTATCCATGTGATAAATACTATCGTGGTCCTGGATACTAAATCACAGTAACTCATACCAGACATCATCAGTTATCAGTCCTAAACTTGAATACATGTCCTGATACTGCTTTAGTTTAATGATCAATCCTAAAATCTACATATGTATGTATTTGAATTTGGAGTTCTTGATTTGGATGAACATGGTGGAAAAAACAAGCTGCTTTTTAAAGCATTTATGCAAAAGAGGCCAGTACATGTTGTTCCATCTTCAATTCATTGCCGCTGCGATGGGTCCTATGATTATTGGCCACCAATGGCAATAAGAAAGATGTCAAATTTTGCATCATAAGTACCATTAGGGGGTTTATGATCATGTAGACAATTACATGTAAGGATATTAGGACCCAAAACAACGCAAGTGATTCAACAAGATCACTCACCGATAGTAATTCTACAAGATTACTAACTCACTTAATGAACGAAAGATTATAAATGCAAGAAATGTAAAGCGACACAAGAGATAACGTGGTTATATGCAATCGTTGTGATTGCTTTAGTCCACGGACCAACTAGAG
Organism: Rutidosis leptorrhynchoides; assembly: GCF_046630445.1. Lineage (NCBI taxonomy): Eukaryota > Viridiplantae > Streptophyta > Magnoliopsida > Asterales > Asteraceae > Rutidosis > Rutidosis leptorrhynchoides. Next base: position 25,545,043 of record NC_092337.1, read on the forward strand.
AATGTATTTACTGAATATTTTTGTGGTGTGTTTACAATGAGTTACAAGAGGGTCTATTTATAGAATGGTTTAAGGAGTAAGCTAAAAACAATTCCTTGAAGCTTCATGGAAGTTTCCTGACAGCTTCATGGAGGCTACATGTGAATTTCCTCACAACTTTGTGGAAGCTACATGTGAATTTCCTCACAACTTTGTGGAAGCTACATGTGAGTTTTCATGTGAGTTTCCTAACAACTTCGTGGAAGCTTCGTGTGAGTTTTCTGGAATCTTCTCTCTAATTGTTTAAAGTTCTCCATATCTCCAACAATCTCCCACTTGGAGACTTTGAACAAACCCAACCTTCGTCAACCCAAAATATCAACGATCTAACCAAGAAAGTTAAACCACCATTATATCGCCAAACTCCATTTGGGACACGCACACTCAACACATACTTCGGATGAGCAGACTTTCGATACAAGGTCTTCAACACTACTTGTTAGAATTGAAACATTAACTCTCTAATTCTCTAGTTGGGGTCTTCTCTCATCAATTCATTAGAAGACCAATTGAGGTAATGCAAAACCTCAATTTCTCTGTCGTAACAACCTTAGTAAACATATCAGCAGGATTCTTCGTACCAAGGATTTTCTCCAAGAATAAAGTGCCATCATTTATATGTTGTCGAATAAAATGATACCTTATCTTGATGTGTTTTGTACGACTATGAAACACCGGATTCTTCCCAAGATGAACCGCACTTTGATTATCACAATTCAAGACGCAATAGTCTTGTCTTTTACCCAACTCACCTAAGAAGTTTTTCAACCAAACAAGCTCTTTAGAAGCTTCTGCAATAGCCATATATTCGGCTTCGGTGGTTGATAAAGCAACACTCTTTTGTAGTCGAGACAACCAACTAACCGCCGTCTTCCCTATTGTGAAAACATAACCCGTAGTGCTTTTCCCCGAATCGTCACATCGACCCAAATTAGCATCCGCATAACCTCTAAGTATGACATTGCTTTTAGAGAAGCACAATCCCATATTAGAAGTACCTTTCAAATAACGAAGTAACCATTTAACCGCTTCCCAATGCTCTTTCCCCGGATTAGACATATAACGACTTACAACTCCCACTGCGTGAGCAATATCGGGTCTTGTACAAACCATGGCATACATAACACTATCCACGGCCGATGCATATGGAACCTTTTCCATCTCCATTTTGTCTTCTTCCGTTTTAGGTGATTGACTTTTCGATAGCTTTATCGTGCTACTCAAAGGCATAGAACGAGCCTTTGAATTTTCCATGTTAAACCTCTCTACAACTTTCTCAATATATTTGGATTGAGACAAGTATAGAGTACCCTTCACACGATCACGCACAATACTCATGCCAAGCATTTGCCTAGCACCACCAAGATCTTTCATCTCGAATTCACGGGAAAGTAATCCCTTCAACTTGTTAATTTCTGACATGTTGGAACCTGCAAGTAACATGTCATCAACATACAACAATAAGATTATGTAAGAAGACTTGAATTTCTTCAAGTAGCAACAGTGATCCGCTTCACATCTTAAGAAACCAATTTTCTTCATAAACTCGTCAAACTTCAAGTACCATTGCCGAGGTGCTTGCTTCAATCCATACAAACTTTTCTTTAGCTTACAGACCCACTTCTCTTTACCCTTTACCTCAAAGCCCTCGGGTTGCCTCATATAGATCTCTTCATCAAGGTTACCATGTAAGAATGCGGTCTTCACATCTAGTTGCTCTAGATGTAAGTCTTCGGATGCAACCATAGAAAGTACCAAACGAATAATAGTCATCTTCACCACCGGTGAAAATATCTCTTGGTAGTCAACTCCTTTCTTTTGTTGAAAGCCTTTAACCACCAAACGAGCCTTGTACCTTTTCTTGCCATCCAACTCATTCTTGATTCGATACACCCATTTACTTTGCAACGCCCTTTTATCATGAGGTAACTTCACTAGTGACCAAGTTTTATTCTTCTCAAGTGACCCCATCTCTTCTTTCATGGCAAGCTCCCATTGTATGGATTCTTTTGTCTTCCTTGCCTCAAAGTAACTTTCGGGTTCACCATTCTCGGTATAGAGCAAGTAGTTTGCTGATGGAGAATACCTAGGATTAGGTTTGGGCACTCTAGTCGAGCGTCTTAGTGTAGGAGGAACCGAAATAGTTGGACCGGTTTCATTTGTGTCCTCCTCAACACTAGAACTCGCACTATGTTCGGAATCATCACCGCTTTCCGAACCATCTCCATCATTAGCATTTTCCGACGCCTCACCGTTCATTGGCAATTCATTGTTTCCCGTACTCCCACTAGAACCTGTAAGATCATCAATAGAAACATCGTCAAAAGTAACATGACCCGGTTTAGGACTCCCTGTTTCCGGTTTGCCATAGACCGAATCTTCATCAAAAGTAACATCGCGAGAACGAATTACTTTTCTAGCCTAGTTATCCCAACAACGATAACCCATTTCATCCGACCCGTAGCCAATGAAAATACACTTCTTTGACTTAGCTTCAAGCTTGTCTCTATCCGCATCTTTGGTCTTCACATATGCATTACACCCAAAGATCCTAAGGTGATCATAACTCACCTTCTTACCTTGCCATTCTTCCTCGGGAATTCGGAAACCCAACGGTGTTGAGGGTCCCCTATTTATCAAATAAGCCGCCGTGTTAACCGCATCCGCCCAAAACATTTTAGGCAAACCGGCATGTAGTCTCATACTCTTAGCCCTTTCATTTAACGTACGATTCATACGTTCGGCGACCCCATTGTGTTGCGGTGTCTCCGGTACCGTTTTCAACATTCTAATACCGAGCTTTGCACAATGGTCTTTAAACTCAAGACTACCATATTCCCCTCCATTATCCGACTTCAAGCACTTGACCTTCAAGTTAGTCTCATTTTCTACCATAGGTTTCCACTTTACAAATGTATTAAATACATCAGATTTAGCTTTACGAAAATAAACCCATACCTTTTGAGTGGAGTCGTCAATGAAGGTGACATAATAGCGAGAACCTCCATGTGATTCTACATTGGTTGGACCAAACACATCCATATGAACAAGCTCCAATTTCTCCAACTTAGGAGCATTTCCCGATTTCCCAAAAGTCACCTTCTTTTGCTTCCCGTATACACATAGTTCGCAAAATCCAAGTTCTACCTTTTTCAAATCTGGAATTCTCCCACTCGAAACAAGCATCTTCATACCCTTCTCACTCATATGCCCGAGTCTTCGGTGCCATAGAGTTGATTCGGACTCAACATTAACCGTAGCAACCACCGTATCTTCATCAAACACTTCAACCATATAAAGAGTTCCCCTTTTATGTCCACGAGCCATGACACAACTACCCTTAACCACCTTCCATTGGCGGTTTTCAAAAGTAACCGCGTTACCTTCATCATTTAATTGACCAACTGAAATAAGTTTCCTTTTTAATTTAGGAATGTACCTTACGTTTTTCAAGGTCCAATTAGAGCCAAGAGTAGTCTTCAATACAACATCTCCAATGCCCTCTATATTGAGTTGTTTGTCGTCCGCCAATCTCACCTTACCTTGATATGGACGAAAATTCTTCATCATGCTTTTGACATGAGTAGCATGAAACGAAGCTCCCGAATCCAAAATTCAAGACTCCATAGAATTTTCAACACTACATAAAAGTGCATCATCACTTTCTTCCTCGGTCAAGTTCACACCTTTCGCCGGACCATTTTTACAATTCCTTTGAAAGTGTCCTTTTTGATTGGAACCCCAACAAACAGCTTCACTTCTATCTTTCGATGGATACCTCTTCTTAGACTTCTTTCTACCCTTCTTCTCACCGCGATCAAATTTCCTACCACGGTTGTCGGTACTTAACAAAGAGCCGGATGTCGATTCCCCAGAGTTTCTCCTATGAGTATCTTCACCAAGAATCAAATCCCTTATTGCTTCAAACGCTAGCTTAGTAGTTCCCGTAGAGCTACTAACCGCGATAACCGTACCCGACCAACTTTCCGGTAATGATGAAAGCAAGATTAGTGCCTTTAACTCATCATCAAACACAATATCTACCGATGCTAACCTCGATATGATGTTGTTGAACTCGTTGATATGATCCGTTGCACTCGTACCTTCCTTCATCTTCGTATTGAACAATTGTCGCATGAGAAAAACCTTATTAGAAGCGGTAGGTTTCTCATACATATTAGAGAGTGCTTTCAAGCAAGCAAACGTCGTCTTCTCATTCACAACGTTGTATGCAACGTTCTTAGCAAGTGAAAGACGAATAGCGCCCAAAGCTTGACGATCCAAAAGCGTCCAATCGGCATCGTTCATGCTTTCAGGCTTGGTCTCTTATAAGGGTTGGTGTAGCTTCTTTTGATACAAGTTGTGACAACCCGGAAATTTCCAACCAAATTTAAACTTTAATCTTTATATGTTTCCGACACGATAAGCAATATTTGTTAAGTTAAATTTCAAGAATTTTAAACTATGTTCATACATTCATTCAACCTCAACCAAGTTCCAACGATTCACGAACCATTAAACGAATATGATTATATATGTATATGTGTATATATATTATAACTTGAAACGTAAACAAAATATTAGATTAAATACTTTATATGATTGTATCTGTTTCAAAATGTTTATCAATGGAATTAGAAGATAAGATCAAATGATTGAATTATCAGATATATTGAATTATTATTACAAGTCTCCGTTGAAAGGCCCACGTTGATTTGAGAAATCTTTCCATTTTAACAATATTCGGAAAATGGTAAAGTGATTTTTAAATAAGAATAAATTGTCAATCATTGAGAACTAGACAAAGGATAGTGGAAGATTGAATCTCATAAAGACTCGATTGATCTATTTAGTTTCAAACGTACAAAAACGTTTTTAGTTTAAAAAGAACTTTATTATTAAAACGTATATAACTTTTATAAATATCTAGAACCATTTTTGACAACTCATTACTTAACTAGTATGATAAAGATAACGATATTTATATTTTATTTTATTAAATATATATAACGATTTAAATTAATATTATATATATTTATACGCGTATTATACGTAAATAGTTTTATACTTTTACTATACTTAAACTTTACCTTTACTATATTTTTACTTTACTTTAACTTTAATAATTCACTTTAATAATTCATACTTTAATAATTCACTTTAATAATTCATACTTTAATAATTTACTTTAATAATTCATACTTTAATAATTCACTTTAATAATTCATATTTTAATAATTCACTTTAATAATTCATACTTTAATAATTCACTTTAATAATTCAAAAATCTATTATAAATAGAATTCAATAGGTTTCATTATTTCATAGAAACTTGAAAATATTTTTCTCTAAACTCTCTCAATCGATTTACACATATATATATTTACTCCGTATTATTTCAAGATATTATTAGTATACATAAAATATTACGACGGAGTGCTGTCCGAGTGATTTCGAAATTATTTTTCGAGTGGGATAGGATTAAGGAAATTATGGGTTATAGCTATGGAGGTGATTGAGTATGGTTCATGGGTATGCTCGTGAGGTCAATAGTGTTTATCATTTCCGTTACGTCTACGTACATTTCCTGCAATATTGAATCTCAATATTGATACGTGAGTACTCATAATTTAACTTTTACATACTAATAGTGTATCCCTGACTAGTGCTCGAGTATTTAGGATTATGCATGCTTGTACTTTTGATATTGCCCTTAGACAGGTTAGGTTGAATCTTAAATTAGTTACACTTGCGGTTGAGATAAGGTATAAGATATGCATGTCCTTGGAAAGCTAGCGAAAAATTAAGAACTTTTCCTTTAGATATCGAATGGTTTCGATGAACGGATTAGAAGTTATAATCAATTGAATTTTCGATATTTTTATTAAAAATGATTATTATTATCGTCGTTTTTATCGTCGTTCTAGTTTTATCTTATTATTATTATCATTATTATTATCTTTATCAATAAAAGGGATTTATTATTAAAAATTGTTATTTTTATTATTATTACTATCGTTATTATCGTTAAAGTTATAATTAGTATTATTATTATTATCCAATTATTATTATTATTATTATTATTATTATTATTATTATTATTATTATTATTATTATTATTATTATTACTATTATTATTATTATTATTATTATTGGTATTATTATTATTATTATCATTATTAATATATATATCATTATTTAAAAATGGTTATTGTTATTGTTATTATTATTATTATTATTATTATTACTATATTATCATTAAGATAATTATTAGTATTATCGTTAATAATGTTATATTAACTATCATTATTAATATTAGTGTAATTAAAATAAATATTTGTAACACCTAATTATTTTGATTACTATTATTATCATTATTATGAACACGATATAAAAGACGATTAAAAGCTATTAAACGAAACGATTAGGAAATAATGGGTAAGAGTATCATGATGAAATTAAAATATTATAAGATATTGATTTAGATAAAATTATCGTTCTTATTATTTTTATCATTACTATTATTATTAAAAGTATCGTTAGTATTAAAACTATCATTTTAACAAAAATTATCATTTTAATAGAAATGTCATTGTTACTATAAAATATCATTATTATTATTATTATTATTATTTTAAATAAAATTATTATTTTAAAGATAATATTCAAAATTATCGTAAATATTAAAGATATCATAATTAGAATTATCGTTTTATCATAATGTCATCTTAGTAATTATAAATAATGATATTTTTATAATAATAATTATTATTACAAAATAATACAACTTTTACTTACTATCATTATAGATATTATTTTATCAAATAAATATGTGATACAAACATATTTTACTATGTGTAATAACTTACTTTAATAATACCTATCATATTATCTTTATGATATTAAATGAACCCTATAAATTTTATTACTTAATATATATAAAAGTATATTTTATTATATAAATTTAATATAAAATTTTATTTATTAATAAATAAATTATATTATTTACTCTAATAAATCTTTTAAAAATATTTAAAAATATAAAATGACGATATTTAAACTACATATTAATCATGTATAGATTTTTGAAAATTATTTTGAGTCAAATTTACTTTTGTTGACTTTTGCATATTAGTCTCGAGCATTAGGATTGTGGTACACTATGACTTGACCTAATTTGTTAGACAAATATTGACCAACATATAATTATATATAATTAATTTAGGTTTATGAATCCGAGGCCAACCTTGCACTTGTTTCATGACGTTATATGTATTTTTACTATGAAATACAGTATGGTGAGTTTCATTTGCCTTTTTACCCTTTATATTTTTGGGACTGAGAATACATGCACTTTTATAAATGTTTGACGAAATAGACACAAGTAATTGAAACTACATTCTATGGTTGAATTATCGAAATCGAATATGCCCCTTTTTATTAAAGTCTGGTAATCTAAGAATTAGGGAACAGACACCCTAATTGACGCGAATCCTAAAGATAGATCTATTGGGCCTAACAAACCCCATCCAAAGTACCGGATGCTTTAGTACTTCGAAATTTATATCATGTCCGAAGGAGGATCCCGGAATGATAGGGGATATTCTTATATATATCTAGTTAATGTCGGTTACCAGGTGTTCACCATATGAATGATTATTTTTGTCTCTATGCATGGGACGTATATTTATGAGAACTGAAAATGAAATTCTTGTGGTCTATTAAAATGATGAAAATAAATGATTATGATAAACTAATGAACTCACCAACCTTTTGGTTGACACTTTAAAGCATGTTTATTCTCAGGTGTTAAAGAAATCTTCCGCTGTACATTTGCTCATTTTAAAGATATTACTTGGAGTCTTTCATAGCATATTTCGAAGAATGTTGCATTCGAGTCATTGAGTTCATCAAAGATTATTATTAAATCAATTTATAGTTGGAGAGTGGATATTATGAAATGGTATGCATGCCTGTCAATTTTCGATGTAAAGAAAGATTGTCTTTTAAAAACGAATGCAATGTTTGTAAAATGTATCATATAGAGGTCAAATACCTCGCAATATAATCAACTATTGTGAATCGTTTATAATGTATATGAACGGGTCCTTTCAGTTGGTATCAGAGCGGTGGTCTTAGCGAACCAGGTCTGCATTAGTGTGTCTAACTGATAAGTCGATAGGATGCATTAGTGAGTCTGGACTTCGACCGTGTCTGCATGTCAAAAGTTTTGCTTATCATTTTGTGTCGAAAATTAACTACTTATCATCCTCAGGAAATTACCTGCTTATCATTTTTAGTCTAAGACACGTCTTGCTGCATTGATTGCATGAATAGTGTATAGACAAAAATTTATATCTTATCATATCTGCTAAATCATATCTTATCGTATCTGTTACTTTAAACTTTGCCTGACATATCCCGCAAAGTCCTCCGTAATCTACGAAATCTTTTGATCTATATATATATATATATATTCTATGTAATTAGAATACCATCCGTTAGCCAAAATCATTTCATATCAAAAAAAAAAAAAAAATCCTTTATCCAATCGTACGAAATGGAATTCGTCATCAGTTTAAGTCACACAGATTCCGAAATGGAATCCCATTCAAGCTCCGAAAGCAGTGTGACTGGAATAGATCAACCAATCAGTCATCACCTATTCTGGATGAATTGGGGATGGGTTCGTAGCCTCCTCAATCATTGGAGACAAGAAGAAGGTGATCCCTTTCATCCACCACATTGCCCTCTTGACGAAGAACCTGAAGCACTTACCGGCGAACCTGTCCGAAACACCATGTTCTCGCTCATTTCCAGAGTATCTCGTCACGATTATATATTACATCAAATTTTAGATTTTATTTATCCGCTTGTCCGAACCGACAATCACCCCGGTGTAATAGAAGAAGTCAACGATCTTCGCGCTCGGGTAGTGGCTTTGGAGAATATGGTGCAGAGATTACAAACACCAGCAGCAGCATCAGCAGCATAACCAGTACCACCATCATCAACGCCAACAGTACCATTACCACCTCCAACCACAACCGCGTCGTAAACCTCAACTTGAGCATCAACGTCATACGCACCATAGATACCAAGGAGTAACAACAACAATAACTGACGAAGTATTAATTCATAACTTCATTGGAGAAACATTCCGCGGTGATTATGTAATCTCTAAAGTCTTAGAGATTATCTAATCTAGCCCTAACCATAAATCAGTTAAGCAAACCAAAATGATAGAAGGAAGAGTAGAAACCCTGACAAAAATGGTGTGTGATTAACAAGCTAAACTTGCTTTACCAACAGCATCAACATCACCGTCAACGTTACCAGCATCGTCAGTACAGTCAACATCCGAATCAACAACACCGATAACATCACAAACTCTGTCAGTTCAAGAATCACTGTGGACATCATTACGAATCAATAACGTGTACATTGTATCAACGAGTTATGAAGAATTAACTCATTCCCTCTGAAGAAATTATATGTATATTATATATATATATATATATATATATATATATATATATATATATATATATATATATATATATATATATATATATATTCTGAAATAAATCTTTCCGTACTAAGCTATTGTGTGTGAATCTTAACTACTCGGTTATTTCATATTACAAATATGCAATAATGTACGTCCTTCAGCCGCAACTTAACCAGCGTTAACTACAATCTCTGTCGCAATTCAACAAATTCTAATTCATAATAAATCAAGTATATATTTGATTTTACACTTTCATCATCGATGTACCCGAAACTTTTCAGATAACATCATTCGTACTTTGCGAAATTCACAAGAATTCCACGAACCGAACATCATACATCAACAAATAACGAAGTATTGATTCATAATTTCAATGTTATTAAAGAAATACTGCGTAAAAGTTATGTACTTTTTAAAGCCTTTAGGGATTATTCAATTCTAGTTTCAACCGTAAATCAAATGTGTTTAATTTAACATTAACTCATTAAATCTATGTTACATCTGAAGAAAATATACATATATATATATATATATATATATATATATATATATATATATATATATATATATATATATATATATATATATATATATATATATATATATATATATATATATATATATATATATATATATATATATATATATATATATATATTTTCATAAAGACTGTAATAAAATTCTTTTGTACAAAATATTAATTGTGAATTTTTTTTAACGGGTAAGTAATGCCCGAGAGATATATAAATTCACAAATAATATGTTACATTCTTCTAATCTGATTCAGCAAATCATCCATTATACTCCCTACTTTCACAACAATATACATTCTTTTATAGAAATCAAAACAACCATACTCATTTAAAATTTAATTACATATTCTGATTTTGAAATCTCAAAATTCAACTCGAGATATGACCAAAATCATCACTCTTAGATCCTTACATCTTTTATAAGCTATATTTTGACTTCAAAACTGTGTTAGAACATCAAATGTATGTTAACGATTACAATCTGTGTTCAAACCCTTCAAAAATTTCTGAAGACACTTCGAATGATGAACAATCGAGATGATGATCCAACCACATGTTACCCACAGTTATGTACCCGAAAAACTTTTGAAACCAAAGTAAAAGTTTAAACAACGTATCCGCGTCAGATTCTTTGGCATTTATTAGAAAAAATAACTTTGCGACTCCTATTCAAAGTAGCCAGTTTTGTCACAGCTCCAGCACGTCAACTTCGACTTTTCAGTCAGACTAACCTTATTATAACCTTGAGATATACACCATCGTTACCAGGGAACCTTTTACATTCCACCACATTATTAGCAGATGTACCAACAACTTCATTACCCTTTGACTTTAGCCTCTACAAAAAGTCATTATAATTATTTATTGAAACCCCATCATTTACTCATTCGCATCTTGTAATGAGAATTGCCATACGAATCATTGGGAATTAGCAATCAGTATTTTGAAATCTCACAGCATGTCTACGCCAACAGTTATATGTGTAAATATAACGTCTATCTTCTGGACTTAATTTGAATGTGAAGTTTCTGAAAAACACTCCGAACTACGAATTGGTTCTCCGAAAATGGAAAAATGCTGATGAAGCAGCAAAAACTATAAACGAATTTAAACGGTAAAAGCTGGATGATAATGATGAAGTGTGCTGGCAAAGCGCAGAAAAAGAGAAGTTTTGGAACTGGAAAACGGATTGAGCAAAGTAGGAAGGAGGCTGTGGACAAATTACAAAGACTGAACCTGACTCCAAAGGATCCAAATGATTTAGTACCTGCTTAAGTCATTAACAAATACCTTGCTCCTGACTCTAAACCCCCGCGGATAATATTCTTCATCATCCTCTGATATTAGAAATTCTAAAATATCATCATATCTTTCATTATAAATATCCTCCATATTTCTGAAGATATTTTCTTAATTTTTCTTATTTGAAATCATTTACATCTTCGCGCTATCTGTATTACATCATAAAAGAAACTATTTTAGTTTCTAAATTCTGAAACATTCAAGTTTAAAATAGGAATATTTTGAAGTAGTGTTGGGAACTGAAGAATGAATTAGTATAATATAATGACACTTGATCAACGTGATTATATTACAGTAAGTCATGCTGAGTTTCTAAATGGAACGTGATGATTCACAGATCATAACATCATCATGTGCCATGTTATATGACTCTTGTATTCTATTTAACCTCTAAAATATCAAGAAAATATTTCTTGATGATTCGGCCTTTTCCAAGGTATTCTAGTAATTTGACAAGTCAAGATCGTACCATCACAATTTCCTTCCTAGAACATTAACAATGTTCATTCCGAAATTCATATCTGTGAATTCTGGACCATTACAAGCGGTGCTTAATCACAAGAAGAAGAAACGAAAGGACAAAACTCCGAAATAGAAATTGAGGTATAAATTGCAGCAAATAAAAGAGAGCATTAACTGTGAATGATAATGATTATAGAAGACAGAAGCAGAGACTTTGAAATATAAGGGAACATATAAAGCCCAACGATAAACCAGAAATTATAAACCATATATATCTATGCATATAGCAATATAAAGACTCGGGAGAACTAGAAACACAATAAACCCAAGAGTATAGTAGAAGTAAATAGATTCTTCCGGCGGTAGATGAAAAAGAAGAATGACCGATATGAAAGTTAGAAGTATATCGAGAATCAGAATTGGATGGAGCATATTGATGAATACTTTAAAATATGAGTTGAGGGGGAAAGAATAGAAGGTGATGAAACATGACTAGGAACTTAGAAATCAACAGATTTAACTCACACAATGGCAGAATAAGTGAATCAAACCCTCTAGTGAATAGGTTAAGTTTTTTTTGATTAATTTAGTCAAACCACAACTAAATCAAGTGTGATTAGATCAACACCTAGAGCTATTATTCACCACCTGGGTGATTTGGACTGAGAGAGAATCGGAGGAGCTCACTAGATTTGAGTGTGTGTAATAAATGAGAGGCTTAACCTAAAATGAAGAACATAAGACTTTATATACCCCTGCTGTTGACTCACCCATATGATTCATTCATCACACGTACGAGTTGGCTTCATCAGCCGTACGAGTGATCACTCACTCGTGTCTTTCCATTTAGGTTGTAATTGTGACTTAGCTCAGCATCAACCGTGCGTATGAGCCTGTCAGCCGTACTAGTGAGGCTTCACTCGTACGTCTGACTAAGTCTAACATAGTCAAACATATAAATCTCGTTCCTGCAGTTCCTGTAACCACATATAAACACGGATAGGATAATAACAAGCAATCATGGTGGCCAGTAAACTGTTGTACCTGCAATGGACGTGGGTAGATGTCTAGGGACTTGCATAAAATGCATCAACAGAAGGTGTGAGTTGTAAGGAAACGAAGGAGGTGAATTTATAAGAAAATCTATGACAGAACAATTAAAATGGACGATCGTATTTAAAGCGGATCCTAATTCCCTTGATTACCGGAGAGTCAAATCTTATTAAGAAGATTTTCTTCAAATCCCTTGAAATCTGGGAATCAATCATATTTACGTCAAATGATAAGATGAATCTACACTTACTCATTTCACTCTTCTATGTTAGCTTCATTCGTACTCTTCATATAAATGGATTGTTTATCCAAATTATTCGCTGATGATAAAACTCTAATTTTCAGCCCATATGCATCATGAAAACATACTTATTATCATTCACGACCTTTCCACTCAAAATTTCGGGACGAAATTTCTTTAACGGGTAGGTACTGTGACAACCCGGAAATTTCCAGCCAAATTTAAACTTTAATCTTTATATGTTTCCGACACGATAAGCAATATTTGTTAAGTTAAATTTCAAGAATTTTAAACTATGTTCATACATTCATTCAACCTCAACCAAGTTCCAATGATTCACGAACCATTAAACGAATATGATTATATATGTGTATGTGTATATATATTATAACTTGAAACGTAAACAAAATATTAGATTAAATACTTTATATGATTGTATCTGTTTCAAAATGTTTATCAATGGAATTAGAAGATAAGATCAAATGATTGAATTATCAGATATATTGAATTATTATTACAAGTCTCTGTTGAAAGGCCCACGTTGATTTGAGAAATCTTTCCATTTTAACAATATTCGGAAAATGGTAAAGTGATTTTTAAATAAGAATAAATTGTCAATCATTGAGAACTAGACAAAGGATAGTGGAAGATTGAATCTCATAAAAACTCGATTGATCTATTTAGTTTCAAACGTACAAAAACGTTTTCAGTTTAAAAAGAACTTTATTATTAAAACGTATATAACTTTTATAAATATCTAGAACTATTTTTGACAACTCATTACTTAACTAGTATGATAAAGATAACGATATTTATATTTTATTTTATTAAATATATATAACGATTTAAATTAATATTATATATATTTATACGCGTATTATACGTACATAGTTTTATACTTTTACTATACTTAAACTTTACCTTTACTTTATTTTTACTTTACTTTAACTTTAATAATTCACTTTAATAATTCATAATTTAATAATTCACTTTAATAATTCATACTTTAATAATTCACTTTAATAATTCATACTTTAATAATTCACTTTAATAATTCATACTTTAATAATTCACTTTAATAATTCAAAAATCTATTATAAATAGAATTCAATAGGTTTCATTATTTCATAGAAACTTAAAAATATTTTTCTCTAAACTCTCTCAATCGATTTACATATATATATATATATATATATATTTACTCCGTATTATTTCAAGATATTATTAGTATACATAAAATATTGCGACGGAGTGCTGTCCGAGTGATTTTGAAATTATTTTTCGAGTGGGATAGGATTAAGGAAATTATGGGTTATAGCTATGGAGGTGATTGAGTATGGTTCATGGGTATGCTCGTGAGGTCAATATAGTGTTTATCATTTCCGTTGCGTCTACGTACCTTTCCTGCAATATTGAATCTCAATATTGATACGTGAGTACTCATAATTTAACTTTTACATACTAATAGTGTATCCCTGACTAGTGCTCGAGTATTTAGGATTATGCATGCTTGTACTTTTGATATTGCCCTTAGACAGGTTAGGTTGAATCTTAAATTAGTTACACTTGCGGTTGAGATAAGGTATAAGATATGCATGTCCTTGGAAAGCTAGCAAAAAATTAAGAACTTTTCCTTTAGATATCGAATGGTTTCGATGAACGGATTAGAAGTTATAATCAATTGAATTTTCGATATTTTTATTAAAAATGATTATTATTATCATCGTTCTAGTTTTATCTTATTATTATTATCATTATTATTATCCTTATCAATAAAAGGGATTTATTATTAAAAATTGTTATTTTTGTTATTATTACTATCGTTATTATCGTTAAAGTTATAATTAGTATTATTATTATTATCCAATTATTATTATTATTATTATTATTATTATTATTATTATTATTATTATTATTATTATTATTATTATTATTATTATTATTATTATTATTATTATTATTGGTATTATTATTATTATTATTATTATTATTATTAATATATATATCATTATTTAAAAATGGTTATTGTTATTGTTATTATTATTATTATTATTACTATATTATCATTAAGATAATTATTAGTATTATCGTTAATAATGTTATAGTAACTATCATTATTAATATTAGTGTAATTAAAACAAATATTTGTAACTCCTAATTATTTTGATTACTATTATTATCATTATTATGAACACGATATAAAAGACGATTAAAAGCTATTAAACGAAACGATTAGGAAATAATGGGTAAGAGTATCATGATGAAATTAAAATATTATAAGATATTGATTTAGATAAAATTATCGTTCTTATTATTTTTATCATTACTATTATTATTAAAAGTATCGTTAGTATTAAAACTATCATTTTAACAAAAATTATCATTTTAATAGAAATGTCATTGTTACTATAAAATATCATTATTATTATTATTATTTTAAATAAAATTATTATTTTAAAGATAATATTCAAAATTATCGTAAATATTAAAGATATCATAATTAGAATTATCGTTTTATCATAATGTCATCTTAGTAATTATAAATAATGATATTTTTATAATAATTATTATTACAAAATAATACAACTTTTACTTACTATCATTATAGATATTATTTTATCAAATAAATATGTGATACAAACATATTTTACTATGTGTAATAACTTACTTTAATAATACCTATCATATTATCTTTATGATATTAAATGAACCCTATAAATTTTATTACTTAATATATATAAAAGTATATTTTATTATATAAATTTAATATAAAATTTTATTTATTAATAAATAAATTATATTATTTACTCTAATAAATCTTTTAAAAATATTTAAAAATATAAAATGACGATATTTAAACTACATATTAATCATGTATAGATTTTTGAAAATTATTTTGAGTCAAATTTACTTTTGTTGACTTTTGCATATTAGTCTCGAGCATTAGGATTGTGGTACACTATGACTTGACCTAATTTGTTAGACAAATATTGACCAACATATAATTATATATAATTAATTTAGGTTCGTGAATCCGAGGCCAACCTTGCACTTGTTCCATGACGTTATATGTATTTTTACTATGAAATACAGTATGGTGAGTTTCATTTACCTTTTTACCCTTTATATTTTTGGGACTGAGAATACATGCACTTTTATAAATGTTTGACGAAATAGACACAAGTAATTGAAACTACATTCTATGGTTGAATTATCGAAATCGAATATGCCCCTTTTTATTAAAGTCTGGTAATCTAAGAATTAGGGAACAGACACCCTAACAAACCCCATCCAAAGTACCGGATGCTTTAGTACTTCGAAATTTATATCATGTCCGAAGGAGGATCCCGGAATGATAGGGGATATTCTTATATGTATCTAGTTAATGTCGGTTACCAGGTGTTCACCATATGAATGATTATTTTTGTCTCTATGCATGGGACGTATATTTATGAGAACTGGAAATGAAATTCTTGTGGTCTATTAAAATGATGGAAATAAATGATTATGATAAACTAATGAACTCACCAACCTTTTGGTTGACACTTTAAAGCATGTTTATCCTCAGGTGTTAAAGAAATCTTCCGCTGTGCATTTGCTCATTTTAAAGATATTACTTGGAGTCTTTCATAGCATATTTCGAAGAACGTTACATTCGAGTCATTGAGTTCATCAAAGATTATTATTAAATCAATTTATAGTTGGAGAGTGGATATTATGAAATGGTATGCATGCCTGTCAATTTTCGATGTAAAGAAAGATTGTCTTTTAAAAACGAATGCAATGTTTGTAAAATGTATCATATAGAGGTCAAATACCTCGCAATGTAATCAACTATTGTGAATCATTTATAATGTATATGAATGGGTCCTTTCACAAGTAATCTTCAATTTGCATCTTCCAAAAGCCAAAGTCTCTCCCATCGAATCGGTCGATTCTAAACCTCCCGTCTTTTGCCATCGTTACCTTAACGAAACCTTGTGCTCTGATACCAGTTGTAAGGATATTAGGACCCAAAACAACGCAGGTGATTCAACAAGATCACTCACCGATAGTAATTCTACAAGATTACTAACACACTTAATGAACGAAAGATTATAAATGCAAGAAATGTAAATCGACACAAGAGATAACGTGGTTATATGCAATCGTTGTGATTGCTTTAGTCCACGGACCAACTAGAGAATGTATTTACTGAATATTTTTGTGGTGTGTTTACAATGAGTTACAAGAGGGTCTATTTATAGAATGGTTTAAGGAGTAAGCTAAAAACAATTCCTTGAAGCTTCATGAAAGTTTCCTGACAGCTTCATGGAGGCTACATGTGAGTTTCCTGACAGCTTCGTGGAAGCTACATGTGAATTTCCTCACAACTTTGTGGAAGCTACATGTGAGTTTCCATGTGAGTTTCCTAACAACTTCGTGGAAACTTCGTGTGAGTTTTCTGAAATCTTCCCTCTAATTGTTTAAAGTTCTCCATATCTCCAACATTACATTCATTCGATATTAAGATGTGTTAATGATAATTTAGTATAGATCTTAAATATAAATATAGGTGGTATCACTAATTTGGTTTTTAACAAATAGTTGAAAATTTACTTGGCTCAGTGGTTTGCTGGTATTACTATTCATCTACTGATTCTTTATATATTTTATAATTTTAACAATTTTTATAGTGAATACCATCTCCCACTGATATATAAATCACATCAGATCAAACGTAGTCGTAAAAAATATTAACAAAATTGCATATTTGAAAGCATAGTTGTAGCATGTAAATATTTATTTTTCTTGAATTCGATATAACTTTATGAGAACGAACTTGCTAATCGTTGTTTTGTTTGAGCTTTTACTATATTCTACTATGTATTTCAAAAGGGGATGATTCTCACACACACTTTTTTGATCCTCACACACTTATTTTAACCTTTTACTCTTCTAATAATACTCAATTGGTGTGTAAGAATCATCCTCCATTTCAAAAGGTCAGCTGAATAATTAAATAAACTGAATTGTAAGTTAGTATTTCATATTCCAGCATTAATCATATATCTAAATTGATAAATTATTTTCATTCTGCTTTGCTAAAAAGTTTGGGTTTGACACATTCGACATATGTTCATGATGTGGCATTTAGACCATCTACTTCTTAAATCTTAATTGGTAGGTAATAGTCTATATAGTATTGACTTCGAATGAATTCTGTAAGTTGCTGAATATTGACACCTTAATTATTTATAAAGAAAAAACTTTGGTTTTTGTTTGACATTGATGGGTTGACCCGTTTCAACCCACATGGCCACACATTAATGAACTATTCAACCTGCTTGAATTGACTGACTATTTTGCCACCACTACTTCAAGCTGTAAATTAATCACTTGAATTGTTAAAATATAATAATGTATTTCTAGTAATCTCTAGAATTAATTAGTGTCATTAGATATTTAGTACTAGATATTTTAATTGTATTAGCTAGAAACTACTAGATGTGGTAGTATAGCTAGAAGATACTACTGGAGCTAGAAGATTTGTTGGTTACTATTGGTGATCGACATATTGAGGCTATAAATAGCCACTTCATGTCGCAAATTGGTGTACACAAATACATATAAGGTTCAAGTAATAAAAAACTATTCTATAACTACTCTTTTTTAATACTTTCAAAACATCTCCTCCTTTCTAATATAATAAAATTAAATTGATCCCATATTAATTATTCCAACTAAATTAAACATCACCATTAATTAATCTAAAATCTTTAACAATTCTAACAAGTGGTATCAAGAGCCGTATTGAGCGTTGTTCGAGTACACCATGACTACCGTTGGTGCGTACAATATTCCCGTCCCCATCTTTGATGGTGACAACTATGATTTTTGGAGTATTCGAATGAAGACATATTTCCAAGCACAAAGCTTATGGGATATTGTCGAAGTCGGGTTTACTATTCCAAAAAGACGTCGAAACTCTGTCCGCGGAAGAACAGGAAAAATACAACAAAAATGTTGTAAGAAATACTGCCGCTCTAGGCTACATTCAACAAGCCTTGACACCATCTATATTTCCACGAATCATGGGAGTTACGACAGCCAAAGAGGCGTGGAAGATCCTTCAAGAAAAATTTCAAGGAAATGTCAAGGTGAGATCTGTCAAACTAGTAACTCTACGACGATATTTTAAAAATTTAAATATGAAAGACACCGAGACCGTAAAAGATTACTATTCTAGAATTAAAGAAATAGTAAATCAAATGAGAGCCTATGGAGATTCTATACATGATAAAAAGATCGTAGAAAAAATACTTATCGGTATGACAGAAAAATACGATCATGTCATTACTGCTATCGAAGAGTCAAAAGACATCGAGACTCTCTCGGTACCAGAATTAATTGGCTCTCTTGAAGCATATGAAACTAGACTGAGTGCGTAGTGAAAACTCACTTGAAAGTGCCTTTCAGTATAAACTCAAATTAAGGTCTCAAAAATCAAACAATGGGGGGAAAATATATTCCGAAGAAAATTCGAGAGGAGGAGACAAACCCAGAACCGGGTTCGACCAGAGAAGAAAAATCTACCATCCATGTGGTATTTGCAAAAAGACAAACCACTTAGAGAAAGATTATTTTCACAAAGGAAAACCGCAATGTAATAATTGCAAGAGATTTGGACATCTAGAAAAAGATTGTCGTTTAAAACAAAATCATCGGGCCAACTACACAGAAGAAAATGGAGATGTGCACGAGAGCAACAATCAGCTATTCTATGCTTGTCATGCTGCAAATGTACTAAGAGATGACATTTGGTTCATCGACAGTGGGTGCAGTAACCACATGACAGGAGATGAAAAGTTATTTGATAGTATCAACACGTCCGTAAAGTCCCGCGTCAAATTAGGGAATGGAGCGCTTGTTGATACTAAAGGCAAAGGTACAATTACTGTTCAAACTAATAATGTCACTCGATCAGTTAATGACGTTCTTCTAGTACCACGCTTAGCAAGTAACTTGCTAAGTGTTGGTCAAATAATGGAGCACATATACTCTTTACTCTTCGAAGACAAATCATGTGTTATTCGTGACAAGAAAAATAACTATAATTTAATAGCTGAAGTGCCAATGGAGAACCGCAACTTTGCGCTTCGTTGGCAGTATACCAGAGACACAACCATGAAAGTTCAAGTTGAAGAATCATGGCTATGGTGTCAAAGATTTGGCCACTTTAATTTTCACGCACTAAAAATCCTCCAACAGAAGGATATGATGAGAGACTTGCCGAACATAGAAGAGATCACTGGCAACCTTTCCCTTGTGACAAAGTCTGGAGAGCGAAAGGTATACTGGAGCTGGTGCACACTGACGTTTGTGGACCAATGAGGACCCCGTCACTTAACCAAAACATGTACTTTATTCTCTTCATCGATGACTATTCTAGAATCACGTGGGTGTACTTCATACGTGAAAAATCTGAAGTATTTAATATATTCAAGAAGTTCAAGAATTTTATAGAAAAGAGTAGTGACCATCATATAAAAACACTAAGGAGTGATAGAGGAAAAGAATATACCTCTACACAGTTCAATAAATTCTGTGAAGATGAAGGTGTTAAACGCCAACTCACTGTTGGTTACGCCCCTGAACAAAATGGCGTCTCTGAACGCAAAAACAGAACTGTAATGGAAATGGCCAAAACAATGATACACGAAAAAGGCCTTCCAAACAGTTTCTGGGCCGAAGCTGTATACACGGCTGTATATATACTAAATCGATGTCCTACGAAATTCGTAAGAAAACAAGACTCCGATAGAGGCATGGAGTGGAAGGAAACCGTCGGTGAAAGATCTACGAGTATTTGGATCTATCTGCTACATCCATGTTCCTAAGGAGAAACTTTACAAGCTCCAAGAAAAATCAGAGAAGGGAATATTCTTGGGCTGTAGTACACAATCTAAAGGTTACCGAGTCTACAACTTGAAGACTAATAACATCGTGATCAGCCGAGACGTGGAGTTTGACGAAGACGCTTCTTGGAACTGGGAGAAGGACAAAGTTGAAAAATAAACATATCTGCCGCGGATATCTATAGAAACTCCATCTCAATAACCACTACACATGGAGCATTCTGAACAACATGAAAGTACCGGAGAAACTAGCCCTACTACGCCAACTTCTCCGTCGGAAACATTACTTATAGAGCAAGACGAATCAAGTCCAGAGTCAACACCTGGAAGAGTTAAAAAGTTAGCAGAGGTGTACGAGACTTGCAACTTCACAACTATAAAGCCCGAAAGCTATGAAGTTGCATTCAAAGATGAAAAGTGGGTGACTGCTATGAACGAAGAAATCAAAATGATCGAGAAAAACAACACATGGGAGTTAGTTGAGCATCCCAAAGACAAAGAAATCATCGGAGTTAAGTGGGTCTACAAAACAAAACTCAACCCTGATGGTTCTATACAAAAACATAAAGCAGGGCTAGTTGCAAAAGGCTACTCACAACAACCCGGAGTCGACTACACTGAAACTTTCGCACTTGTAGCACGACTGGATACTATACGAGCACTTGTGGCATTAGCAGCTCAACGAAGGTGGAAGATTTACCAACTAGATGTGAAATCAGCATTTCTAAATGGTTTTCTAGAAGAAGAAATATACGTAGAGCAACCACAAGGGTTCACTCAGAAAGGAAAAGAAGATCAAGTCCTGAAGCTCAAGAAAGCCTTATATGGACTTAAACAAGTGCCATGTGCTTGGTATAGCCGCATTGATAGCTACTTCACAAGTTCAGGATTCAGGAGGAGCCAAAGTGAGTCCACACTCTTCATCAAAACCCAAGGTAACTTTGACATTCTCATTATTTCCTTGTACGTCGATGATCTTATATATACGAGAAACAATGAGAGAATGATACAAGAATTTAAAGAAGACATGATGAAAACGTTCGAGATGAGTAACCTTGGTTTGATGCGCTATTTTCTTGGCATCGAAATCAGTCAAGAAAATGAAGGCATCTTCGTATGCCAAAAGAAATATACAGAAAATCTCCTGAAAAAATTTAAACTATACGACTGTAAAACAGTAGCCACGCCACTAGTTGCCAATGAAAAGATGAGAAAAGAAGATGGATCGGAGAAAGCAGATGCTTCAAGATTCAGAAGTCTCATCAGAAGCTGATATGCTACTAACGAACGGTTTTATTTGTGCGATGTCGTTAGGTTGCAGGATGTCCGATTCGGTAGCACACAGTGTCTTCGTTTATTTATATTTTGCGGGGCCTAAATTTACTTTTACTTTATAAGGTGTAGAAGGTGTAAGTTAACCTAGTGTCGTATTTTTGCTGATTAACGAATTGAAGATCAAGTGGATAATTGTCTTTTAGTTAAATTACCTGGATAAAAGATGGTAGTTGATTTTAGCTAAAGGTCTTAAATGCAGAAAAGTAATTAAAGTGGAAGGATATCCGGAGTATGCAGATCAGAGAAATATTGACCAAGATATCAGTATTGGGTTAGGGAAAGGTAATTATGCTTATGTTAAGACTATGCTTGGAATGATGTAGATCTGGTTGGATGAGCCAATTACACATTCCTACTTGTCTCTGAACTCTCGGAGTTCTCTTTGAGCAGTGAGAAGTATGTCACTTGGTCGTATAATTGAAGGGTAACAATACCTCGGAGGTTATCCTCAGTAGAGTACTAGGTTTATTAGTGAGTTAAGCTCTAATCCTAACCCTCGTTATCAGTTTAGATAACTGAATAACAACGTGCCGTGTTGATTGAATACTGATCACAAACGGAAGGAATCCGTCAGTTTAAGTTGGCAAAACCTTAAATGAAAACTAACAACCATTCCATCATACTAATGAGATCACAACAATTCAAACATTATACAGCGTCACAGTTAACATACTGATAGTAAAGCAGATAGAAACCTAATGAATACCTAAACAGTTGGTATGACTAAGACCTAAGGCAACAATCAAACAAGAACATGCAATAGGCTTGGGTCACACAGTAAAAGCACTAACTAGATCTTAACAGCTCCTAAGAGGTCTCTTCGGAACAGTCAATAGGCATACTAGGTCATTCATGTCTCAATTCCTAAGTTCCGGGTACTAAAAGTGCATTAGATGCCTCTCGGGAACTCCGGCCATACCGAGTTCATAGAATCTTCAGATACAGTATAACCAGGGGTCTTAATCCTATGAAATAGCTAATTTCGTATAGGTGGACAAGTCCTGATCACAACCTAGGTTGGTCAATCCTTAAGATGCTAGCATACAAATCTATCAGACTTCCTAGTTCATTATTATAACAGTAATCGTACTAAATTAACATAATTACGCTAACCCAAACTTTTATCATGGAAACATACAGATTAATTAAGCTATCATGGCAATATCGGAATGCATTATTAAACATAAAAAGTAAGAACACATGTTTAATACAAAAGACAAGCGTTTCGGATAAAAACCTGAAAAGACCGAAGAAATCTGCCTGAGATCGCAGGGACTCGCAGGGATATCCTCCGGAAAATAAAAAGCTAAGCTAACTACTACTAAAAACTAACTAAAAGATTGAAAATATGAAATGAATTACAAATTGAGTGTGTGTTGGAATGGATGGAGAGAGCCCTTTAAATAGACTAAATTTTTGCCTGCAAACGGCTGGCAAGCCGTTTGGCAGGCCGTATTTGGCAAGCCGTTTGCAAGGCAAGCCGTTTATCGAGCCCGTTTGCCTGACCGTTTGGTAGGCCGTTTTCCATACTGGCAAGCCGTTTGGTAGGCCGTTTTTGTGCCTGGTCAGTCTTGATTCACTGGATCGTAACTTGATTTCTTGTCTTTCACCGTTTTCGCTCTAGAGTCTTCGTTTTAGCTCCGTTTTACTTGATTCTTTTCGCATCGCCTTCGTAATTACTTAATCTACAAAATCAACCGAAAAAGCGATAATTTTTCTGAAAAAATTTAAATGTTTATTGTTCTAGGGCTTAATATTGGGGATAAAAAATGTGACTTTTTGCCCGATATCAAATACCCCACATTTGGCTTTGCTTGTCCTCAAGCAAAAAGCGAGAATATCAGGATCTTTCTAATAGACTCTCCCTTACCCCCACTGGTAGATCTTTTTTTTATGCCTTCATCAGAAGTCGGCACATCTTTTGAAAGTATTAGAAAAAATTTCGAGCTTCGATGATTTGGTCGCCAGATTTCAATTGCGTCCATAGTAAAAAGGCGTACTTTCCAACTCTCAGATGTAGAGTATACATGATCAGGCTCCTCACTAGCGGATCACTCATATCACTTAAGTATTTAGGGTATCCTATTCTAATTGTATTGTCGCTCAGAAGCCAGTCGTGTAACAATTCTCATCATAGGCTTGGTAAAGCATCGATATCTCCACCGGTTAGGTAAGAACGACACTGATCTTCTTTCTAAGCATTCTTTCAAGAGGAAGACGGGTTATAGGGTTTATGGGAATTTATGGGTCGGTGAAAGGTATCCAGATCTTTTGATTTTTTGAGAGATTTGATAGACTTTGATTCTTCAGAGTATCCATTTTTGGATAGCGAATGGCTTAGAATTCCGTAAAAGTTTTCTTCGGAATAGGCGGATTTTGCTAAGACTTTGTCTAGAATTTTCTTTTACTCTTCCAGCATTCTTCTTCAGGGCATCTTCTTGGGTTTTTCTTTTTGCCTTATTTATAGAGACTTTGCTCTAGAGACTTTGCTCTTTCATAATTTTTTTTTTCGGCTTACCCTTTCTTCATAACTTTTGTCTTTCGTTCCTGGTGCCCATAGAGGAAGTGATAATCCACTGAAAATAGGTCTTTGACCTATCAAAAACAATCTGGGGTTCGGAATCTTTCAACAAGTGCTTTTGAAGCGAATTTGATCAATCTATCTCTTTATTAATCTCTGGATCTTTTGGTGAATGGAAAGGGGAATGAATGGTGAATGGTGTATTTTGGGAGTGCATTTGAGGTGAATATTTCTGATTCATCAACTCTTTATGTGAGTTGGTCGGTTTAAATTGCGTGGAGTGGAAACGAAAAATGAAGGCTTTTTGTCTTCTCTATTCAGAATGATTTCGGAAGGAGTATCGCACCTGCACCACGTATGGCACTCACTAACCATTGGTCTTGAAACGTATGTCTGAACCAAGTTCTAACTTGAACCGTACACCGGCACGCTCATCAATTGAAATAACAAAGTATTGTAGATTTGATGGGTCATACATATACGTTGGGTCCAAGATTCCTTACCTTTTGGGAAGTAGGGGTCGTGCTTGATCATGCGTAGCCTTTTACATATTTAAAAGAAATCTTTTGACCCAAAACATAAGTTTCAGCTTAATCGTTCCGTTCTAATAAATGTTCCGAAAATCGATTTCTAGCAATTTTATTAGATCTTTTGGGTAAAAACGAGGTAAGAATTTTTTAAAATTACCCAATATCCGTTGCTTAATTACTTTTGGACAAAAGAATTTTTCAAAACTTGGCGTTTTACGGTTACTTGACTATTAAAACTTTCGACCTGTTAAAACCCTTACCCATTACCCCACACTTAGAAGAACATTGTCCCTAATTTCTCTAAAAAGAATATTTTAATACTTTATAAATTAAGGACATTGATTTCTAAAATTCTAAGTTAGTTGCGGGGATTACCCCACACTTAGAGATTTTAATGTGTTATAATCGAAATAGGTTTGAGGAAGGATTACTTCCCTATGGTCGTGTTACTTTCCTAGTGTTGGGCCTTTCTACGGTCAATCTCCTAGGGACCAGTCTCTTTTGATAATATTTCTGCATGAAGAACAAAAAAGAGAAAGGCAGCATTTCCATTATATATAACTTTTTCAGTACAATGCTTCAAAAAGATAAAACTAAAAGTAAAATAAAGATAAAGTAGTCTATGAGATACTATCCTGGTCAATGTGCTGAGTCAGTGCTGCGAAGTATCTGAAGATCTCATCATCATCCTCAAGTGTCGGAAAGTACTCGAGAGGTTGCCCTATATCCAACTCAGGGCCTAATAGTGAATTCAGACATAAGTCTGACGGCAACTCCAGGTGGGATAAGCTCGGGAAAGGCTCCTCGTCAGGTATGCTCCCAGTGATCTCAAATGCCTGGGCCGTTGGGGGCTCAACTGAAATGGAAATAGTGACTAAATGACAACCCTCAGGTAACTCAGTGACTGGAACTGGCTCGGTGACTGGAGAAGGAGGTGTGATAGGAATAGGAGTAGCATGTGCAGGCATGGCAGCAGAGGCAACTGAGTGAACTGAGGACGGTGTGGAATGCCTGGTCGTAGCTTGTTGTGTTGGGTGAACATGGCGCGCTAGCCTGAATGAAGACGGGCCCAGAGTACTGCGAGGCATCCCCTCGCGATGGAGGTATGCTCTCAGAGCTCTGTAGAGTCGCTGCTGATCTCTGAGTAGTGCCCATGCAACATCAGGGTCACTTAAGGTGGCTCCGTAATGTATCACTGTCTGTGGCTCATGCGTCTGTGGCAACTGTGTGTGCTCGGCTGGTCTCCTAGCTAAACGTCTAGATCGTCAAACGGGAGGAGCTGGCGGTGCTGTGCCGATATCCTCCTCAACGCTCTCAAATATCAATCGCCTTAGGCCTGATTGCCCTGTTGATGGCCTGTTCTGATCAGCACTGCTTCCGGATGAGTAAACTCTAGGAGTCCTCCTCCTGCGAACTGGGATGTAAGCTGAAGCTCCTGAACTTGACATTTTGTCTGAACACATTCAACAAACTTGTAAGTACTAAGTGCAAGTATGACGCTTAGTTGTTAGTACACAGAGATAATATCTTAAGACTAAAAATAATTGAAATGAAAATAAATAATAATAATAAAGGATAAGCAAGGGGTGCCTCCCAAGAGCGCTTTGTTTATCAAGTCGTTACAGCTCGACTTTTCCTTGTCAGATCTTCAGAATGGATCAAGGGAGAAGAGGTGCTCCTCCTTATCGTGGTCTTCTAGATAAGCTTTCAACCGGTGGCCGTTGACTTTGAAGTTACCAGTAGGTCCTTCCAATTCCACGACTCCGTGTGGAAAAGCATGTACAACTTTGTATGGGCCACTCCATCTTGATCTAAATTTTTCTACGAACTTCTTGAACCGAGAATTGAAGAGCAGAACTTTATCTCCAGGGGCGAACGTTGTAGGAATCAATTTTGCGTCATGCGTAAGCTTCGTTCGTTCCTTGTAGATGTATGACGTTTGATATCGGCCAAAAAGTCACGTTTTTACCCCTGATATTGAGCCCTAAAACCATAAAGTTCCAAACTTTATCACCAAAATAATCACTTTGTTGGTTAAGTTGGTAGATTTAGTCATTACAAAGGCTATGTTTCAAGAATCACTAAAAACGGATGAAAAACGAGGAAAAACGAGCAAAACCGGCTAAGACGATTAACTCGCGTTTAAATAACTTATTTTATAATTTTTGGAAACGTTTAATTACTTAATCTCATGTTGTAGGATATTCAATTATGAACGCGTGGGCACAATAATCGTCAAAAACGGAGCTAAAACGAAGATTCTAGAGCGAAAACGGTGAAAGACAAGTTACAATCCAGCAAACGGCTTGCCAAACCCCTTGCCAAACGGCTTTCCTGGCTTGCAAATGGCTTGCCAAACCCCTTGCCAAATGGCTTGCCTGGCTTACAAATGGCTTGCCAAACTCCCCTGCCAAACGGCTTGCCAAACGGCCTGCCAGCCGTTTGCCAGAAAAAACCCCTTGCCAAGCGGCAAGCCGTTTTTCAGCCAAAAAATTATATTTTTTCCATCGAGCATTTCCTATAAATGGGGGCTTCATTTCTCATTTCAACACACACCATTCTTCACTTCTCTCTCTAAATATCTCTCTATAGTCGCTCTCTAGTGATCTATAGGAGATTAGTTCTCTCTCTACTTTCTCTCTCTAGATTCTAGATAGAGAAAAGTACAGAGATTAGGAAATGTAATTATCTCTCTATTGTCGCTCTCTAGTGATCAATAGGAGATTAGTATGTAGGTAGTAGTAGAAGCTTTCGAGCATTGTAACGCTATGGATATTATGAAGAAATACAAGTATTATTCTGCCAACATTATCCGGTACTATCTATCCTTTTCTTTTATTAATTCATCATAATGTTCTTGTTTGATGTTTGTGATTGATTAATAGTAGAAATGCTTGTTGCCATGATGTGTGAGTAATTGCTTGATTGTTTTCCATGATTTAGTAATGTTAGTTAGGGATGATTATCGTTTCGTACTCACTTTCTGTCTATGATTTTAAACCTCGTTATTATCGTCCTTCCACCAATAAACGTGATTAAAACCTTTTATAAAGTCGACATTATAAAGGTAATTAGTTATCTGTGTTTATACATTGGTCAAGGTATGAACCCATCGAAAATACTATAAAGTACATGGGGAATTACAGTAGGACCAGATCAAGACATTGGTCAAGAGTATAAGACTCGAAGAAATACTGTTGCAACAGTAGAGTACAACGTTGATGTACTATAGGACCACTTGAGCATGGTCAAGGTTAGAAGCTATGGAACCACTATAAGTCTAGTACATGGTGGATAACTAAGGGATTTATTGGGCAGATTTAAGTAAGGGCTAGTTTAAGTCATAAATGGGAATTTTACGCACTACAATACAAACTAAGCTTATAAATCTTTAAGGATGACTGAGAACTATCAGATGTTCTAATTTGTCTACAAACCCTCAGATTTTACTAAACCATTGACAGAAAGGGATTCGAAACACAATCATAACCACTCACTTGGGTGATACACTAAGGTGTTAAGAAATGTTGGATATTATATGTATATGGCTATGCTACTTTATTCGTGCGCCCAAGGTATGCATTGCATCCAAGATGGGCCGCTTATATCCTTAAACCGGATAAAGAGTCGGGAGCTGAGCATAGCCCATCGGATCAGAATCTTCAAAGCCTAGTTCCTCGTGACATGCTAATCGAGAAATCGCTTAGTAGGGAATCTAGTGTTCACACCAAGGTATATATATCCAAAGAGTGTCTCGCAATCATCCCGACACTACGTTATTTTAAATCATGGTGAACCACGTCTTCTCTGTCCTTAGCTGTTGCATGCTAGCTAGCTTATTTTAATTATATTGTTTTAATATCTTAATTACAACTATATAAACTATTCAACCCAACTATTGCCTTTACACAACTTGATATTCCGGATAAAAGTGGTGTCTAGAATAAACCGGTTGGACTTGGTTGTTAGATTTTCCGAACAGTCGCCAATTTATTGGGACCAAAAGGATCCTGCCTCTCCACACAAGGTGTACCTGGCCACTAGTCTTGGATACTAAATTGTGTATAAACCCAATCTTAATTACTAAGTTATCTAGATAAGCTCTGCTTCAAATTTGACCGCTCAAGGAACGACCCTAGGTCATATTTGCCCTTGCTAACCCATATGAAGGAATAATAGATTTAGGCCCAGCATATATAAGTTAAACAATCAACTTCTTCTCTTGGTGTCCTGAATTGATGTTTTGCGACCTAACGACACCGCATAAATAAAACCGTCCGATTCGGGCGTATCAGGAGAGTAGTTAATTTTTGGCGCCGCTGCCGGGGAGCGGTTGTACGATTTGGAGCCTGTTTAGATTAGCTAGTTTTTAAGAGACCCTTTTGACTTAGACTAGCTTTGTCAAAAGTTACTAGTTTACCGTAGTTAGGTTAGATAATATTAGCTTAATTTAGATTAATTAAAACGTTTAAAATGGACTTCCTTATTAGTGAACCTTTAGGATGGTTTAACCTACTTAGACCGCTAAGAATTCTTCCGACACATCATTTCTTCTATCCGATATCACACATTGTACCCATCCGACGAGATCCACACTTACATGTTGATAGTTCGACGATGTTCGCAAGCATCACTCTCGCTGACATCACCAAACCCTCGTTAGAAGGATGAGGAGGACCGATACTCTATCCAGAGGTTAACAGAACGTCTTTTGTGCTTAAGTATAGCATCATACAACTCATTCAGAATCATTATCTATTCCATGGCTTACCAATTGATGATCCCAAATCTCACTTAGATAGATTCCTCTCCCTATCCAACTCTTATAAGCAAATCGGGGTTGAGCAAGATGTAGTTCGTCTGTATCTGTTCCCCTATTCCTTAACTCTTCATGCAAAAACCTGGTTTGAGGGGTTAGAACCCAACTCTATCACCTCATGGGAGGAAATGGCAACAAATTTCTTAATCAAGTACTTTCCCCCATCAAAACAAATCGGACTTAGGAATGATATCGTAAACTTTCAACAAGCATACGATGAATCACTCTACACTGCATGGGAAAGATTCAAACATTTGCTTCGAAGATGCCCGAATCACCGTCTTGAGAGCTCTAATCAGATTTTGACCTTCTACAAAGGTCTGAATTAGAACAATAAGTCTACTCTTGATGATGTTTCTCAAGGTAACTTCATGAAATTCACTGCTGACGAGGCCTGGAGATTGATCGAGGAGATGACTATGCACCATCACGATTGGAACACGGAAGAGCACATTTCATTAGTAATACCGCTTTCTACCTTCGATCCTATCAAAACCATAATATACCTCTCGAAATAAATAGAAAACCTCACCAAAGAAGTTGGAGAGCTAAAGAAACTCCCGCAACATGTGTCTCAAGTGCAATTTGTAGAGACCCGTCCTAATCCATCTGGACGAAGTCCATATCGATTATAAAGGATTCACAACAGTTGATTACATCGTGAGGTACTTGACCTCTATATGATACATTTTACAAACATTGCATTCGTTTTTGAAAAGACAATCTTTCATTACATCTAAAGTTGACGACATGCATACCATTTCATAATATATCTAACTATAGCTGACTAAATAATAATCTTGATGAACTCAACAACTCGAATGCAACGTCTTTTGAAATATGTCATGAATGACTCCAAGTAATATCTCTAAGATGAGCAAATGCACAGCGAAAGATTTCTTTCGTACCTGAGAATAAACATGCTTTCAAGTGTTAACCAAAAGGTTGGTGAGTTCATTAGTTTATCACAAACATTCATTTTCATCATTTCAATAGACCACAAGATTTGTATTTCTCATAAATATACGTCCCATGCATAGAGACAAAAATATAATTCATATGGATTGAACACCCGGTAACCGACATTCACAATATGCATATAAGAATATCCCCATCATTCCGGGATCCTCCTTCGGACATGATATAAATTTCGAAGTACTAAAGCATCCGGTACTTTGGATTGGGCTTGTTGGGCCCGATAGATCTATATTTAGGATTCACGTCAATTAGGGTGTCTGTTCCCTAATTCTTAGATTACCAGACTAAAAAGGGTGATATTCGATTCGATAATCCAACCATAGAATGTAGTTTCGATTACTTGTGTCTATTTCGTAAAACATTTATAAAAGTAGCGCATGTATTCTCAGCCCAAAAATATAAAGGGTAAAAAGGCAAATGAAACTCACGCATGTAAATATGGTAAAACAGTTAATAAAGCATTTGCATGTATTCTCAGCCCAAAAATGTAAAGAGAGAAAAAGGGCAACTGAAACTCACCATACTGTATTTTGTAGTAAAAATACATATGACGATAATGAACAAATGCAGGGTTGGCCTCAGATTCACGAACCTATATCATTTGTATATTTATTAATACACATATTTGTAATCGAATAAGTTTATATAATAAATCTTGGATTATATATTATACTTATTTAGTTTGTGTATATATTCAAAATGTTTAATATTATTATAGTTATATATAGGTATATCTGTTTAGTGTTATAGAAAAATGCCTAAATTGTTATATATGAGTATTTCTAAAATAATTTGTTAATATAGTTAATATATACTTATAATAATATTTTAAAAACTTTTATTTTTAAATTCACAATACTTTTAATAATAATAATATTGTTATTACTGATACTTATAACAATAATAGAAATTTTATTGATACTGATAATATTTTTATTTCATAACACTCTTCCTAATATTCTAATATCTTCATATAAAAATAATACAAATAATGTTTAGTGTTATTACCAATCTTAATAATAATAGTAATAACTGTAGTTTTTAAATGAAACGAAAAGTTTGATATTAACAGTAATGAAAATAATACTTACTTTTGATAAAAATACATAATACTTAATGTTCATAATAAAAATAACAACAATATTAATGTTAATATTTATAGTGATACTACTTAATGATATTACTAGTAAGGATAATAATATTAGTAATAACAATAATAATAATAATAATAACAATTGTAACTAGGATTATGATAACGATAATAATAGTTGGTAACTACTACCTATATTAACAAAAATAACAATAATAACTAATGTTCATAATACATATTGATAATACAATTACTAATAAAATTTTATTACTTAATGATAATAATAACAATAACAAAAATGAAAAGTGTAATAATAATAACAATAATAATAATTATAATAATAATAATAATAATAATAATAATAATAATAATAATAATAATAATAATAATAATAATAATAATAACCATAAAAAAAATAATTTTGATAAATAAACTACCTTCCAAGATTTTCTAAAAAAAAAACGTCCAGAGCTGGGCTCGAACCCGCGACCTCACGCTCACACAAAACACGCCTAGACCATCCCACCATTCTCTGTTTTCTGATTTAATCTCCATTCTAAATCTATATATTTATTAATTTTCTGTATCCACTTCACCTTCTTCATTCTTTAATCGACCTCCACAGATCAAATCTTCATAACCGATTTAGATACCTCAAACCAATCATAACTAACCAAAATCAAATATTTGTATAAATTGGAAATGAAAAATATAAAAAAACAAAAATGAAACTGCTGATGCAGTTCACGAAAGGAAAAAAAAAAAAACTCGATTTTCGATTTCCATTTTAAAAACGTTTTGATTAATTGTTACAACCTAAACTAGGTGTTAAATTCTTTATAAAACCTTCTGAAATCCATAAATAAACTTGATCAATAACAGAGATTTCCAATTTAATCGAATAACAGATAGTTGACTTTTAAACTTATAACTTTGACTCCAAAATTCGGTTTTAATTTCGCAAATTAAGACGTAAGAATTTACAGAAAGATTCATAACACACTGTTTTTGTATATTTATCGTAAATATATGCATATATTGATATATCTCTTATTGTATTTATCATAAATATATGCATATATTGATATATCTCTTATTGTATATTATAACACACTGTTTTTGTATATTTCTTTATTTATTATTATTATTTTTTTTATAGATTTTAATTAATCTATATATTAAATATTAAGTATAACTATAGTAATAATAATACTCTTAATGTTATAATATTACAAATTTTTAATAATATAATTGAAATAATAACATTACTAATAATAACAACATGAAATGATATTAATAATATTATTATTGATAATGCTACTAATGATTGCTAATTATAAACTTTTAATATCTAATATCAATACAATTAAGAATTAAGATATAACAAGTTATATGTATTTATGTATATATCTATATCCGTATCTCGCGTATATGTTTATATTTGTATATTATTTATATAAAGATATTTAATATTAATTTTATTATTAGTAATGAAACTAATAGTAATAGTAGATTTAATAATGATAACAATACTTGTACACCTCGGGCTTCATATATTTTGTATATTTTAATAATAATAATAATGATACAAATGTTAATATCAACATTTATAATGATAGTTGGGTTAATAGTATAATTTTTACATTTTCTATATACACCTAATAATAAATATGTACAGAAATCATTTGTTATATTTAGTAACAACTTAATTGTTATTATATCATTTATTATTTTATAATTTATATCTTACAATTAATCATATATTATATCTAATTATTATATATACTCTTATATTTATATTTATATATTGACATATTTATTTACACATAAACGTTCGTGAATCGTCGAGCACAGTCATAGGTCGTTTGATTATATAAACATAGTTCAAAGTTTTTGAGATTCAATCTAGTAGACTTTGCTTATCGTGTCGAAATCATATAAAGATTAAAGTTTAAATTTGGTCGGAAATTCCTGGGTCATCACAGTACCTACCCGTTAAAGAAATTTCGTCCCGAAATTTGAGTGTGGTGGTCATAGCTAACAATAAAAATGTTTTCATGACGAATATGAGTTGATAAATTGAGTTTTATCATTATTGAGTAATATGGATAAAAATAATTCGATTGCACGAAGCGTACGAGTGAAGCTATCACAAAAGAGTGGAATGAGAAATAAAGATTTGCCTTAGCTTTTGATGTAGTTAGGTTGAATTTAGAAAATAAGGTTCGTCTTAACTTTTGACGTCGTCTTGATTGAATTCCGGAATTCAAGGGATTTTAAGAAAATTTTCGAATCTAAAAGATTTGATTCTTCGGCGAATAAGGGAATTAAGATCTCTATAATTAAATGCGGTGATCTACCTCGATTACTCTGTATGATATTTCCATTATAAATTTACCTTTTTCGTTCCATTAGTTTCCGCTACTTCTATACCTTCTTTCTCAGTTCATATATCCAAAAGATTATAATAATGCTTAATCCGGTTCTAATCCTTGTTCTTATTCTGACTATCGCAATGATTGTTCTTCTTTTCCTACTCCCACCGGAAGAATCTGTTTATTTCTACTATGCTCTAGGGATTATTGTATTTATAATCCTCCCGTGTCTTTATATTGCCATACGTACTGATATCCACGGTTTGTAATTTTGGTGTTGCCATTGGGCTTTATATATCCTCTTATATTTTGGATCTCTTTGCCTTGTTATTATCCTCTCGACCTCTAGTAAAGCGAGTAACGGTCCAGAATTCATAGATATGAATTTCGGAATGATCATAGTTAATGTTTTAAGAAGGAAATTGTAATGGTACGATCTTCACTTGTCAAGTTACCAGAATATCACAGAAAAGATAGAACTATCAAGAAAAATATTTTCTTGATATGTTTATATATCAAATAAGATGTAAGAGTCGTGTAGCATGGCACATGATGAAGTTATAATCTGTGAATCATCATGTCCCATTTAGAAACTCAGCATGACTTACTGTAATATAATCACGTTGATCAAGTGTCATTATATTATACTAACTCATGCATCAGTTCCCAACACTACTTCAAAACATTCGTATTTTAAACTCGAAAGTTTACAGAATATAGAAACTAACAGTTTCTATATGATGTAACATTGATAGCACGAAGAGATTAATGATTTCAGATATGATTAGTTATGAAAATATCTTCAGAAATATGGAGGATATTTATAATGAAAGATACGATGATATCTTGGAATTTCTAATATCGATGGATGGTGAAGAAGATTTATCCGTAAGGGTTTAGATTCGGAAGCAAGGTATTCACTAAAGATTTCATCAGAAACAGAATCATTTGGATTCTTTGAAGTCAAACTTATTCTTTGTGATTTGTCCACGGCTTTTTTTTTCATAGTTTCGCATAATCTGCTTTTCAGTACTAAATTTTCTATTGAATGTTTCCAATATAATGATACACAGGATGCACGAAGAGGTATATAATTTCGGACGAGAATATTTATGAAAATATCCTCAGAAATATCGAAGATATTGATGATGATATTTTGGAATTTCTAAGTTCGATGGTTGATGGAGAAAGATTTTCCGCAAGATTTTAACATGACTTCGGAGCAAGATATTCTCTAAAGATTTCAACGGATCCAGAATTATCTGGATTCTTTGAATATAGGGTATGGTCCTTGTATTTGTCCTTGATCTCCTTCATGGTTAACTCTATCCGTTTTCCAGTTTCAACATTTATGAGCTTTTCCAACATATTATTCTTTATCATCAAATTTCCGACGACTAAGGTCGTTTACGGTTGCCTACAGTTTCTGCTGCTTCATTCAGCTTTTTCAACATTCAGAGTATTGATTTGTGACTGAGTGCTTTTCAGAATTTCAGAATGAGAGATCATAATTCTAAGAGATAAATGTCATACATATAACTGTTGATGTAGATATGCTGTGAGTTTTCAAAGTACTGATTGTTGATTTCCGGTAACTGGTATGGCAGTTCTCGTTACAAGATGCGGATGAGTATATGATAGGGTTTTAATGAATAAATATAATGATTTGTTAGAGAGATTTAAGCCAAGAAGCAACGAGGTTGCTGGTACGTCTGCTGGTAATATGGTGGAATATAAAAGAATTCTCCAGTATCAAAAGGGTAATCGTATATATCAGGATTTATAGTAAGGCTACTTCGAATGAAAAGTCGAAGTTGACCTGCTGGAGCTGTGACAAAATTGGCTACTTTGAAAAGGGATCGCGAAGTGATTTTTGCTAATAAATGCCAAAGGATCTGACGCGACTACGTGTTAAACTTTTACTCAATTGCAGAGAGTTTCTTAGGTGCATAACTATATGCATAAATCTTTTCTTCCGTAGATGAAGTGCGGTTGATTCATCCTATCGATTGAGGCGTTTTCAAGAATCATGAAAGGTTTGAACGCAGATTGTAATCGTCAAGATACTAATGAAGTTTAGAATGAAATCAAGTGACAAACTTGAAGAATTGTTTAGTTTCATATATTATAATCAATATTTTAATTCATTTTAATTGTCAAATGTTATTAGTCCACAGTCGATAGTCCACAGTTGACAGTCCAATAATTCATATATAGTTTAATATATAATATTCGAATTAATTAATACGTGTCGTGACCCGTATACGTCTCAGACTCGATCACAACTCAAAGTATATATATTATTTGAGAATCAACCTCAACCCTGTATAGAGAACTCGATCATTACTGCATATAGAGTGTCTATGGTGATTTCAAATAATATATATAGATGCGTCGATATGATATGTCAAAACTTTGTATACGTGTCCCGATATTTAAAGTGCGTAAAATAAATACAGGAATTAAATGACGATAAATAAAATGCGTAAAGTAAATAACAGAAATTAAATGACGATAATTAAAATTGCGATAATTAAATTGCGATAAAATAAATGTAATAAGGAATTAACAGTTAGCTAGGAACAGTTAGCTAGGATTTTGTCAGTGTGGATTCTTATCAAAATTTCTCATAGTTAATTTATTTGTTTCTAATAAATTTTATTTTTGTCCAATGTTTTCTTCATTATGTCACTGGTTGGATTCTGATAGATCAAAATTCAAGTATGAAATTGAATGAAAATGGTTATTCTGTGGTGAACGGATACGTATATCGGTGGATGTAAGTAGAATAGTACATGACTAATGAATCTGATTTGAAGAATATACAGTGTAACTTATTAATGTGAAATTTATATATTCCTCGGGTATTACCCACCCGTTAAAATATTTTCACCATTATGAGTTTGTATAAAAGAATTTTAATTACCATCTTTATGAAAATATACTTACATATATATTTTCTTCAGATGTAATCATGAATTTAATGGGTCAATATGATATTAGACTCATTTGATTTACCGTTAGAATATGAATATATAATCTCTTAAAACATTAAAGATTATATAATCGCCATGTCAAACGAAGATAAATAATGTAGAATGATTCGTAGAATGACGATTATGCTCGAGGTACAGAATGAGATATTGGGGCATGTGATGTTGAAACTTGTTTTGTTGGTGGTATTGTTGATACCGGTGACGTTGCTGAAACTGGTACGTTTTGTACCATATTCTCCAAATTGATTACTCGATCGCGAAGTTCGTTGACTTCTTATATTACTCCGGAATAATTGTCGGTCGGAACGAGCAGATGAGTAAGGTTTCAAATTGTGGATAGAATACAATCATGTCGAGCTACTCTGGAAATGAGGGTGAAGATGGTGTTTCGGATTGGTTCGCCAGTGAATGTTTCAAGTTCTTCGCCCAGCGAACAATATGGTGGGTGAAAGGGATCGATTCTTCTTGTCTCCAATGATTAAGTAGACTACGAACTCATCATATGAATTGGGGATGGCTGGTTGGTTGATTCATTCTGGTGACGCTGCTTTCGGAGCTTAGGTGTACATCCACGTCGGAATAGCTGTCGGAATAACTATCAGAATAGTTATCGAAATTCGAGGGACTTGAACTGGTTGAAGGATTCATCCCGTACGATTAAATGAAGGATTTTTTGATAAGAAATAGATTATAGGATGTAGATTAGTACCCTGCAATACATAATTTATATATATGCATATATAATACGAAAATCTCATAAGTTAAGGATGAATCTACGGAAGTTGTCAGGCAAAAGTAACAACAACAGATATGCTAAGATATGTATTTATCTATACACTGTCTATGCAATAGCGGCAGTAAGACATGTCTAGACTTTAAGGATGATAAGCAAGTAATTTTTGACACGAAATGATAAGCAAAACTTTTGACATGCAGACATGGTCGAAGTCCAGACTCACTAATGCATCCTAACTACTTATCAGTTATACACACTAATGCAGACCTGGTTCGCTAAGACCACCGCTCTGATACCAACTGTAGAGACCCGTCCTAATCCATCCAGACGAAGTCCATATCGATTATAAACGATTCACAACAGTTGATTACATCGCGAGGTACTTGACCTCTATATGATACATTTTACAAACATTGCATTCGTTTTTGAAAAGACAATCTTTCATTACATCTAAAGTTGACGACATGCATACCATTTCATAATATATCTAACTATAGCTGACCAAATAATAATCTTGATGAACTCAACAACTCGAATGCAACGTCTTTTGAAATATGTCATGAATGACTTCAAGTAATATCTCTAAGATGAGCAAATGCACAGCGAAAGATTTCTTTCGTACCTGAGAATAAACATGCTTTCAAGTGTCAACCAAAAGGTTGGTGAGTTCATTAGTTTATCACAAACATTCATTTTCATCATTTCAATAGACCACAAGATTTGTATTTCTCATAAATATACGTCCCATGCATAGAGATAAAAATATCATTCATATGGATTGAACACCTGGTAACCGACATTCACAATATGCATATAAGAATATCCCCATCATTCCGGGATCCTCCTTCGGACATGATATAAATTTCGAAGTACTAAAGCATCCGGTACTTTGGATGGGGCTTGTTGGGCCCGATAGATCTATCTTTAGGATTCGCGTCAATTAGGGTGTCTGTTCCCTAATTCTTAGATTACCAGACTAAAAAGGGTGATATTCGATTCGATAATCTAACCATAGAATGTAGTTTCGATTACTTGTGTCTATTTCGTAAAACATTTATAAAAGTAGCGCATGTATTCTCAGCCCAAAAATATAAAGGGTAAAAAGGCAAATGAAACTCACGCATGTAAATATGGTAAAACAGTTAATAAAGCATTTGCATGTATTCTCAGCCCAAAAATGTAAAGAGAGAAAAAGGGCAAATGAAACTCACCATACTGTATTTTGTAGTAAAAATACATATGACGATAATGAACAAATGCAGGGTTGGCCTCAGATTCACGAACCTATATCATTTGTATATTTATTAATACACATATTTGTAATCGAATAAGTTTATATAATAAATCTTGGATTATATATTATACTTATTTAGTTTGTGTATATATTCAAAATGTTTAATATTATTATAGTTATATATAGGTATATCTGTTTAGTGTTATTGAAAAATGCCTAAATTGTTATATATGAGTATTTCTAAAATAATTTGTTAATATAGTTAATATATACTTATAATAATATTTTAAAAACTTTTATTTTTAAATTCACAATACTTTTAATAATAATAATATTGTTATTACTGATACTTATAACAATAATAGAAATTTTATTGATACTGATAATATTTTTATTTCATAACACTCTTCCTAATATTCTAATATCTTCATATAAAAATAATACAAATAATGTTTAGTGTTATTACCAATCTTAATAATAATAGTAATAACTGTAGTTTTTAAATGAAACGAAAAGTTTGATATTAACAGTAATGAAAATAATACTTACTTTTGATAAAAATACATAATACTTAATGTTCATAATAAAAATAACAACAATATTAATGTTAATATTTATAGTGATACTACTTAATGATATTACTAGTAAGGATAATAATATTAGTAATAACAATAATAATAATAATAATAACAATTGTAACTAGGATTATGATAACGATAATAATAGTTGGTAACTACTACCTATATTAACAAAAATAACAATAATAACTAATGTTCATAATACATATTGATAATACAATTACTAATAAAATTTTATTACTTAATGATAATAATAACAATAACAAAAATGAAAAGTGTAATAATAATAACAATAATAATAATTATCATAATAATAATAATAATAATAATAATAATAATAATAATAATAATAATAATAATAATAATAATAATAATAATAATAATAACCATAAAAAAAATAATTTTGATAAATAAACTACCTTCCAAGCTTTTCTAAAAAAAACGTCCAGAGCTGGGCTCGAACCCGCGACCTCACGCTCACACAAAACACGCCTAGACCATCCCACCATTCTCTGTTTTCTGATTTAATCTCCATTCTAAATCTATATATTTACTAATTTTCTGTATCCACTTCACCTTCTTCATTCTTTAATCGACCTACACAGATCAAATCTTCATAACCGATTTAGATACCTCAAACCAATCATAACTAACCAAAATCAAATATTTGTATAAATTGGAAACGAAAAATATAAAAAACAAAAATGAAACTGCTGATGCAGTTCACGAAAGGAAAAAAAAATAAAAACTTGATTTTCGATTTCCATTTTAAAAACGTTTTGATTAATTGTTACAACCTAAACTAGGTGTTAAATTCTTTATAAAACCTTCTGAAATCCATAAATAAACTTGATCAATAACAGAGATTTCCAATTTAATCGAATAACAGATAGTTGACTTTTAAACTTATAACTTTGACTCCAAAATTCGTTTTTAATTTCGCAAATTAAGATGTAAGAATTTACAGAAAGATTCATAACACACTGTTTTTGTATATTTATCGTAAATATATGCATATATTGATATATCTCTTATTGTATTTATCATAAATATGTGCATATATTGATATATCTCTTATTGTATTTTATAACACACTGTTTTTGTATATTTCTTTATTTATTATTATTATTTTTTATAGATTTTAATTAATCTATATATTAAATATTAAGTATAACTATAGTAATAATAATACTCTTAATGTTATAATATTACAAATTTTTAATAATATAATTGAAATAATAACATTACTAATAATAACAACATGAAATGATATTAATAATATTATTATTGATAATGCTACTAATGATTGCTAATTATAAACTTTTAATATCTAATATCAATACAATTAAGAATTAAGATATAACAAGTTATATGTATTTATGTATATATCTATATCCGTATCTCGCGTATATGTTTATATTTGTATATTATTTATATAAAGATATTTAATATTAATTTTATTATTAGTAATGAAACTAATAGTAATAGTAGATTTAATAATGATAACAATACTTGTACACCTCGGGCTTCATATATTTTGTATATTTTAATAATAATAATAATGATACAAATGTTAATATCAACATTTATAATGATAGTTGGGTTAATAGTATAATTTTTACATTTTCAATATACACCTAATAATAAATATGTACAGAAATTATTTGTTATATTTAGTAACAACTTAATTGTTATTATATCATTTATTATTTTATAATTTATATCTTACAATTAATCATATATTATATCTAATTATTATATATACTCTTATATTTATATTTATATATTGACATATTTATTTACACATAAACGTTCGTGAATCGTCGAGCACAGTCATAGGTCGTTTGATTATATAAACATAGTTCAAAGTTTTTGAGATTCAATCTAGTAGACTTTGCTTATCGTGTCGAAATCATATAAAGATTAAAGTTTAAATTTGGTCGGAAATTCCTGGGTCATCACACAATTATGCCAGAATTGTACTGAACCACATCCGGCCAAGGTATACGAGGCTGAATGTGAGGACTCTGTTGTCTACTCTCATAAGATCCTAGCTCATCCACACAACCCACCCACTAAACCCACTACCCCACCAGAGACAAGGCCAGACGATGTCATACTGTGAATCATTTCCATGATCACAGCAAGACAAGATGCAGCTGACTTAGTCATGACTAATCACTTGAGTAGTCTTGAAAATCAAATAAGCCAGCTAAATCAACGTCTCGATTCTCTCGGTTGTCCTAAAAGTGAACCAAAGTTGGCACATAGCCAACCTTCAGTTTCTTCTAAGGAGAAGAAACTAGCTAATACCCGTTCGGTAGTAGTCATTGAGTCGTCACCTAAAACACCCATTCCATTCCCGAGCCGTCTCAAGCAAAGACATAACAAGATGAAATCTTTTAAGCTTGACGGTAAATTTTTGGACACTGTGTCTAAGAATCCTCATAGTAAGAAGTATTTTAGGAAACTCCTATCAACCAAGGATAAAGTACCCGAAGTACCCAATGTCCCGCTGAACATGGATTGTTCAGCCATTATCTTAAATACTCTTCCTGAAAAACTAGGGGATACCGGACAATTTACCCTTCCTTGTTCTATCTACCAATCTGGTACTATCTATTCTCTCGCTGACCTTGGTGCAAGCATCAATCTCATGCCCTACTCACTGTTCCAGAAACTCGAAATTGGAAACCTTAACCCTACCAAAATGAGCATCCAGCTTGTTGACCAATCCACTAGATATCCTAAGGGAATAGATGAGAACGTCATGGTTAAGGTCAACAAATTCCTCTTTTCGACTGACTTTGTGGTTGTGGACTATAAAGAAGACATGAAAACTCCTATCATCTTAGGAAGGCCTTTCATGAATACAACCAAAGCGATCGTTGACGTTTATTCACGGACTATCACCTTGAGAGCCCGTGGAGAAGAGGTTACTTTCACGATCGACGAGTCTGTATGTCCTTCTGATGGGAACGTCGAAGTAAATACCATCTCCACTAGGAAAGTCACCTTCTATTCCGAGAATGAAGAGAAGAAGATAGAAGTAGAAGACAAGAAGAATAACCACTCCACACCTACCAAATCTTCACTCCCACCATATTTTGATCTTTTAATGACTGGAAAGGATTTCGTTCTAGAAGAACTCTCTGAACCAATTATACTTGAATCTCTCGGCCAGAGTGAAGAGGAGGAGGATGAAGAAATTGAAATGGAAAGCCCGGATAAAAAGAAAGAGATGAAGGTTTCTAGCACCGAAGTAGTTGTTAATGTTGTTACCGTATTAGAGACGTCAATGGACATCGTCCCACCTCCATCCTTAGAGTACAATATTACCACCAACCTGAAGTCACAAAGAAGAAAGATGGGTTTTGCGTCAGGGCTACCCTATAAACTATCACTCAAATACATAATGACATACACTTCATTGAGTGATGAGGACCCCTTTGACCATCCCATTCTAATAAAGGAGGAAAAAGAAGTTGATAGCTTTGTTATACCTCAAGTTAAACAAAGCATTCACTTCAAACCACCTTCTCCTCTCATTGGACATACCTTATTCTATGTTCGCTTCAATCTCACAGGTATGTTCCAGTATTACCTGTGACGATCGCTCCAAATCCATATGGACGAACACGTCATTCATCGATTTCATTGCGAGGTATTTGACCTCTATATGATACGTTTTGTAAACATTGCATTCTTTTGAAAAGGCACACCATAAATGAATAGTTAAATCAAAGGTTTTCGACATCTGATGATTTCTACATATAGACAATCACCGTAAATAATAGTTTACAATAGTACTTCCATTGACAATGCAGTCAAAATAAGATACATGGTGATGATTTGGTGAATGCAACATTTCCTTGATAAATATGCCATGTAAGACTCCATGCATATAGCTTGTCTAACATATAAGCAAACAGCGGAAGACTTCTAGGAACCTGAAAATAAACATGCTAACAAGTGTCAACATAAATGTTGGTGAGTTCATAGTTTTAGTGTTTCGCATAATCTGTATATAAAGGTGGACCACAAGATTTCAGTTGTTTCATCTAGAACCGTTTATCAAAATATTCTACAAGATTGAGCACCCTGGTAACTAAACTTAACGTATATATAGTTTGTACCCTTTGTATACTCATCTTAATAATACACACAAACCAACGTGTACGCTTCTCAAATAGCATACGTCCGTTAAAAGGCTAGTGCTCTAGCTCGAACGGGGATATCAAGCCCTATGGATCCATATACTACTACTCGC
Source organism: Rutidosis leptorrhynchoides (assembly GCF_046630445.1). NCBI lineage: Eukaryota > Viridiplantae > Streptophyta > Magnoliopsida > Asterales > Asteraceae > Rutidosis > Rutidosis leptorrhynchoides. The sequence continues at coordinate 25,589,544 of NC_092337.1, forward strand.
GCCCATCAGTTCTTATAACGGGCAGTTACTAGTTACCAAAGCTAAGGGATTTTCGGTTCAAACTCAGTGTAGAATTAAGTATGTACTTGTATCCATTACGTTTAAAATAAACTGCATGTATTCTCAGCCCAAAATATTTTAAGCATTTAAAAAGGGATCTATAAACTCACCTTAGCAGCATATAAAGTCGTTCACCAAAATGTGACTGAAACTCGGATTACCAAATAACCGTAGATCTCAACCTAGAGAACATATGTTGGTCAATAAATGTCTATTAAGCTAGGTCAGGTCATAGTGTATCACAATCCTAATGCTCGAGATCGACATACAAAAGTTATCCAAAGTTGTTTTAAAAAGTCAATTTTGACAATAGTTTAACAAAACGAGACGTGCCTTATATAAGATTTCATTTACTCGGCTGGTAATATTTAAAAATCCATTTTATCAATCTTGTAAACAAATTGTTTAAATCTTAATTGCAGATTCAAAAGAAATTTCAATTAACGTCAATCATAATTCAGTTGATTATATCTTTTAATCCATTCATCGAAACTATTCGATATCTAAATGAAAATTTATTGATTTTTCGCCAGCTTTCCAAAAACATGCATATCATATACCTTTTATCAGTAATATATGTATTTACTTCGTGATTCATCATAACTGTTTAACGACGAAATTTAGCATACAAGCATGTATAAATATATATACTCGAGCACTAGACATGGATACACAATTAATATATAAAAGATAAAATATGAGTGCTTACGTATCAATATTGAGATTCAATATTGTAGGAAAGTATGTAGACGTAACAGAGATGATAAACACTAGGTTTGACTTGCGAATATTACCCATAACCTCCATAATTATAACCCATAATTTCCTTAGCTCTATCCCGCTCGAAACCCATTTTGAAAGTGACACGCTCATGACCTCGTCTTAGTATTTTATGTATAATACTAATTAATAATACTAATAATAATAAGATTAATAATAATATTAATCTTAATAATAATAATAATAATAATAATAATAATAATAATAATAATAATAATAATAATAATAATAATAATATATAATACGAGAGAGATAGAAAGATGTGTGCAAACTGAATCAGAAGTCGAGCTTTTATACTTGTGGCCTGAATTCTACTGCCATGCGATCGCATGGTCTCCATGACCATTTCCCATGCGATCGCATGGGAACATTTTCCAGCTCACATCTTGTTTAACATTTAGCTTGTCGACATAATAATATATAATATATATAATATATATAATTTGTATAATTAATTATATATTATATTAAATTCACGAGCATAGTTGATTTGTAATTTTAGTTCCGATAAGTCGTACGTCATCAATCGACTTATATCCCGGTTCCGGTTTTTCGAACATTCTTTCGTACATTTAGAAAACTTGCATTTTACGTTTCGTGTCACGTACCTTTGTCAAAATATAGCCTTAAGTTATCCATAAACTATACCACTCAAAGTATATCTTAAACTTTCGAGTGTTTTGGTCATTTACTTCTATAAATCATCGTCTCGCTTTTTTTAATACATATATACATTTTCATTTTGAAATAGTGTTTTACTGTAGCAAGTTACTCTAGCAAATAGTGATTTTCGAAAACACTGTAGCTTTTCGGGTACTGTAGCAATTCGAAAATACTGTAGCAAATTAGTGTTTTACTGGTTCATCTTAAACGTTTTAGTTAACTTATCTAAATATTAATCGAATCAATAATCGAATGTTAATATCGTTTACTAAATAAATTGAAATCATATATATATATATATATATATATATATATATATATATATATATATATATATATATATATATATATATATATATATATATATATATATATATATATATGCACATTAAGTTATATATATATTGTTCGTGAATCTTCGAGAACAGTCAAAGAATAATTGATTACATGAATATAGTTCCAAAACTTTGAGACTCAACATTACAGACTTTGCTTATCGTGTCGAAAACATTAAATCATATAAAGATAAAGTTTAAATTTGGTTAGAAATTTCCGGGTCATCACAGTACCTACCCGTTAAAGAAATTTCGTCCCGAAATTTAAGTGAGGTCGTCATGGCTAACAATAAAAATGTTTTCATGACGAATATGAGTTGATAAATAGAATTTTATCACCGTTGAATAATATGGATAAAACAATCTGATTTCTCGAAGCGTATGAGAGAAGTTATCGTAAAAGAGTGAAATGAAAGAATAGAGATTCGTCTTAACTTTTGACGTAGTTACGATTGATTTCAGGAATTTAAGGAATAGAAAATTTTCATAATCTAAATAAGATTTGATTCTTTGAAATTTAAGGAAATTAAGATTTCCTTTAAATGCGTAATCTGCCTCGATTGTTATGTCTGATATTTCGCTATAAATTAACCACTTCCGTTTCATTATTTTCACCACTCCTACATCTTCTTCCTTATTTCGTACTTCCAAAAGATTGTGAAATGCTTTATCCAGTTCTGATTCTTGATATTTTCTTGGCTATCGTATCCTTCATTCTTCTTTTTCATCTGCCTCCAGAGGAAGTTATTTTCTTCTACTATTACTTTGGGGTTATAGTATTTTTCATTCTCCCGTGTCTTTATATTGCTATACGCATTGATATAAACAGTTTGTAATATATGTGTTGTTGTCAGGCTTTATATTTTCCATTATATTTAGGAGCTCCATGCTTTCGTTTTTCCTTCCCGACTTCAAGTCAAGCGAATAATGGTCCAGAATTCGTAGCTATACATTTTAGAATGAACATAGTTAATGTTCTAAGAAAGAAATTGTAATGACACGATCTTGATTTGTCAAATTACCAGAATATCTGGAAAAGACCGAATCATCAAGAAAAGTATTTTCTTGATATATTTAGAGATTAAATAGAATGAAAGAGTTATGTAACATGGTTCATGATGAGGGTGTGATCTATGAACCTTTATCACATTCCATTAGAAACTCAGCATGACTTACTGTAATATAATCACGTTGATCAAGTGTCATTATATTATACTAACTCATGCTTCAGTTCCCAACATTACTTCAAAACATCCATTTTTTTTTCTTCGAATATTTTTCAGATTTAAGAAACTATAATAGTTTCTTTTATGATGTAACACAGATAGTGCGAAGAGATGAATGATTTCCGATAAGAATAAGTATGAAGATATCTCCAGAAATATCGAGGATATTTATAATGAAAGATACGATGATATCTTAGAATTTCTAATATCAGAGGATGATGCGGAAAATCTGTCTGTGAAGGTTTAGAATAAGAAGTACGGTTCTTACTAATGGTTTCAGCAGTCACTGAATCATTTGGATTCTTTGAAGGCAGGTTCAGTCTTTGTGATTTATCCACAGCCTCTTTCATACTTTACTCAATCCGTTTTTCAGTTCCAAACGTTCTCTTTTTCTCAGCTTTACCACCATACTATTCTTTATCATCAAACTTTTGACTGTTAAGGTCGTTTACAGTTTTTGCTGCTTCATCAGCATTTTTCCAATTTCAGAGAACTAGTTCATAGTTTGGGATGTTTTTCAGAAACTTCACATTCGAAGTATGTAAGCCTAGAAGATAGATGTTATCTATATATAACTGTTGTCGTAGAAAATGCTGCGAGATTCAAAATACTGATTGCTAATTCCAGGTGGTTGGTATGGCAATTATTGTTACAAGATGTGGATGAGTACATGATAGGGTTTTAATGAGTATAAGGATTTTTCGAAAGGTCAAGGATTAATAAAGTTGTTGGTAAATTTACTGCTAATGTGGTGGAACATGAAAGGTTTCCCAGTAACAAGAACGTATATGTCAAGGTTATAATAAGGTTAATCTGAAAAGTCGAAGTTGACTGGTTGAAAGTGTGGTAAAACTGGATACTTTGAAAAGGGATTGCAATATTATTTTCAGTAATAACAATGCTAAAGGATCTTTCACATTTTTGAAGTCAAAGTATAGCTTTGAAAGATGTAGAGATCTAAGAATGATGTCACCCGTTAAATCTTGACTTGGATTCTGATCCATCAATATCAGAATATGTAATTGAATTTGTATAGAAACGATTGTACATCGCTGTGAGCATAGTTAATAATTTTTTTGAATCAAAGTTGAAGAATGTACAGTATAACATATTAATTGTGAACTTATATATTTCCCGGGAATTACCTACCCGTTAAAGATTTCACAAGTAATATTTTGTACAAAAGAATTTTCATTACAGTCTTTATGAAAATATATGTATGTATATTTCTTCAGATGTAATACGGATTTAATGAGTTAATATCATATTAAGCTCATTTGATTTTCGGCTTGACTTAGAAATGATTAATCTCTAAAACATTAAAGATTACATATGTAGCGACCCGACCAAATCATGTTTGACGGCGTCGTCTACGTAGGTCCCATTACATGGTCATAAGTCTTTAAGACAAAGTTTGACCGAAAAATATGTCGCATTCATTTCATAAGTGTGGATGTGTCAAAGTTTACAAAAGTAGTTTCCATAACTAGTACATAACGATGTTTAAAGTACAAATGAAACACGGGCGACACAGTTTAAAGTAGTCAAAGACGCTCCACATATGCATGTATACTCGACATCCAATGCAAGTATCAAAATAATGAGCGGAAGCATGTTTCACATATCGTTCAAAGACCTGAGAAAAACAGAGAAATCTGTCAACGAAAACGTTGGTGAAATCATAGGTTTAAGTAAGTAAGTGAGTAAAAGTAAGTCGAACCACAAGATTTGCAACATTGATGAAATAGTAGTACATTCTAAAAGTTAATATTCACGAGCACCCAATTATCAAGGCTTAACATTCTGTCCGTTGAACCCCATTAATAGTGCTAGAACAACACTGTTTCTCGAAAATATATTTCATCTGTGGACGGTAGCGAACCGTCCGAGATGAGGGTTTGTCAAACCCATATGGCCATACAACATAAGTTCACGCCTACACTTACACACTGCAAGAGTAACTAATGATAATCGAATTGAGGATTTTTGTTCTAAACTCGTATGTAGAATGTTTGTTTTCCTGTACTTGTGTTCGCTTAGTTAAAAGAGGCGTTTATGTTTTCTCATCCAAAGAGTAAGTTCAAAGGAGTAAAAAGTGGGACTATGATCTCACCTTAAGCACAAGAGTAAATAAGTACTTCGACAAGTGACGTGTGCAAAGAACAATGCTAGTCTTGACCTAAACAAATAGGTTGTATCAATATAGATAATCATGTTTGATCAAAGAAGTTCAATTAGTCCTATGGCTCGTTATGACTCGATTATGTAGCATGTGAATCAAATTGTCAAGTTTCATGCAAGATACAAGTATAGAAACAAGTTAGGAAGGTTGCATAATCATTTGGTTAATTTTGACAAAAAGTCAAACTTTGGTCGGTCAAAGTCAACGAAAAAGTTAACACGTTCAGGTCGGGTCCCGAACTATTTTTCTGAGGTTTTTTATTCATATATAAGCATGTTAGAACAAGTCTTATGTGAATCGGAGGTCCATTGTAACGACTCGGATATTTCCGGCCAAATTTAAACCTAAATCTTTATATGTTTCCGACACGATAAGCAAAATCGGTAATGTTAAGTCTCGAAAGCCTTGAAATCTATGTTCATATGTTTAATTACCCTTTGACTATGCCCGACGATTCACGAACCTGATGGCTATTCCTCATTATTAAGTGTTACATACTTAATAATTTATAATATTATTACATGAGATTACAAGTTAAAAGATAAATATTGTATCAACACTAAGATTGTTGTTACTACTTTCATTATTATTAATGTTAATATCAGAATTATTAACATTATTATTATTATTAATGATACAATTATAAATGCTATTATAAGAATGATTTAAATTATAAATTAGTTGTATTATCAAAAGTTATTATTAGTATTGTTATAGTTATCATTATCATTATAAAAAAATAATACAATTTACTATTATTATCAATATAACTAATACTATTATTATTATTTCTAAAAATTATTATTGATATTATAAATATTAATATAAAAATAACAAGATTTATTACTATTATCATTAGTAATATCAATTATAACATTGTTATTAATGATAATAATTGTTAAGATTATTAATATTATTATTATATAATTTTAATTAATATTATTATTATTATTATTATTATTATTATTATTAATATATTGTTAATATTAATTATATACAACTATATATAGATTTTTTTTATAAAAGCAGATATATATATCATTTGCGGATAAATATGAATATATAAATATGGTGTATATAAATGTAAATACAGTTTAGGTACATATCAATTTCAACAAATAGGAAATTATTGTTTTATGTCTGATATCTGGAATACAAATAGAATAAAATCAAAGTTATCTTCCAAAAATTGCACTGGCAGTCAAAGTCCATCTGTTTTAATTTGTCTTCGTACGTTTGTCTGGTTAAGAACCATAGAATCACTTTCAATATATATAATTAATCGATTTTCAGATGTAAGCAAGGCCATAAGGTCGACCCTATCAGCTATCGATAATCCTTACAGCTATTACCTTATCGAATTCTTCAGAAGGATACAGCTACAGCTAGTTCATCCCTGTCACGACCCATTTAAATCAAAAACTTAATTTCGGATCAAATATCAAAATCTAAAAATACGGTTTTGTTAGGAACTTTTTATTTAATCTTTCTGAAAAGTTTGAGGCCTCAATTCATATTAGTTAACAAGAATTTTTGAAATCAAATTTAATTTCTAAAAGGTCAACCGTTTCGTTTTTAGAGAAATTCGTAATTTCTCTGATGATTGTGAATTAACTAGTGATTTAGGTAGTTTCTAGGAACTGTTTACAATATAATTCGTGTTGAAATCAAAAGCTGAAAAGGTCTAGATTGCTGAATCGAGTTTGGAGTTCTCTATGTTCATGGCGTGAATAAAATTGCTGTATTTGTTCTTCGGTTAAATCGACTTTTGAACACAGATTAGTTCTGTTGCATTTATACATCTTATTTGATGTAAAAAAAAAAAGAAATTTCTAAATCCAATGTTGTTTCCTCGCTGTTTTTAAACTATGAAGGGTTCTAGGATCGACTAGTTTTGAAGAGGATGATGACACTCGAATAACGTTTAAGGGATATTAAATTCAATAATATATCAGAAAATTAGAAATGGATGAGTGGTAAGGGTGTTGTTTGGGTGTCCGAGAGGTCGGGGGTTCGAGTCCCTGGCGAGGCAATATTTTTTTAGGAGAATTCTTTTCTTGAAGGTAGTCTTTTCTTTATTATTATCATTAATACTATTATTATTATTATTTATTATTATTATTATTATATTACTAAATTATTATCATTAATATAGATATATTATAAAAATTAGTAGTATTAACATTATTAGTATTAGTATTATTAGTATTGTATCATTATTTTAAACAAAAATTTTATTAAAAACAAAGTAGTATTATTATTATTAGCATTATAAGCATTATTAAACTTATCAACTTATATATATATATATATATATATATATATATATATATATATATATATATATATATATATATATATATATATATATATATATATATATATATATATATATATATAATTTACATTTAGTAGTATTATTATAAAATTTAATAGTATTATTATCCATATCTTAATACTTTTATTAAAAGAACTAACAAATGATATTTGTATAACACTATAATTAATACACTAAAGTAAACTATATTAATATCTTATTTACTAAATTAAATAAAATGAATATAATGAAACATATAGGATATTGATATTAAAACTTATATTACTAATAATATACATATTTGTTCGATTTCAAGTATATGTTTTAATATATATAAATGATATAGGTTCGTGAATCCGAGGCCAAACTTACATCTGTTCAGTGATGTTATATGTATTTTTACTACAAAATACATTAGGTGAGTATATAGATCCCTTTTAAACTCTAAATATTTTTGGGCTGAGAATACATGCGCTGTTTTATAAAAGTTTTACGTTATGGACACAAGTAACTGAAAAATATATTCTACGTTGAGTTGTACCACTGGCATACTTCCCTGTAGCTTGGTAACTAATATTTACAGCGGTATTGTAAACGCGAATCCTGTTGATAGATCTATCGGGCCTGACAACCCCAACCGGACTGGACGACCAGTATTCAACGGTTGCACAGTACTTCGTTTTGTGACTACACTTGGTACAGTGTAGTAAGATTTCATAATAAAGGGAATATGCGACGTGATTAAATGTTAAGTATGGTTACCAAGTGCTCAACCACTTAGAATATTTTTATTAAAATGTTTATATATGAAATCTTGTGGTCCATAGTTATAACGTTGCTAGCATCAAACCTATATATCTCACCAACTTTATGTTGACATTTTAAAGCATGTTATTCTCAGGTACGATTTAAGTCTTCCGCCGTGCATTAGCTCATACTAAGGACCTTACTTGGTGTCGATCATCGCAATGGAACCAAATGTTGAAGACTTCGTCCGGGAGGATAAGGTCGAGGTCCTCACAGGTGGTATCAGAGCGTTGGTCTTAGTGAACCAGGCCTTGCATTAGTATACCTAACTGGTAGTTGTTAGGATACATTAGTGAGTCTGGACTTTGACCGTGTCTACCTGTCAAAAAGTTTTGCTTATCATTTCTAGTCGGAAATCATCTGTTTATCATCCTTAGGGAACTGCCTGCTTATCATTCATAAGTCTAGACACGTCTTACTGCATTTACTGCATCGATAGTGTATAGACAAAATTCATATCTTAGCGTATCTGATAATTCATATCTTAGCGCATCTGTAGACTTGCCTAACATATGCCATAGATTCCTCTGTATTCTACGGAATCTTTGATATTATATATATTGATATTCTAAAATGTTATCCGATATCCAAAAATCATTTCACATCGAAGATCCCTTCCATCCACCAAATTGCCCTCTTAGCGACGAACCTGAAGCACTTACCGGCGAACCTGTTCGAGAAACCATTTCTCTCTCATCTCTAGAGTATTTCGTCATGATTATATACTATCCCATATTTCGAATCTTGTTCATTCGCTCGCTCCAACCGTCAATCATCCCGGTGTACTAGCAGAAGTTAACGAACTACGCGCTCGCGTGACGGTTTTGGAGGACATGGTGCGAAGGTTGCAAACACCAGCAGCATAATCCGTACCACCATCATCAACGCCGACAGTACCCATATCACCCTCAACCACAACCGCGTCGTAAACCTTAACAACACAATTTGTACCTCGGATACTAACATCACACGCCTCAATATCACCATCTGTACTCCGAGTATGATTTTCGCTCTACATATCGTTCCACGTCAATTATCATCGTTCTACGTATCGTTCTACATCATCTATTTTCGTTCTACATGACGAATAAGTAATCTTTAATGTTTTAAAGATTATGTACGCTAATTTTAATCGAAAAATCAAATGAGTTTAATATCTTATTGACTCATTAGATCCATGATTACATCCGAAGAAAATATATATGCAAATATATTTTCATAAAGATTGTAATTAAAAATTCTTTTGTACAAACTGTTAATGATGAAAATATTTTAACGGGTGGGTAGTACCCGAGGAATATTTAGAATTCACATTAATAAGTTACACTGTACATTCTTTGAATCTGATTGAACGATCATTTACCATCCTACTTACAACTACCGATATACGTATCCGTTCACCACAAAATAACCATTTCTATTCAAATTCCATATTTGGATTTTGACCTATCAGAATCCAACAAGTGGCATAACGAAGAAAACATTGGACAAAAATAAAAAGTGTTAGAAACAAACGAATTAATTAATTGGAATTGTGATAGGATTTCACACTAACTGTTCCGGCTAACTGTTCCCAGCTAACTGATTAACATTTAATTTATCGCAATTTACATTCTCGCAATTTTATTTATCGTCATTTAATTTCTGTTATTTACTTTTACGCACTTTAAATAACGGGACACGTATGCAAGGTTTCGACTTATCATATCGACCCATCTATATATATATTTCGGAACAACCGTAGACACTCTATATGTGAAGGTGGGAGTTGGCTATACAGGGTCGGAGTTGATTCCAAAATATATATATACTTTGAGTTGTGATCTATACTGAGACCGGTACACGGGTCACGATACGCATTAATTAATTCGAATATTATAACTGTATATGAATCATCGGACTATTGGACTGCTAACTTTGGACAATTAAAATGAATTAAAATGTTGATTATAACATATGAAACTAAACAATTCTTCAAGTTTGCCACTTGAATCCATCTTAAACCTCATTCGTATCTTGATTATTACAATCCGCGTTCAAACCTATCATGATTCTTGAACACACCTCGATCGAGAAGTTGAACCAGCTGCACCTCATCTATGGAAGAGAGATTTATGCATACAGTTATGCGCCTGAAAAACGTTCGAAACCAAAGTGATAGTTAAAACCTATCCGCGTCGAATTCCTTATCATTCATTAGCAAAAACAACCCTACAGTTCCTTTTCAAGAAGTTAATTTTGTCACAGCTCCACTTCGACTTCTCAATGAGACTACTCCTATTATAAACTCAATATTTATACCTTGTCCTTTTGCCGTCGTTACCAGAGAACCTTTTATATTTCACAACATCATCAGTAGACGTACCAGCAACTCGTTATCTCTTTGGCGAAATCCGCAATTAGTATTTTGAAAATCTTGAAGAAATTCTCCCAGTTATATCGAAAACGTCTATCCCTAAGAATTACATATTTCGAATATGAAGTTTCTGAAAACACCCTGAACTAAGAAGTAGTTCTTGAAATGCTGATGAAGCAGCAAAAATCGTAAACGACCTTGATAGTCAAAAGTTTACGATGAAGTACAGTATGTTGGAAAAGCCCAGAAAAAGAGAAGGGTTAAAACTGGAAAATGGATTGAGCAAAGTATGAAGGAGACATTGGACAAATCATGAAAAACTAAACCTGACTTCAAAGAATCCAAACGATTCAGTGCCTGCTGAAACCGTTAGTAAGAACCCTAATCCTTATTCTAAACCTTTCCAGATGATATACATCATCATCATCTTATCTTAAATATTATAAGATATCTTCATATCTTCTGTTATACATATTCTTCATATTTCTGGAGATATTTTCACAACTATTCCTATCTGCGATCATTTATCTCTCCGTAATATCTGCGTTACAATATAAAGGAAGCTGTGTTAGTTTCTAAATTCTGAAACCTTCGAGTTTAAAATATGAATGTTTTGAAGTAATGTTGGGAACTGATGCATGAATTAGTATAATATAATGAAACTTGATCAACTTCATTATATTACAGTAATACATGTTGAGTTTCTAATGAAGCATGATGATTTACAGTACCGTCATCATGTGCCATGTTACACGGCTCTTACATTCTATTCAATTCCGAAACGTATTAGGAACATATCATCTTAATAGTTCTATCTTCCTGGACATTCTGGTAACTTGACAAATCAAAATCGTGCCACTACCATTTCTTTCTAAGAACATTAGCTATATTCATTCCGAATTCCATACCTACCAATTCCGGACCATTACTCGCTTGACTCGAAGTAGGGAAGAGAAAACAAAAGCATGAGGCTCCGAAAAATAAGGGAAAATATAAAACTCAACAACCACCCAGGATTTACAAACCGTGTATATCAATACGTATTGCAATGTAAAGACACGGGAGAATTAAAACATTATAATTCCAAGGAAATGAGAGAAGTGAATAGATTCTTCTGGCGATAGATGAAATAGAAGAATGAAAGATATGAAAGTTAGGAGTATATCAAGAATCAGAATTGGATGGAGCATATCGACGAATGTCTAGAAGTAGGAACTAAGAAGATAGAATAGAAGATGTGAATTGTGAAAAATAAGGAAACGAAGGAGTGGAATTATAGTGAAGTACTCAACAGAGAAATTGAAACAGATTGCTTCACTTAATCAAAGAAGATTCTGATTTCCTAAATCGCCGAAAAATCCAAATCTTATTACATAAGATTTCCTTTAAATTTATTAAATCCCGGAAGTCAATCATAATCACGTCACCGGTTAGAACGATTCCGTATTTACTCATTTCACTCTTTTGTGATAGCTCCACTCGTGCGCTTCATATGATCGAATCGTTTTATCTATATCGCTTAATAATGATAAAACACCATTACTACCTCATATTCGTCATGAAAACATTCCCATTGTTATCCATGACAACCTCTATCAAATTTCGGGGACGAAATTTCTTTAACGGGTGGGTACTGTAACGACCCGGATATTTCCGGCCAAATTTAAACCTAAATCTTTATATGTTTCCGACACGATAAGCAAAATCGGTAATGTTAAGTCTCGAAAGCCTTGAAATCTATGTTCATATGTTTAATTACCCTTTGACTATGCCCGACGATTCACGAACCTGATGGCTATTCCTCATTATTAAGTGTTACATACTTAATAATTTATAATATTATTACATGAGATTACAAGTTAAAAGATAAATATTGTATCAACACTAAGATTGTTGTTACTACTTTCATTATTATTAATGTTAATATCAGAATTATTAACATTATTATTATTATTAATGATACAATTATAAATGCTATTATAAGAATGATTTAAATTATAAATTAGTTGTATTATCAAAAGTTATTATTAGTATTGTTATAGTTATCATTATCATTATAAAAAAATAATACAATTTACTATTATTATCAATATAACTAATACTATTATTATTATTTCTAAAAATTATTATTGATATTATAAATATTAATATAAAAATAACAAGATTTATTACTATTATCATTAGTAATATCAATTATAACATTGTTATTAATGATAATAATTGTTAAGATTATTAATATTATTATTATATAATTTTAATTAATATTATTATTATTATTATTATTATTAATATATTGTTAATATTAATTATATACAACTATATATAGATTTTTTATATAAAAGCAGATATATATATCATTTGCGGATAAATATGAATATATAAATATGGTGTATATAAATGTAAATACAGTTTAGGTACATATCAATTTCAACAAATAGGAAATTATTGTTTTATGTCTGATATCTGGAATACAAATAGAATAAAATCAAAGTTATCTTCCAAAAATTGCACTGGCAGTCAAGGTCCATCTGTTTTAATTTGTCTTCGTACGTTTGTCTGGTTAAGAACCATAGAATCACTTTCAATATATATAATTAATCGATTTTCAGATGTAAGCAAGGCCATAAGGTCGACCCTATCAGCTATCGATAATCCTTACAGCTATTACCTTATCGAATTCTTCAGAAGGATACAGCTACAGCTAGTTCATCCCTGTCACGACCCATTTAAATCAAAAACTTAATTTCGGATCAAATATCAAAATCTAAAAATACGGTTTTGTTAGGAACTTTTTATTTAATCTTTCTGAAAAGTTTGAGGCCTCAATTCATATTAGTTAACAAGAATTTTTGAAATCAAATTTAATTTCTAAAAGGTCAACCGTTTCGTTTTTAGAGAAATTCGTAATTTCTCTGATGATTGTGAATTAACTAGTGATTCAGGTAGTTTCTAGGAACTGTTTACAATATAATTCGTGTTGAAATCAAAAGCTGAAAAGGTCTAGATTGCTGAATCGAGTTTGGAGTTCTCTATGTTCATTGCGTGAATAAAATTGCTGTATTTGTTCTTCGGTTAAATCGACTTTTGAACACCGATTAGTTCTGTTGCATTTATACATCTTATTTGATGTAAAAAAAAAAAGAAATTTCTAAATCCAATGTTGTTTCCTCGCTGTTTTCAAACTATGAAGGGTTCTAGGATCGACTAGTTTTGAAGAGGATGATGACACTCGAATAACGTTTAAGGGATATTAAATTCAATAATATATCAGAAAATTAGAAATGGATGAGTGGTAAGGGTGTTGTTTGGGTGTCCGAGAGGTCGGGGGTTCGAGTCCCTGGCGAGGCAATATTTTTTTAGGAGAATTCTTTTCTTGAAGGTAGTCTTTTCTTTATTATTATCATTAATACTATTATTATTATTTATTATTATTATTATTATTATATTACTAAATTATTATCATTAATATAGATATATTATAAAAATTAGTAGTATTAACATTATTAGTATTAGTATTATTAGTATTGTATCATTATTTTAAACAAAAATTTTATTAAAAACAAAGTAGTATTATTATTATTAGCATTATAAGCATTATTAAACTTATCAACTTATATATATATATATATATATATATATATATATATATATATATATATATATATATATATATATATATATATATATATATATAATTTACATTTAGTAGTATTATTATAAAATTTAATAGTATTATTATCCATATCTTAATACTTTTATTAAAAGAACTAACAAATGATATTTGTATAACACTATAATTAATACACCAAAGTAAACTATATTAATATCTTATTTACTAAATTAAATAAAATGAATATAATGAAACATATAGGATATTGATATTAAAACTTATATTACTAATAATATACATATTTGTTCGATTTCAAGTATATGTTTTAATATATATAAATGATATAGGTTCGTGAATCCGAGGCCAAACTTACATCTGTTCAGTGATGTTATATGTATTTTTACTACAAAATACATTAGGTGAGTATATAGATCCCTTTTAAACTCTAAATATTTTTGGGCTGAGAATACATGCGCTGTTTTATAAAAGTTTTACGTTATGGACACAAGTAACTGAAAAATATATTCTACGTTGAGTTGTACCACTGGCATACTTCCCTGTAGCTTGGTAACTAATATTTACAGCGGTATTGTAAACGCGAATCCTGTTGATAGATCTATCGGGCCTGACAACCCCAACCGGACTGGACGACCAGTATTCAACGGTTGCACAGTACTTCGTTTTGTGACTACACTTGGTACAGTGTAGTAAGATTTCATAATAAAGGGAATATGCGACGTGATTAAATGTTAAGTATGGTTACCAAGTGCTCAACCACTTAGAATATTTTTATTAAAATGTTTATATATGAAATCTTGTGGTCCATAGTTATAACGTTGCTAGCATCAAACCTATATATCTCACCAACTTTATGTTGACATTTTAAAGCATGTTATTCTCAGGTACGATTTAAGTCTTCCGCCGTGCATTAGCTCATACTAAGGACCTTACTTGGTGTCGATCATCGCAATGGAACCGAATGTTGAAGACTTCGTCCGGGAGGATAAGGTCGAGGTCCTCACATCCATAGTGTGCCAAACATTTTTCATATAATTGACATGTAGGTCAGAACCTGAAAACGTTATATGTCGCGCCGCGACAAAGGCTGGCCGTGCCGCGGCACATAACGTGTGCTGGTACCTGGCCAGTTTCAATTGTTCAAGTCTTTTCCGAACTTCGATCAAACACAAATCGCAAACCGTAAACACTTATGACACGCATCATATATCGTTGGAAAGGTAATTTGACAAAGAACACAACTAAATACATTTCACCAACCAAAAACATTATTTGTAACAATAGAATTTCCAACATAAATGCCAAATTAATGCTCATCATTTAATGCTCAAGTTCATAAATGCACATTTATGATTTGGGCATTTAATGCATACATATAATACGCCGTTTTGTAGATAATCAAGCATGTAATTCAACTAACTACTTACCAAAAACAATTCATGGCATTCAATACATCAAAAATGCATTTAAAGTTCAACAAACCCTAACCCAAAGTTACCAAAATCACTAATCAAGTTTATGGAGTTTTCTAAAGCAACCTACACATCAAATTGGAGCTAGTGATATGAGGAACACATTTAATACATGCATTTATAACATTTAACATCATTCAAACAACCAAATCACCAAACCAAACACACCAAAGTTCATATTCAAGCTAGTTACTTCAAATAACGAAATCGAGCATATAAATCATATATTCATGTTGGACTTGAGCCATAGACACTAATTAACAACTTTATAAGTTAAAAACATCAAGAACACAAAATCTAGTGATTTTAGAAAGTTACCTAAACTTGATGAAGTCGGTATGGAATCGAAGAGGAAGTTGCAAGGATTCCAAATATGTAATTTGTTTTGTGAAACACTTGCTAGATCTTGGATGGATGATGAGTTCTTGAAGATGAAGATTGAGAGAAAAGTTGAAAGTATTAAATGAAAAGTGAAAATGACAAAGGAAAAATAATGGGTGGAGGAGATGGAGTGTTGACCATTTGACCTAGTCAAATGTTTGGCACTTGGGCAAGTTTGGTCCCTCTAGTTCCATTCGGGTGCGTGAATTACCTAACGAGATAATTTAAAACGCATATTAACGGGAGATGTTATAATTACATAATGGAATTTAAAGTAGTATGACGGAAAGGTAAACGGAAAAAGGCGGGATGTTACATTACCTACTCCTTAAAAGAAATTTCGTCCCGAAATTTAAGCAGGTGTAGTAATCGTTGTTTCCTCCTCGGGATCTTACGTTTCAGGAACCGGGAACAAGTGAGGGTATTTCTTTTGCATTTGGTCTTGCCTTTCCCAAGTAAACTTGGGTCCTCTTTTGGCGTTCCAACGGACTTTAACAATCGGAATTCGGCTTTGTTTCAATGTCTTGACGGAGGTGTCCACAATTTCAACCGGTTCCTCCACAAAATGCAGTTTGTCATCAATAGTAAGTTCCTCGAGAGGGATGACGATATCGGGTTCGGCAAGACACTTTTTCAAGTTAGATACATGGAAAGTAGGATGAACGGAGTTCAATTGAGGCAGAAGATCTAAACGATAAGCAACGGTTCCAACACGCTCTAAGATTTCGAAAGGACCATCATACCGCGGATTTAGTTTCCCACGTTTCCCAAAACGAATGAAACCTTTCCAAGGTGCGACTTTTAACATGACGCAGTCACCGACTTGAAATTCGAGGTCGTTGCGTCTTTTGTCGGTATAGCACTTTTGATGACTTCGGGCCGTCCTAAGCCTATCTCGGATTTGAACGATTTTCTCGGTGGTTTCGTGAATGAGTTCGGGTCCGGTGATTTGCACGTCACCTACCTCGGCCCAACAAAGAGGAGAGCGACACTTTCGG
Organism: Rutidosis leptorrhynchoides; assembly: GCF_046630445.1. Lineage (NCBI taxonomy): Eukaryota > Viridiplantae > Streptophyta > Magnoliopsida > Asterales > Asteraceae > Rutidosis > Rutidosis leptorrhynchoides. The sequence goes on from NC_092337.1 coordinate 25,606,749, forward strand.
CCATATAATGCTTCAAAAGGTGCGGCTTTTATACTCGCGTGATAACTATTGTTGTAGGAGAATTCGGCGAGAGGTAAGTGCTTGTCCCAAGCTTTCCCAAAATCGACAACACAAGCTCGTAACATATCCTCCAAGGTTTGTATTATACATTCACTTTGCCCATCGGTTTGTGGATGATAGGCGGTGCTCATGTCTAAACGCGTTCCCAATGCTTCTTGCAAGGTACGCCAAAATCTAGAAACAAAACGGTCATCTCGGTCGGAGATAATCGACAAAGGTACACCATGTCGGGCTACGATCTCTTTAATGTAAAGTTGTGCAAGTTTCTCTATTTTGTCCATTTCTTTCATGGCAAGGAAGTGTGCGGATTTGGTGAGACGGTCAACAATAACCCAAATGGTATCATAACCGCCTGTCGTTTTTGGTAGTTTGGTGATAAAATCCATCGTTATCCTTTCTCACTTCCATTGCGAGATCTCGGGTTGTTGAAGTAGTCTGGACGGTCTTTGATGTTCGGCTTTGACTTTGGAACATGTCAAACACTTGGAAACATAAGTAGCTACGTCCCTTTTGATGTTCGGCCACCAATATTGTTGTTTAAGGTCATGGTACATCTTATTGGCACCGGGGTGAATCGAGTATCGTGACTTATGGGATTCATCTAAAATAAGACTTCGTAGGTCCCCATAACTAGGCACCCAAATCCTTCCGGCAAAATATCGGAGTCCGGTTTCCTTAGTTTCGAATCGAGAGACGAGAATGTTCAAGAGCTCGTGTGAAATGTTTTCATCCTTGAGAGCTTCATCTTGGGCTACCCGAATTTGGCTATTAAGGTTTGTGTGAATGGTAATGTTTAAAGCTCGTACACGAAGAGGCACCACTCTTTCTTTTCGACTTAAGGCATCGGCTACTACATTTGCCTTTCCGGGATGGTAACGAAGCTCGCAATCGTAATCGTTTAAGGTTTCAATCCACCTTCGTTGTCTCATATTTAGTTGCTTTTGATCGAAGATGTGTTGGAGACTTTTGTGATCGGTAAAGATAGTACTCTTGGTTCCATAAAGATAGTGTCTCCACATTTTATATGCAAAGACAACGGCTCCGAGCTCGAGATCATGTGTCGTGTAGTTTCATTCATGAATTTTGAGTTGTCGAGAAGCATAAGAAATGACTTTCGTTCGTTGCATCAACACACACCCAAAACCATGTTTCGAGGCGTCGCAATATACAACAAAATCATCGTTGCCTTCGGGAAGTGACAAGATAGGAGCGGTGGTTAGCTTCGTTTTCAAGATTGGAAATGCGGATTCTTGTTCGGTTGTCCAAAAGAATTTTCTCCCCTTATGAGTTAACGCGGTTAGAGGACGATCAACCAAAGAGAAATCCTTGATGAATCTACGATAGTAACCGGCGAGACCCAAGAATTGACGAATGTGAGTAGGAGTAGTAGGAGTTTCCCATTTACTAATGGCTTCGATTTTTGATGGATCGACTTTAATACCTTGATCACTTACAACATGACCAAGAAATTGAACTTCCTTCAACCAAAATTCACACTTGGAGAATTTGGCATAGAGTCGTTCTTGTCTTAAAAGTTCAATCACAAGTCGGAGATGTTCCTCATGTTCCTCTTCGCTTTTAGAATAGACCAAGATGTCATTGATGAACACGATAATGAATTTGTCAAGATACGGTTTGCACACGCGGTTCATAAGATCCATGAACACCGCCGGTGCGTTAGTGAGACCAAATGGCATGAAAAGGAATTCATAACTACCATAACGAGTTCAGAAAGCGGTTTTGGAGACATCTTCCCCCTTAACCCTTAATTGATGATAACCCGAGCGGAGATCGATTTTCGAATATACAAAAGACCCTTGTAGTTGATCAAAGAGGTCGTCGATGCGAGGAAGAGGATATCGGTTCTTAACCGTCAATTTGTTTAGTTCACGATAATCAATGCACATTCGTAGGGATCCGTCTTTCTTTTTAACAAACAAAATCAGAGCGCCCTAAGGTGAATGGCTAGGTTGGATAAAACCACGATCAAGTAGTTCTTGGATTTGACTTTACAATTCTTGCATTTTGGATGAAGCGAGTCTATATGGTGCACGTGCTACGGGTGCGGCTCCCGGAATAAGATCGATTTGGAATTCAACCGGTCGATGAGGTGGAAGACCCGGCAATTCGTCGGGAAATACATCGAAAAAGTCACTAACAATTGGCACATCATCGATATGCTTCTCATCGGACTCGACTTTCTTAACATGAGCAAGGATCGCAAAACAACCCTTACGGAGTAGTTTTCTAACTTTAATGCACGAAACGAGGTTGAGTCCGGTGCAACTCTTATCGCCATAAACAATCAAAGGTTCACCATTCTCGATAGGAATTCGGATTGCGTTAAGATCACAAAGAATGTGAGATTTCGTTTTGGCTAGCCAATTCATACCGATTATTACATCGAAGCTTCCTAGTTCCATGGGTATCAAGTCAATTTCAAACTCATTACCCAAAATGTTTAACATACACCCCCGGTAGTATGTGTCGGCACTCAATAGTTTCCCGTTCGCCACTTCAATGGTATAAGTGATATCTAGTGGAAGTGGTGGAGTGCTAAAAGAATGAGTTAAAGTCTTGGATACAAAACTCTTATCGGCACCCAAATCGAATAAACAAGTAACATAAGTGTTGTTGAGAAGAAACGTACCCGTGACTAGTTCATTGTCATCCCGGGCTTCCTCGGTGTTAATGTTGAAGGCTTGGCTGCGTGTGTTGGGGTTGGCCTTCTTCTTCGGGCATTCGTTCCTATAATGGCCCGTTTGGCCACATTCGTAACAAGTGACCGTCTTTGGAGGATTGGGCCCTTTTCGAGCGACGGGGGCGGCACTTGTGCAATTGTTGGCCCTATGACCAACTCCTTGGCACCAGTGGCAAATTAGCTTGCCACACTCACCCGAGTGGTGCTTGTGACATTTGTTGCAAAAAGGTTGAGTTCCGGCATAACCTTTCTTGCCGTCGTTGGTGAAAGGCTTTTTGGTGGAGGTGTTGTTATTGTAGTTGCTTGATGGAGTGGCTTCCCATTTCCTTTTGTTGCCACCCAATTTGTCCTCGACCTTAGGAGCCGGCACTACGATTTCATCAACCGTTTTGATCAATTGGAGGGCCATGTTCAAAGCGGCTTGATGATTAGCGGGTTTGGAGGACATCACACCTTGTTTGATGCTCTTTGGAAGACCATCCATATAGAGTTCAACCCTTTGAGATTCGGGGTTCACGAGATTAGGACACATCAAGGATAATTCGGCAAAACATTGATTATAAGCTTTGAGATCGTTCCCGACCGCCTTTAAAGCTCTTAGCTCTTGTTCGAGCTTTCGAGTTTCTTCGCGAGGGAAATATTCAACAATCATCTTTTCCCTTAAATCGGCCCAAGAGAGGGCATGAGCTTCATCAGTACCCACCGATTGAACATAGGTGTTCCACCACGTGAGGATGACACCGGCGAAAGTGTGAGTGGAGTATTTGACCTTATCTTGGTCCCGACAATCGCTTATGCTAAAGATGGCCTCCGTTTATTCGAACCATCGAGTGAGAGTAACCGGTCCCCCGGTTCCATCATAAGTGTGAGGTTTGCACCCCATAAAAGCTTTGTAGGAGCACCCTTCGCTAGAGTTACCGGCTCCTTGGTTGTTGTTGTGGTTGTTGTTATTGTTGTTGTTGGAGGAGTGACCGGCCATGGCCGCCTCTACGGCGGTGGCCACCATTCGTTGTAGTGCTTGTTCGGGAGTTTCACGGCGTGGCACACGGCGAGGAGGCATTGTTCCTTCAAAACAAAAGAATACCGTTGGTTAGTATTCTAAATAATACTAACCGTGATATGGAATAAAGATAGAGAGAAAATTTTCCTTGACCCGCCTTAAATTCTTTATGTCATAATGTCGGAACGTTCATACGAGTCACCGTAATATAATCCCGGAAATTATATTACCCTAATTCATATGTGCATTCGACATTACTTCATATAGTCAAGGTGGCGTGTCAATCAAATTAGTCAACGTGAGATTAAGGTAGAATAAGAATAGATATGAGTAGGAGAGTTCGAGTGTAAATGCACAAGTAGTCAAGTAATTCCTACGTCAAGTCTATATGCCGGTTGTAGTCTAGACTCACCAATGTACCCTATGACTCGGGGTCGACACCAATGAACTCTAAATCCCTACAACCAATGCTCTGATATCATCTGTAGCAACCCGACCAAATCATGTTTGACGGCGCCGTCTACGTAGGTCCCATTACATGGTCATAAGTCTTTAAGACAAAGTTTGACCGAAAAATATGTCGCATTCATTTCATAAGTGTGGATGTGTCAAAGTTTACAAAAGTAGTTTCCATAACTAGTACATAACGATGTTTAAAGTACAAATGAAATACGGGCGACACAGTTTAAAGTAGTCAAAGACGCTCCACATATGCAAGTATACTCGACATCCAATGCAAGTATCAAAATAATGAGCAGAAGCATGTTTCACATATCATTCAAAGACCTGAGAAAAACATAGAAATTTGTCAACGAAAACGTTGGTGAAATCATAGGTTTAAGTAAGTAAGTGAGTAAAAGTAAGTCGAACCACAAGATTTGCAACATTGATGAAATAGTAGTACATTCTAAAAGTTAATATTCACGAGCACCCAATTATCAAGGCTTAACATTCCGTCCATTGAACCCCATTAATAGTGCTAGAACAACACTGTTTCTCGAAAATATATTTCATCTGTGGACGGTAGCGAACCGTTCGAGATGAGGGTTTGTCAAACCCATATGGCCATACAACATAAGTTCACGCCTACACTTACACACTGTAAGAGTAACTAATGAGAATCGAATTGAGGATTTTTGTTCTAAACTCGTATGTAGAATGTTTGTTTTCCTGTTAAGCCGGCTAAGACGATTAACTCGCGTTTAAATAACGTATTTTATAATTTTTGAAAAAGTTTAATTACTTAATCTCATGTTGTAGGATATTCAATTATGAACGCGTAGGCGCAAGAATCATCAAAAACGGAGCTAAAACGAAGATTCCAGAGCGAAAACGGTGAAAGACAAGTTACGATCCGGCAAACGGCTTGCCAAACCCCTTGCCAAACGGCTTGCCTGGCTTGCAAACGGCTTGCCAAATCCCTTACCAAATGGCTTTCCTGGCTTGCAAACAGCTTGCCAAACCCCCCTGCCAAACGGCCTGCCACCCGTTTACCAGAAAAAACCCCTTGCCAAACGGCCTGCCAAGCGACAAGCCATTTTTCAGCCAAAAAATTACATTTTTTCCATCGAGCATTTCCTATAAATGGGGGCTTCATTTCTCATCTCAACACACACCATTCTTCACTTTTCTCTCTAAATATCTCTCTATAGTCGCTCTCTAGTGATCTATAGGAGATTAGTTCTCTCTCTACTTTCTCTCTCTAGATTCTAGAGAGAGAAAAGTACAGAGATTAGGAAATGTAATTATCTCTCTATTGTCGCTCTCTAGTGATTAATAGGAGATTAGTATGTAGTTAGTAGTAGAAGCTTTCGAGCATTGTAACGCTATGGATATTATGAAGAAATACAAGTGTTATTCTGCCAACATTAGCCGGTACTATCTATCCTTTTCTTTTATTAATTCATCATAATGTTCTTGTTTGATGTTTGTGATTTATTAATAGTAGAAATGCTTGTTGCCATGATGTGTGAGTAATTGCTTGATTGTTTGCCATGATTTAGTAATGTTAGTTAGGGATGATTATCGTTTCGTACTCACTTTCTGTCTATGATTTTAAACCTCGTTATTATCGTCCTTCCACCAATAAACATAATTAAAACCTTTTATAAAGTCGACATTATAAAGGTAATTAGTTATCTGTGTTTATACATTGGTTAAGGTATGAACCCATCAAAAATACTATAAAGTACATGGGGAATTACTGTAGGACCAGATCAAGACATTGGTCAAGAGTATAAGACTCGAGGAAATAGTGTTGCAACAGTAGAGTACAGCGTTGATGTACTATAGGACCACTTGAGCATGGTCAAGGTTAGAAACTATTGAACCACTATAAGTCTAGTACATGGTGGATAACTAAGGGATTTATTGGGCAGATTTAAGTAAGGGCTGGTTTAAGTCATAAATGGGAATTTTACGCACTACAATACAAACTAAGCTTATAAATCTTTAAGGATGACTGAGAACTATCAGATGTTCTAATTTGTCTACAAACCCTCAGATTTTACTAAACCATTGACAGAAAGGGATTCGAAACACAATTATAACCACTCACTTGGGTGATACACTAAGGTGTTAAGAAATGTTGGATATTATATGTATATGGCTATGCTACTTTATTCGTGCTCCCAAGGTATGCATTGCATCCAAGATGGGCCGCTTATATCCTTAAACCGGATAAAGCGTCGGGAGCTGAGCATAGCCCATCCGATCAGAATCTTCAAAGCCTAGTTCCTCATGACATGCTAATCGAGAAATCACTTAGTAGGGAATCTAGTGTTCACACCAAGGTATATATATCCAAAGAGTGTCTCGCAATCATCCCGACACTATGTTATCTTAAATCATGGTGAACCACGTCTTCTCTGTCCTTAGCTGTTGCATGCTAGCTAGATTATTTTAATTATATTGCTTTAATATCTTAATTACAACTATATAAACTATTCAACCCAACTATTGCCTTTACACAATTTGATATTCTGGATAAAAGTGGTGTCTAGAATAAACTGGTTGGACTTGGTTGTTGGATTTTCCGAACAGTCACCAATTTATTAGGACCAAAAGGATCCTGCCTCTCCACACAAGGTGTACCTGGCCACTAGTCTTGGATACTAAATTGTGTATAAACTCAATCTTAATTACTAAATTATTTAGATAAGCTCCGCTTTAAATTCGACCGCTCAAGGAACGACCCTAGGTCATATTTGCCATTGCCAACCCATAGGAAGGAGTAATAGATTTAGGCCCAGCATATATAAATTAAACAATCAACTTCTTCTCTTGGTATCCCGAATTGACGTTTTGCGACCTAACGACACTGCATAAATAAAACCGTCCGATTCGGGCGTATCAACGTTTCATAGGCTTGGTCTCTCAATTCGGCGAGTTCTTTCATTTGCATTTTCCTATGCTTTACGGTGACTGAGGGATCGAGGTTACAGGTCTTCAGCGCCCAAAGAGCTTTATATTCAAGTTCCAGCGGAAGGTGACAGGCTTTTCCATAGATCATTCAGTAGGGTGTAGTTCCTAGAGGATTCTTGTAAGCATTCCAGAATGCCCACAGAGAATCGTCTAGTTTTTCGGCCCATTTATTTCCATGATGGCCGACAGTTCATTTTAAGGTTCTTTTGAGTGCTCTGTTCGTGACCTCTTCTTGTCCGTTGGTCTGCGGATGATAGGCAGTGGACATTTTGTGGGTAACTCCGTATTGGTGTATTACCTTCATAAATTGAGTATTACAGAAGTATGTGCCTCTATCACTTATTATAGCACGGGGAGCTCTAAATCTGTAGAAGAGTCTCTTCAGGAAGTTGGTGACGACTTTGGCATCATTAGTTGGAAATGCTTGAGCTTCGACCCATCTGGAGACGTAATCTACTGCTACGAGGACATATTCTTTCCCATTAGACTTTGGGAATGGGCCCATGAATTCTAATCCCCATATATTGAAGATCTCGCATGCTTGGATATTAGTCTGAGGCATCTCATTCTTCATAGAGATAATACCTTGCCTTTGGCATGCGTCGTAACGCTTTACAAGCTCTTGCGCATCTCGGAATATAGACGGTCAATAAAATCCTGATTCGTAGACTTTTCTCGAGGTTAAATTTGCTCCATGATGACCTCTAGTTGGTCCATGGTGACATTGGTGAAGAATCCCTGCTGCTTGTTTTTCATCTATGCACCTCCTGATTATCTGATCAGGGCAAATTCTAAACAGGTAAGGATCTTCCCAGTAGTAGTACTTGGCATCCCTGAAGAACTTCCTTCTTCGGGAGGTACTCATTCCCTTTTGTACTACTCCGACAGCTAGGTAGTTGGCCATGTCGGCATACCAAGGAGTGTCAGTAAATTGTGATCCTATATGAGTTTGTCCTAAACTCATAAGCTGTTCTTCCGAAAATTTATCTCTGATATCTTGTTCTGCAAGTTTCTCCATCGCTGGGTTCTCCAAACGACTAAGATGATCTGCTGCAACGTTCTCTATTCCTTTCTTATCTTTAATCTCGATATCAAATTCTTGAAGGAGTAAGATCCATCGTAGGAGTCTTGGTTTCACGTCTTTCTTAGTGAATAGATATTTGAGGGCTGAATGATCTGTATAGACTGTAGTTTTGGATAGGATGAGATAGGAATGAAATTTGTCAAAGGCGAATACTACGGCTAGCAGCTCCTTCTCCGTGGTAGTGTAATTCTCTTGAGCTCCGGTTAAGGTTTTGCTTGAGTAATAGATTGGATGAAAGTGTTTATCTACCCGTTGTCCAAGCACAGATCTGAAATGTCCCGTTCTTATTGATTAAAAATGTTCCATATTAATTGATTTCGTTGCGAGGTTTTGACCTCTATATGAGACGTTTTTCAAAGACTGCATTCATTTTAAAACAAACCATAACCTTTATTTCATCAATAAAGGTTTAAAAAGCTTTACGTAGATTATCACATAATGATAATCTAAAATATCCTGTTTACACACGACCATTACATAATGGTTTACAATACAAATATGTTACAACAAAATAAGTTTCTTGAATGCAGTTTTTACACAATATCATACAAGCATGGACTCCAAATCTCGTCCTTATTTAAGTATGCGACAGCGGAAGCTCTTAATAATCACCTGAGAATAAACATGCTTAAAACGTCAACAAAAATGTTGGTGAGTTATAGGTTTAACCTATATATATCAAATCATAATAATAGACCACAAGATTTCATATTTCAATACACATCCCATACATAGAGATAAAAGTCATTCATATGGTGAACACCTGGTAATCGACATTAACAAGATGCATATATAAGAATATCCCCATCATTCCGGGACACCCTTCGGATATGATATAAATTTTGAAGTACTAAAGCATCCTGTACTTTGGATGGGGTTTGTTAGGCCCAATAGATCTATCTTTAGGATTCGCATCAATTAGGGTGTCTGTTCCCTAATTCTTAGATTACCAGACTTAATAAAAAGGGGCATATTCGATTTTGATCATTCAACCATAGAATGTAGTTTCACGTACTTGTGTCTATTTTGTAAATCATTTATAAAACCTGCATGTATTCTCATCCCAAAAATATTAGATTTTAAAAGTGGGACTATAACTCACTTTCACAGATTTTTACTTTGTCGAGAAGTAAGACTTGGCCACTGTTGATTCACAAACCTATAACAATATATACGTATATATTAAAGTATGTTCAAAATATATTTACAATACTTTTAATATATTTTGATGTTTTAAGTTTATTAAGTCAGCTGTCCTCGTTAGTAACCTACAACTAGTTGTCCACAGTTAGATGTACATAAATAAATCGATAAATATTATCTTAAATCAATCCACGACCCAGTGTATACGTATCTCAGTATTGATCACAACTCAAACTATATATATTTTGGAATCAACCTCAACCCTGTATAGCTAACTCCAACATTCACATATAGAGTGTCTATGGTTGTTCCGAAATATATATAGATGTGTCGACATGATAGGTTGAAACATTGTATACGTGTCTATTGTATCTCAAGATTACATAATATACAATAAAAGTTGATTAAGTTATGGTTGGAATAGATTTGTTACCAATTTTCACGTAGCTAAAATGAGAAAAAATATCCAATCTTGTTTTACCCATAACTTCTTCATTTTAAATCCGTTTTGAGTGAATCAAATTGCTATGGTTTCATATTGAACTCTATTTTATGAATCTAAACAGAAAAAGTATAGGTTTATAGTCGGAAAAATAAGTTACAAGTCGTTTTTGTAAAGGTAGTCATTTCAGTCGAAAGAACGACGTCTAGATGACCATTTTAGAAAACATACTTCCACTTTGAGTTTAACCATAATTTTTGGATATAGTTTCATGTTCATAATAAAAATCATTTTCTCAGAATAACAACTTTTAAATCAAAGTTTATCATAGTTTTTAATTAACTAACCCAAAACAGCCCGCGGTGTTACTACGACGGCGTAAATCCGGTTTTACGGTGTCTTTCGTGTTTCCAGGTTTTAAATCATTAAGTTAGCATATCATATAGATATAGAACATGTGTTTAGTTGATTTTAAAAGTCAAGTTAGAAGGATTAACTTTTGTTTGCGAACAAGTTTAGAATTAACTAAACTATGTTCAAGTGATTACAAGTTTAAACCTTCGAATAAGATAGCTTTATATGTATGAATCGAATGATGTTATGAACATCATTACTACCTTAAGTTCCTTGGATAAACCTACTGGAAAAGAGAAAAATGGATCTAGCTTCAACGGATCCTTGGATGGCTCGAAGTTCTTGAAGCAGAATCATGACACGAAAACAAGTTCAAGTAAGATCATCACTTGAAATAAGATTGTTATAGTTATAGAAATTGAACCAAAGTTTGAATATGATTATTACCTTGTATTAGAATGATAACCCACTGTAAGAAACAAAGATTTCTTGAGGTTGGATGATCACCTTACAAGATTGGAAGTGAGCTTGCAAACTTGAAAGTATTCTTGATTTTATGTAACTAGAACTTGTAGAATTTATGAAGAACACTTAGAACTTGAAGATAGAACTTGAGAGAGATCAATTAGATGAATAAAATTGAAGAATGAAAGTGTTTGTAGGTGTTTTTGGTCGTTGGTGTATGGATAAGTGTTTGTAGGTGTTTTTGGTCGTTGGTGTATGGATTAGATATAAAGGATATGTAATTTTGTTTTCATGTAAATAAGTCATGAATGATTACTCATATTTTTGTAATTTTATGAGATATTTCATGCTAGTTGCCAAATGATGGTTCCCACATGTGTTAGGTGACTCACATGGGCTGCTAAGAGCTGATCATTGGAGTGTATATACCAATAGTACATACATCTAAAAGCTGTGTATTGTACGAGTACGAATACGGGTGCATACGAGTAGAATTGTTGATGAAACTGAACGAGGATGTAATTGTAAGCATTTTTGTTAAGTAGAAGTATTTTGATAAGTGTATTGAAGTCTTTCAAAAGTGTATAAATACATATTAAAACACTACATGTATATACATTTTAACTGAGTCGTTAAGTCATCGTTAGTCGTTATATGTAAGTGTTGTTCTGAAACCTTTAGGTTAACGATCTTGTTAAATGTTGTTAATTCAATGTTTATAATATCAAATGAGATTTTAAATTGTTATATTATCATGATATTATCATGTATGAATATCTCTTAATATGATATATATACATTAAATGTCTTTACCACGATAATCGTTACATATATGTCTCGTTTAAAAATCATTAAGTTAGTAGTCTTGTTTTTACATATGTAGTTCATTGTTAATATACTTAATGATATGTTTACTTATCATAGTATCATGTTAACTATATATATATCCATATATATGTCATCATATAGTTTTTACAAGTTTTAACGTTCGTGAATCACGGTCAACTTGGGTGGTCAATTGTCTATATGAAACATATTTCAATTAATCAAGTCTTAACAAGTTTGATTGCTTAACATGTTGAAAACATTTAATCATGTAAATATCAATCTAAATTAATATATATAAACATGGAAAAGTTCGGGTCACTACAGTACCTACCCGTTAAATAAATTTCGTCCCGAAATTTTAAGCTGTTGAAGGTGTTGACGAATTTTCTGGAAATAGATGCGGGTATTTCTTCTTCATCTGATCTTCACGCTCCCAGGTGAACTCGGGTCCTCTACGAGCATTCCATCAAACCTTAACAATTGGTATCTTGTTTTGCTTAAGTCTTTTAACCTCACGATCCATTATTTCGATGGGTTCTTCGATGAATTGAAGTTTTTTGTTGATTTGGATTTCATCTAACGGAATAGTGAGATCTTCTTTAGCAAAACATTTCTTCAAATTCGAGACGTGGAAAGTGTTATGTACAGCCGCGAGTTGTTGAGGTAACTCAAATCGGTAAGCTACTGGTCCGACACGATCTGTAACGACCCTGGTTTTTCCAACGTTATTTATTAATAATTATTATTATTAATACATGTGATTAAACGAATGTATATAATTACATTTACATGTTGCCATGAATGCCCGTACTTGACTTTTAAGAGCCCGAAACGTCCCTGCGACACACGAAACTTCACGAATAATATTTTTGGAATATTATTTACATTCATGATTATTTATTATTAATCATTTTAATTAATCAAGGTTAGTGATTAATTACTTGGGCTTTAATTATTTCAATTGCATCTTTAATTAAACTTGGACCTTTAATTAATGGACTTGGACTAGTAAGCCCACCCTACACTTAAATGGACTTGTAAGCCCATTCTAGTAAGCTAGTTTATGTTAAGTATAATCAAGGTTTAATTAGGCTAATTTAGAGACAAAGATGTCTCAAGCATGCAAGCCATATTTTAACTTATTACCCATTTGAGCTCACACATACTCCCCATGCACAAAATATCAAAGTTGACTTGCCCTTTATTCCCCCCTCTAGGCCGATCGGCTGTTGGTGTGTGTATATGTGCACATTTCAACTTCTTATGCTACTTACTTGGTCCATAAACTCATTTCTCACTTTACCCTTCACTTGACACAAGTTTTTCTCTCAACTTTCTTTAGTTTTTGTAAGTAATAAACTCAAGAACATCTTCTTTTTCTTCATCTAACTCGTGGCTAATCATCATCCTTAATGTCAATCTTGTTATGTTTAAATGTTACTAGAATACCACCTTCATGGTTGGTTTAGGCTTATCATTCATTTTCTTTATTTTGTATGTTGTTTAAATTACTTTTTGTTAGTTGTTTACTACGCACTTGAACAAGAACATGAAACCAACAAGAGCTTACACTTTGGTGCAAGTATCATGGATCCAACACTTGGTTGTGATCTTTCTTAGTGTTCATGAACTTGTTCATAAGTTTACTTATATTTCTAGATCTAAGCTTTGGATTAGTATCTCTTTAAGAAGTAAAAATCAATTTGTAAAGTTCTTATTTACTTTGTAACTAGTTGTATTTACTTTATTTTTACTTACATGTAACCTTGGTCATGATTACTAGTTAATCTTGATCTTATATTTCTTGGATCTAACTTGTTAGTTCAAGAACAACACTTTAAACTCTCTAATTTATAACTTCATGTATATATACTAGATCTAAACTCTCTACTTTAAGATCTTGACTAAATTCGTTTAAATCCAAGTTTATTTGTTGTTATTTCTTTTTATTACAAGTAATTGTGTTAAAACTAAGATTTTGGTGTAACCTTGGTTCATCAAGTTCCATACAACTCTTAGATGCGTTGTGATTTATATCTTGGTTTCTCACAAGTTTTATGATGGTAAACTCTTGGCCGAAAGGTTGCTCAAGTGTCATGAGTTGCACCCTTGATGCATATACGCTACAAGGACGAGAACCGTGACGAGTAATAAGTGCCAAGAAAACTACCTGAACAGAAAGTTTGCTGTTTCCTGAGACCTGATCAGAAACCTAGGCTGTTACAAATTTGATTTTCATATTGTTCGGTTCGAGTAGATCACTTTTCGTTTAGGCCTTGTCTTAATACGAGTTACGGTTTAGGATCTATGGCCTTCCGAAACTCACTATACCCTTTTAACGTTGTGCTGAAATTTCAGACCTACTCGCACATAATCCGTCACTACGGACAAACGAAGACGAGTTAGCTTCTGAAAATTTAACCACAACTAGACGACTCACTTATGGAGCCGTGGCCTCTGGCCTAGTGTCATTTGAGTTAGTATAGAGGTCATAGCTGCTGTCCGAAAACAGCCTATGGTTTAGACCTTTGTTCTTACTTCAAACTTAACTTAACTTTCTATATACGATGATGATGATGAGACCCAACGACCTTGTAACTTAATTTAGGACTTACATTTAGACAACCTACTGACCTATTGACCTTTAACATATAGGCTAAGGACTTGACCGGAACAACAACACACAGCTTACTTACTTGCTTACCCGAGACTACTTATCATTGTGAGTTATATCATTCCCTTTTTACTTTAACTTATTTTGGGAACTGAGAATACATGCGGATTTTATGTTTTACATACTAGGCACGAGTACTTAAACTTATATATGTGTGGGTTATACAACGGCATAAACATTCCCTTTAGCTCGGTAACGTTTAATCATCGGTTTTTGAACCGTGAACGCGAATCTTAGATATGGATCCATAGGGTTTGACATCCCCACTCGGGCTAGTAGCGCTAGAATTTAACGGGTGTTTAATACTTCGAGGTTATACGCACTTGCCAAGTGCACTTTAAGGGGGTACATTAAACGTTAAGTTAGTTACCGGGTGCCCACGGCTAAGCATATACTTTTACATACTTTTGAACGCTCGTTGTAGCACTGAAATCTCGTGGCCTACTTACATTACTGTTATACTTAAACTATAGCTCACCAACCTTTGTGTTGACCTTTTTAAGCATGTATTTCTCAGGTGCTTGAAGTCGCTTCCGCTATCTTACTAGTCGTGCTGTAGAACCCGCTGCTTAGAGTTGTTATCGCATGACTACTTATCTTGCATTCAAACTTATTTACTTTTGAAACTCTGTTATGTAACGACCTTTGTGGTCACGTACACTTATTTAATGCTTCTACTTAGTGAAGCATACTTTTGGATTGTAAAACATTTGACGTTTGTTATGATGTCACTTTTATTAATGAATGCAAATTCTGTTTTGAAAATGCATATAGTACTTAACCTTGTAATGATCCTGTTGATGATGGTCCGTACATGATGATTTAGTACGGGGCGTCACATTTGGTATCAGAGCATTGGTTGTAGGGAATTAGGTTGCATTAGTGAGTCTAAGATCGACCCGAGTAGGATTCACTAATAGGACTAATCTACAACTTGCTAGTTTACTTGTTTCCGCTGAATTTACTGCATGCTACTGCTTACTGTTACTGCTATATGCCGTATGCTACTACATGATATCACTACTGCATGATATTACTTGCTTTCGATTGCATGCTACTTTCATACGAATTACTGTTATTGCCATGCTAGTTACTGTTATACATGATTTAAACTGTTGGCCTATTATTTGCTTGCTTTATGACATACTGACATGGAAAATTTATTTTTTCTTGTTCAGATGTCGGATGTTCCACCTGCTGGCATTTCGGGCAGTACAGACTCAGACCCCATCGCCCTACCTACTGCTACACCTGCTGCTGCTACTGCTGATACACCGGCCCCGACACCCACTAGTGATCCCGGCGCTTCTACTTCCGGAGCTGGTACTAGTGCACCTGCCCAGTGTCTGCTCCCGGACCCTCAAGGTCACAGCCCCGCATTGGTGGTATTGAGATCCCCGCGGAGTTCGGGGAAGGGCCGTTTCGTAACCACATGCGCACACCTTGCCGACGCACTCCCGACAGACGTTTAGTCGTGATTCCGCCAAGCAGACACCGACAGATGTTGGCCGCCTTCGGACGCTTTGGATTACCATCTCAGCCACCAGTGCCACCACCACACGATTCGGATGACTCATCATCCGCCGATTCTTCATCATCAGACGACTCCAGCGATGATGAGGATCCTGCTGATAGACCTATTCAGGCACCCTCCACCCCGCCGAAGAAGCGGTACCGTTCCGACGGCACCGTCATTCCAGGGGTGAATGGAGGTCGTGCTTTTACTGATACTTTTGGCCATCGACGTAGGGTTACCGCTCGTAAACGAGTTGTGCCATACCCTACCGACCCACAGATACGTAAGGTTCCCCGTTACGTATTGACTATTCCTAGAACCGTACCACCTAGATTCAGATATGCACCACTTACATCTAGGGACGTACCGTCTACATCCAGAGCCGGACCATCTACATCAGCACCACCGGCACCACCCGCACCACCCGCCCCACCTGCACCGCCTGCCCCACCAGCTCCCTCTAACGAGGAACTGATGAGGGAGATTGAGACTCTCCGAGCTCGAGTCACTGAGCTCGAGGAGCAGTTGGCTCGAGGAGCAGTTCACCCGCCTTCACCGTAGGACCTTGTATTTAGATTTCATGATGTAATCTAGATATAGTTTCATGTATTTCATATGTATTGTACGAACTTATTCAGATGTATGAAACTTATTATTATTAATGAATGGAACTTTGCGTTATTTAATTCTTGCACGATGTTCTATTTACATTGCTGTACGATGATTCTGTGGTATTTGTACCTAGATGCATTATTTAATAACATGTGATGTTTTGATTCCATGTTAGTCACTATATACTGTATTACTACTACTTGCATGCTGGATTTTGACTTGGGTCAAAATTTTTGTTTAGAATACCATGGCTAACGGCAGAACCACACCTACCGCCACCCAGATTGAGGACATGATTAACGAACGTGTTGCTGCTGCTCTAGCAGAAAGGAACCCTCCAATTGTACCACCGCCTGTCGTTCCACTCGTCCGAGATGGGTGTACTTACAAGGAATTCCAGAGCTGCAAACCGCATAACTTCAGCGGCACCGAGGGACCAGTTGGTCTCACCAGATGGTTCGAAAAGTTGGAATCGGTATTCAGGGTTAGCAATTGTTCGGAAGCTAACAAAATGAAATTTGCATCTTGCACGCTTTCTGATGGCGCGCTTACATGGTGGAATACCATGGCCCAAGCGCAAGGAATTGATGAGGCATATGCTACGCCTTGGGAAGAATTTAAATGTGCTATGATCGAGGAATACTGTCCGAGAACCGAAATTCAGAAGATGGAAATCGAATTTATGCAGTTAAAGGCCGTAGGAAATGAACTTAACAGTTACAACCGTAGGTTTTTGGAGTTGGCTCTTATGTGTCCGACCATGGTCACCCCCGAATTTAAGCGCTTGGAAAAATACTTCTCGGGACTTCCTAAGTCCATCAAGGGTAATGTTACCTCATCCAAGCCACCAAGCATTCCCGAAGCAATGCGCATGGCGCATACTCTCTTGAATCAAATCATCCTTGACGAGCCGGAGAAGGCTAAGTTTGAAACTGGTAGTGGCGAGAAGAGGAAATGGGACAACAACCACAACAACAACAGGGGTAAGAACTATGATCAAAACCCGGCGAAGCGACATGAAGGGTTCAGGCAAAACAACAACAACACCAACCCCAACAACAACAGCTCCAATCCGAACTACAAGGGAACTTTACCACAATGCAAGAGGTGTTATAAGCACCACACCGGGTATTGCAATGTTTTCTGTGAGAAATGCCAACGGACTGGGCATGTTGGTAAGGATTGTAAGGTTACTACTTTGAATGTGAAGCCAAACCACAACAACAATGGGCCTAGGAAATGTTATGAGTGTGGAAAGACGGGCCATTTCAGAAACGAGTGCCCAAACAAGCGTAAGGATGGCGGACCACCACGTGCTAGAGCCTTCAATGTTAATGCAAGGGACGCACGCGACAACCCCGACTTGGTGACAGGTATATTCAAAATCAACAATCTTTTAGCTTCTGTCCTATTTGATACTGGTGCCGATAGGAGCTATGTGTGTAGACATTTTTGTGATAAGTTAGATTGGTCGTTAGTTCCTTTGAAGGAAAGTATGCTTGTCGAGGTCGCCAATGGAAAACTTGAAAAGGTTGACCATATTAGTCGTGGAGCTATTATCAACATAGCTGGCGCAGATTTCGAAATTGATTTGATACCTATCAAACTGGGAAGTTTTGACGTGATCGTCGGTATGGATTGGTTGAGCAAGATAAAGGCCGATGTTATCTGTGGAGATAAAGCACTTCGCATACCACAAGGAGATGGCGAACCACTGGTTATCTATGGAGAGAGATGTACCTCGAAGTTGAACCTCATTAGTTGCGTGAAAGCGCAAAAGATTATGAAGAAGGGACGCTTTGCTGTCCTAGCACATGTGAAAGCGGTAGAAACTGAGGTGAAGAGCGTGAACAACGTTCGAATTGTGAACGAATTTTCCGATGTCTTTCCCGAAGAATTACCTGGATTACCGCCACCGAGGGCAGTAGAATTTCAGATTGACTTAGTGCCAGGAGCTGCACCTGTAGCTCGCGCACCCTATAGACTTGCACCTTCCGAGATGCAAGAATTGCAAAGCCAACTACAAGAATTACTTGATCGAGGGTTTATTCAACCGAGTTCTTCATCGTGGGGCGCGCCTGTGTTGTTTGTAAAGAAGAAGGATGGATCCTTCCGTATGTGTATCGACTACCGTGAGCTCAACAAATTAACAATCAAGAATCGGTATCCTCTTCCACGAATCGACGATCTTTTTGACCAACTGCAAGGATCGTGTGTTTACTCAAAGATCGATTTACGATCCGGCTATCACCAGTTGAGGGTGAAGGAAAGTGACGTGATGAAAACTGCATTTAGAACCCGCTATGGACATTATGAGTTTCTTGTAATGCCATTCGGTCTGACCAATGCACCTGCTGTATTTATGGACCTTATGAACCGTGTTTGCAAGCCGTATTTGGATAAGTTTGTTATTGTCTTCATAGATGATATCCTCATCTACTCTAAGAGCGAAGAAGAACACGAGCATCATCTCCGATTAGTACTTGAACTCTTGAGACGAGAGCAACTCTACGCGAAGTTTTCCAAGTGTGAATTCTGGTTGAAGGAAGTACAGTTTTTGGGTCATGTTGTAAGTGACCAGGGCATCAAAGTTGATCCCGCCAAGATAGAAGCGATCAGCAAGTGGGAGACCCCCACTACTCCGACTCACATTCGCCAATTTTTGGGACTTGCCGGTTACTACCGAAGGTTTATCGAAGGTTTCTCTCTGATTTCACGTCCGTTAACCGCACTCACTCACAAAGGAAAGAAATTTATTTGGGGAGACGAACAAGAGAAAGCATTTCAATTTTTGAAACAGAAGTTAACCACCGCGCCTATCTTATCACTTCCTGAGGGTAATGACGATTTTGTTGTTTACTGCGACGCCTCGAAAACTGGTTATGGTTGTGTACTTATGCAACGCATGAAGGTCATCGCTTATGCTTCACGTCAACTTAAGATCCACGAACGAAACTATACTACGCACGATCTTGAACTTGGAGCCGTTGTCTTCGCGCTCAAATTGTGGAGGCACTACCTTTATGAAACTAAATGCACTATCTTCACCGATCACAAGAGTCTCCAGCATATATTCGATCAGAAACATTTGAATATGAGACAACGAAGGTGGATTGAGACGCTAAATGATTACAAGTGTGAACTTCGCTACCATCCGGGTAAAGCCAACGTTGTTGCTGACGCATTAAGCCGAAAGGAGAGATCGGCACCTCTTCGTGTTCGAGCATTGAACATCACGATTCATTCAAATCTCCAGAACCAAATCCGAGCAGCCCAAGAACAGGCTCTCATAGAGAAGCACTTACGATATGAATATTTGAACATCCTCGTCTCTAAATTCGAAGTAAGAGAATCTGGACTCCGATGTTATGCTGGAAGAATTTGGGTACCACGTTATGGAGACTTACGGAGCCTCATATTGGATGAAGCTCACAAGTCTAGATATTCGATTCATCCCGGAGCAGGCAAGATGTATCATGATATTAAGGAACAGTACTGGTGGCCGAATCTCAAGAAAGACGTTGCAGCTTATGTTAGTAAGTGTTTGACTTGCTCAAAGGTTAAAGCCGAGCATCAAAAACCTTCTGGGTTACTTCAACAGACGGAAATCCCACAATGGAAGTGGGAGATGATAACTATGGACTTTATCACCAAGCTGCCAAAGACGGTGGGCGGATACGATACCATTTGGGTTATTGTTGACCGTCTTACCAAGACTGCACACTTCTTAGCAATGAAAGAAACCGATACAATGGAGAGGCTTGCTCAACTCTACATTAAGGAAGTTGTATCACGACACGGTATACCCTTATCAATCATCTCCGATCGCGATCCTCGATTTGCTTCTAGATTTTGGCGTTCTTTGCAAGAAGCCATGGGAACTCGTCTCGACATGAGCACTGCATATCACCCTCAGACTGACGGGCAAAGTGAACGAACGATTCAAACCTTGGAGGACATGTTGCGTGCATGTGTTATCGATTTTGGAAAGGCCTGGGAAAGGCATTTGCCACTGGCCGAATTCTCATACAACAACAGTTATCACTCGAGCATTAAAGCTGCACCATTTGAAGCGTTGTATGGCCGTAAGTGCCGTTCTCCTCTTTGTTGGGCCGAGCTAGGTGAAGTTCAACTCACCGGGCCCGAGATAGTCCACGAAACCTCAGAAAAGATTGCTCAGATTCAAAACAGACTCAAGGTAGCTCGTGATCGCCAAAAGAGTTATGCTGATAGTAAACGTAAAGACTTCGAATTCAACATCGGTGATCGTGTTATGTTGAAGGTTGCACCTTGGAAGGGTGTGATCCGTTTTGGAAAACGCGGAAAGTTAAATCCGCGGTACATTGGTCCATTTGAAATTTTGGAGCGTGTTGGACCCGTTGCTTATCGTCTTGATCTTCCAGAACAACTGAGCTCAGTTCATCCTACCTTCCACGTATCAAACTTGAAGAAGTGTCTTGCTCCACCTGAACTTATTATACCATTGGAGGAACTTACTATTGATGACAAACTCTACTTTGTGGAAGAGCCTGTTGAAATCATGGAAAAAGAAGTCAAGGAGTTGAAACACAATAGGATTCCGATCGTCCGAGTTTGATGGAATTCCAAACGAGGACCTGAGTTTACTTGGGAACGAGAGGACCGCATGAGGCAGAAGTATCCTCACCTTTTCCCACCTCCTCCATCACCTTCAGATTCAGCTTAAAATTTCGGGACGAAATTTTCTTTAACAGGTGGGTAATGTAACGACCCTGGTTTTTCCAACGTTATTTATTAATAATAATTATTATTAATACATGTGATTAAACGAATGTATATAATTACATTTACATGTTGCCATGAATGCCCGTACTTGACTTTTAAGAGCCCGAAACGTCCCTGCGACACACGAAACTTCACGAATAATATTTTTGGAATATTATTTACATTCATGATTATTTATTATTAATCATTTTAATTAATCAAGGTTAGTGATTAATTACTTGGGCTTTAATTATTTCAATTGCATCTTTAATTAAACTTGGACCTTTAATTAATGGACTTGGACTAGTAAGCCCACCCTACACTTAAATGGACTTGTAAGCCCATTCTAGTAAGCTAGTTTATGTTAAGTATAATCAAGGTTTAATTAGGCTAATTTAGAGACAAAGATGTCTCAAGCATGCAAGCCATATTTTAACTTATTACCCATTTGAGCTCACACATACTCCCCATGCACAAAATATCAAAGTTGACTTGCCCTTTATTCCCCTCTCTAGGCCGATCGGCTGTTGGTGTGTGTATATGTGCACATTTCAACTTCTTATGCTACTTACTTGGTCCATAAACTCATTTCTCACTTTACCCTTCACTTGACACAAGTTTTTCTCTCAACTTTCTTTAGTTTTTGTAAGTAATAAACTCAAGAACATCTTCTTTTTCTTCATCTAACTCGTGGCTAATCATCATCCTTAATGTCAATCTTGTTATGTTTAAATGTTACTAGAATACCACCTTCATGGTTGGTTTAGGCTTATCATTCATTTTCTTTATTTTGTATGTTGTTTAAATTACTTTTTGTTAGTTGTTTACTACGCACTTGAACAAGAACATGAAACCAACAAGAGCTTACACTTTGGTGCAAGTATCATGGATCCAACACTTGGTTGTGATCTTTCTTAGTGTTCATGAACTTGTTCATAAGTTTACTTATATTTCTAGATCTAAGCTTTGGCTTAGTATCTCTTTAAGAAGTAAAAATCAATTTGTAAAGTTCTTATTTACTTTGTAACTAGTTGTATTTACTTTATTTTTACTTACATGTAACCTTGGTCATGATTACTAGTTAATCTTGATCTTATATTTCTTGGATCTAACTTGTTAGTTCAAGAACAACACTTTAAACTCTCTAATTTATAACTTCATGTATATACACTAGATCTAAACTCTCTACTTTAAGATCTTGACTAAATTCGTTTAAATCCAAGTTTATTTGTTGTTATTTCTTTTCATTACAAGTAATTGTGTTAAAACTAAGATTTTGGTGTAACCTTGGTTCATCAAGTTCCATACAACTCTTAGATGCGTTGTGATTTATATCTTGGTTTCTCACAAGTTTTATGATGGTAAACTCTTGGCCGAAAGGTTGCTCAAGTGTCATGAGTTGCACCCTTGATGCATATACGCTACAAGGACGAGAACCGTGACGAGTAATAAGTGCCAAGAAAACTACCTGAACAGAAAGTTTGCTGTTTCCTGAGACCTGATCAGAAACCTAGGCTGTTACAAATTTGATTTTCATATTGTTCGGTTCGAGTAGATCACTTTTCGTTTAGGCCTTGTCTTAATACGAGTTACGGTTTAGGATCTATGGCCTTCCGAAACTCACTATACCATTTTAACGTTGTGCTGAAATTTCAGACCTACTCGCACATAATCCGTCACTACGGACAAACGAAGACGAGTTAGCTTCTGAAAATTTAACCACAACTAGACGACTCACTTATGGAGCCGTGGCCTCTGGCCTAGTGTCATTTGAGTTAGTATAGAGGTCATAGCTGCTGTCCGAAAACAGCCTATGGTTTAGACCTTTGTTCTTACTTCAAACTTAACTTAACTTTCTATATACGATGATGATGATGAGACCCAATGACCTTGTAACTTAATTTAAGGACTTACATTTATACAACCTACTGACCTATTGACCTTTAACATATAGGCTAAGGACTTGACCGGAACAACAACACACAGCTTACTTACTTGCTTACCCGAGACTACTTATCATTGTGAGTTATATCATTCCCTTTTTACTTTAACTTATTTTGGGAACTGAGAATACATGCGGATTTTATGTTTTACATACTAGGCACGAGTACTTAAACTTATATATGTGTGGGTTATACAACGGCATAAACATTCCCTTTAGCTCGGTAACGTTTAATCATCGGTTTTTGAACCGTGAATGCGAATCTTAGATATGGATCCATAGGGTTTGACATACCCACTCGGGCTAGTAGCGCTAGCATTTAATGGGTGTTTAATACTTCGAGGTTATACGCACTTGCCAAGTGCACTTTAAGGGGGTACATTAAACGTTAAGTTAGTTACCGGGTGCCCACGGCTAAGCATATACTTTTACATACTTTTGAACGCTCGTTGTAGCACTGAAATCTCGTGGCCTACTTACATTACTATTATACTTAAACTATAGCTCACCAACCTTTGTGTTGACCTTTTTAAGCATGTATTTCTCAGGTGCTTGAAGTCGCTTCCGCTATCTTACTAGTCGTGCTGTAGAACCCGCTGCTTAGAGTTGTTATCGCATGACTACTTATCTTGCATTCAAACTTATTTACTTTTGAAACTCTGTTATGTAACGACCTTTGTGGTCACGTACACTTATTTAATGCTTCTACTTAGTGAAGCATACTTTTGGATTGTAAAACATTTGACGTTTGTTATGACGTCACTTTTATTAATGAATGCAAATTCTGTTTTGAAAACGCATATAGTACTTAACCTTGTAATGATCCTGTTGATGATGGTCCGTACATGATGATTTAGTACGGGGCGTCACACGATCAATAATCTTGAATGGTCCAATATACCTTGGATTTAATTTCCCTCGTTTACCAAATTGAACAACGCCTTTCCAAGGTGCAACTTTAAGCATGACCATCTCTCCAATTTCAAATTCTATATCTTTTCTTTTAATGTCAGCGTAGCTCTTTTGTCGACTTTGGGCGGTTTTCAACCGTTGTTGAATTTGGATGATCTTCTCGGTAGTTTCTTGTATAATCTCCGGACCCGTAATCTGTCTATCCCCCACTTCACTCCAACAAATCGGAGACCTGCACTTTCTACCATAAAGTGCTTCAAACGGCGCCATATCAATGCTTGAATGGTAGCTGTTGTTGTAGGAAAATTCTGCTAATGGTAGATGTCGATCCCAACTGTTTCCGAAATCATTAACACATGCTCGTAGCATGTCTTCAAGCGTTTGTATCGTCCTTTCGCTCTGCCCATCAGTTTGTGGATGATAGGCAGTACTCATGTCTAGACGAGTTCCTAATGCTTGCTGTAATGTCTGCCAGAATCTTGAAATAAATCTGCCATCCCTATCAGAGATAATAGAGATTGGTATTCCATGTCTGGAGACGACTTCCTTCAAATACAGTCGTGCTAACTTCTCCATCTTGTCATCTTCTCTTATTGGCAGGAAGTGTTCTGATTTGGTGAGACGATCAACTATTACCCAAATAGTATCAAAACCACTTGCAGTCCTTGGCAATTTAGTGATGAAATCCATGGTAATGTTTTCCCATTTCCATTCTGGGATTTCGGGTTGTTGAAGTAGACCTGATGGTTTCTGATGCTCAGCTTTGACCTTAGAACACGTCAAACATTCTCCTACGTATTTAGCAACATCGGCTTTCATACCCGGCCACCAAAAATGTTTCTTGAGATCCTTGTACATCTTCCCCGTTCCAGGATGTATTGAGTATCTGGTTTTATGAGCTTCTCTAAGTACCATTTCTCTCATATCTCCAAATTTTGGTAACCAAATCCTTTCAGCCCTATACCGGGTTCCGTCTTCCCGAATATTAAGATGCTTCTCCGATCCTTTGGGTATTTCATCCTTTAAATTTCCCTCTTTTAAAACTCCTTGTTGTGCCTCCTTTATTTGAGTAGTAAGGTTATTATGAATCATTATATTCATAGATTTTACTCGAATGGGTTCTCTATCCTTCCTGCTCAAGGCATCGGCTACCACATTTGCCTTTCCCGGGTGGTAACGAATCTCAAAGTCGTAATCATTCAACAATTCAATCCACCTACGCTGCCTCATATTCAGTTGTTTCTGATTAAATATGTGTTGAAGACTTTTGTGGTCGGTATATATAATACTTTTGACCCCATATAAGTAGTGCCTCCAAGTCTTTAATGCAAAAACAACCTCGCCTAATTCCAAATCATGCGTCGTATAATTTTGTTCGTGAATCTTCAATTGTCTAGATGCATAAGCAATCACCTTCGTTCGTTGCATTAATACACAACCGAGACCTTGCTTTGATGTGTCACAATAAATCACAAAATCATCATTCCCTTCAGGCAATGACAATATAGGTGCCGTAGTTAGCTTTTTCTTCAATAACTGAAACGCTTTCTCTTGTTCATCATTCCATTCAAATTTCTTCCCTTTATGCGTTAATGCAGTCAAGGGTTTTGCAATTCTGGAAAAATCTTGGATGAACCTTCTGTAGTAACCAGCTAGTCCTAAAAACTGGCGTATGTGTTTCGGAGTTTTCGGGGTTTCCCACTTTTCAACAGTTTCTATCTTTGCCGGATCCACCTTAATACCTTCTTTGTTCACTATGTGACCGAGGAATTGAACTTCTTCCAACCAAAATGCACACTTTGAAAACTTAGCGTACAATTCTTCCTTCCTCAATACTTCTAACACCTTTCTCAAATGTTCACCGTGTTCTTGGTCATTCTTTGAGTAAATAAGTATGTCATCAATGAAAACAATGACAAACTTGTCAAGGTATGGTCCACACACTCGGTTCATAAGGTCCATGAACACAGCTGGTGCATTAGTTAAACCAAATGGCATGACCATAAACTCGTAATGATCGTAACGTGTTCTGAAAGCAGTCTTTGGAATATCATCTTCTTTCACCCGCATTTGATGATACCCGGAACGTAAGTCAATCTTTGAATAAACAGACGAGCCTTGTAGTTGATCAAATAAGTCGTCGATTCTCGGTAGTGGGTAGCGGTTCTTGATGGTAAGTTTGTTCAACTCTCGGTAGTCGATACACAACCTGAATGTACCATCTTTCTTCTTGACAAACAAAACAGGAGCTCCCCACGGTGATGTGCTTGGTCGAATGAAACCACGCTCTAAAAGTTCTTGTAATTGGCTTTGCAGTTCTTTCATCTCGTTGGGTGCGAGTCTGTAAAGAGCATGAGCTATTGGTGCAGCTCATGGTACAAGATCTATTTGAAATTCAACGGATCGATGTGGGGGTAATCCCGGTAATTCTTTCGGAAATACATCGGGAAATTCTTTTGCGACGGGAACATCATTGATGCTCTTTTCTTCAGTTTGTACTTTCTCGACGTGTGCTAGAACAGCATAGCAACCTTTTCTTATTAGTTTTTGTGCCTTCAAATTACTAATAAGATGTAGCTTCGTGTTGCCCTTTTCTCCGTACACCATTAAGGGTTTTCCTTTTTCTCGTATAATGCGAATTGCATTTTTGTAACAAACGATCTCTGCTTTCACTTCTTTCAACCAGTCCATACCGATTATCACATCAAAACTCCCTAACTCTACTGGTATCAAGTCAATCTTAAATGTTTCGCTAACCAGTTTAATTTCTCGATTCCGACATATATTATCTGCTGAAATTAATTTACCATTTGCTAATTCGAGTAAAAATTTACTATCCAAAGGTGTCAATGGACAACTTAATTTAGCACAAAAATCTCTACTCATATAGCTTCTATCCGCACCCGAATCAAATAAAACGTAAGCAGATTTATTGTCAATAAGAAACGTACCCGTAACAAGCTCCGGGTCTTCCTGTGCCTCTGCCGCATTAATATTGAAAACTCTTCCGCGGCCTTGTCCATTCGAGTTCTCCTGGTTCGGGCAATTTCTAATAATGTGGCCCGGTTTTCCACATTTATAACAAACTACATTGGCATAACTTGCTCCGACACTACTTGCTCCGCCATTACTCGTTTCGACACCATTTGTTCCTTTCGTTCTATTAACCCCTGGTCCGTAGACCTCACACTTCGCCGCGCTATGGCTATTTCTTTTACACTTGTTGCAAAATTTGGTGCAGAACCCCAAGTGATACTTTTCTAACCTTTGGCATAGCTGCTTCTGATTATTGTTGTTGTTGCGGTTATTATTGTTGTTGGGATGATTGTTGTAGTTGCTGTTTTTGTTGTTGTTGTTGTTGGGCCGTTTGTTGTAGTTGCGATTGATGTTGCGATTGTTGGGATAATTGTTGAGATTATTGTTGTAATTGTTGTTGTTGTATTGGTGATTCTTATCACCGTTTTCCTCCCACTTTCTTTTGACTTGCTTCACATTGGTCTCTTCAGCAGTCTGTTCTTTAATTCTTTCTTCAATCTGGTTCACTAGTTTGTGAGCCATTCTACATGCCTGTTATATGGAGGCCGTCTCGTGTGAACTTATATCTTCTTGGATTCTTTCCGGTAATCCTTTCACAAACGCGTCGATCTTCTCTTCCTCATCTTCGAATGCTCCCGGACACAATAGGCACAATTCTGTGAATCGTCTTTCGTACGTGGTAATATCAAATCCTTGGGTTCGTAACCCTCTAAGTTCTGTCTTGAGCTTATTGACCTCGGTTCTGAGACGGTACTTCTCGTTCATCAAGTGCTTGAATGCTGACCACGGTAGTGCGTACGCATCGTCTTGTCCCACTTGCTCTAGATAGGTGTTCCACCATGTTAACGCAGAACCTGTGAAGGTATGCGTAGCGTACTTCACTTTGTCCTCTTCAGTACACTTACTTATGGCAAACACCGATTCGACCTTCTCGGTCCACCGTTTCAATCCGATCGGTCCTTCGGTTCCATCAAATTCCAAAGGTTTGCAGGCAGTGAATTCTTTGTAGGTGCATCCTACACGATTTCCTGTACTGCTAGATCCAAGGTTATTGTTGGTATGTAGCGCAGCCTGTACTGCGGCTATGTTTGAAGCTAGAAAAGTACGGAATTCCTCTTCATTCATATTCACGGTGTGTCGAGTAGTCGGTACCATTTCCTTCAAAATAGTCAAATGGAACAAGTTAATCATACAGAATATTAAGAGTAGTTAATAGTATTTCGTAGCATAATATGAACTCATTTATAAAAGCTTTTTCTTCATATTAGCGTTTTATAAGTTTAAATTCGGGTAGTACCTACCCATTAAGTTCATACTTAGTAGCTAATATACAATTCAACTACTACAATTCTATATGAAAAACTGATTATAATAATATTTCGCGTTCAAACTTTTATACAATATTTTATAAACTTACAATACCGCTTATTTTACATAAAGCATGAAATATAGCACACAATAACTTTGATACAAGATAGTTGTGAAGATAATTCTAGCTAGTACACAAGTCGTTCAGCAAAGGCAATAAAGACACGTAATTCATACGTCCAGAAACAAGTCATGCATTCTGGTTTTACTAGGACTACTTCCCATCCTTGGTCTTGTGGAACATAACCGTTATGGCCGTTGATAAGACATCGTGTTGTAACATCGTCAAAGGGACGAGGGTTACGTAATGTCCAACAGTCCCGTAACAATCTAAAAACCTCATTTCTTACCCCAATTACCGACTCCGTCACTTGTGGGAACGTTTTGTTTAATAGTTGTAGCCCGATGTTCTTGTTCTCACTTTGGTGAGAAGCGAACATTACTAATCCGTAAGCATAACATGCTTCTTTATGTTGCATGTTAGCCGCTTTTTCTAAATCACGAAGTCCAATATTCGGATATATTGAGTCAAAATAATTTCTTAACCCATTGCGTAAAATAGCATTTGGGTTCCCCGCAATATATGCGTCAAAGTAAACACATCGTAACTTATGGATTTCCCAATGTGATATCCCCCATCTTTCGAACGAGAGCCTTTTATAAACCAAGGCATTCTTGGAACGTTCTTCGAATGTCTTACAAACTGATCTCGCCTTAAATAGTTGTGCCGAAGAATTCTGACCGACTCTAGACAAGATTTCATCAATCATGTCTCCGGGTAGGTCTCTTAAAATATTGGGTTGTCTATCCATTTTGTGTTTTTATACTGTAAAATAGACAAGAGTTAGATTCATAAAAAAAAATACTTATTAATACAAGCAATTTTTACATATATCATAAAGCATAAGCACACTACATTACATATGTTACACCACACGAATACAACTATCTTATTCCGACTCGCTTGTTTTTTCTTCTTCGGTTTTGGTTCGTTTTGCCAAGTTTCTAGGGATATATGATGTTCCCCTAATACGAGCCGTCGTTTTCCACATTGGTTTAGAAAAACCTGGTGGTTTAGAGGTTCCCGGGTCATTGTTACAACTTAAGGACTTCGGGGGTTGACGATACATATAAAGTTCATCGGGGTTGGAATTAGATTTCTCTATTTTTATGCCCTTTCCCTTATTATTTTCTTTTGCCTTTTTAAATTCAGTTGGGGTAATTTCTATAACATCATCGGAATTCTCGTCGGAATCCGATTCATCGGAGAATTGGTAATCCTCCCAATATTTAGCTTCCTTGGCGGAAACACCATTGACCATAATTAACCTTGGTCGGTTGGTTGAGGATTTTCTTTTACTTAACCGTTTTATTATTTCCCCCACCAGTTCTATTTCTTCATCCGGTTCCGATTCTTCTTCTGGTTCCGACTCTTCTTCCAGTTCCTCTTCGGGAACTTGTGAATCAGTCCACGAATCATTCCAATTTACATTTGACTCTTCATTATTATTAGGTGAGTCAATGGGACTTGTTCTAGAGGTAGACATCTATCACATAATATCAAAATCGTTAAGAGATTAATATATCACATAATATTCACATGTTAAAAATATATAGTTTCCAACAAAATTTGTTAAGCAATCATTTTTCAAGTAAACACGGTCGAAGTCCAGACTCACTAATGCATCCTAACAAACTCAATAAGACACACTAATGCAAAATTCTGGTTCTCTAAGACCAACGCTCTGATACCAACTGAAATGTCCCGTTCTTATTGATTAAAAACGTTCCATATTAATTGATTTCGTTGCGAGGTTTTGACCTCTATATGAGACGTTTTTCAAAGACTGCATTCATTTTAAAACAAACCATAACCTTTATTTCATCAATAAAGGTTTAAAAAGCTTTACGTAGATTATCAAATAATGATAATCTAAAATATCCTGTTTACATACGACCATTACATAATGGTTTACAATACAAATATGTTACAACAAAATAAGTTTCTTGAATGCAGTTTTTACACAATATCATACAAGCATGGACTCCAAATCTTGTCCTTATTTAAGTATGCGACAGCGGAAGCTCTTAATAATCACCTGAGAATAAACATGCTTAAAACGTCAACAAAAATGTTGGTGAGTTATAGGTTTAACCTATATATATCAAATCATAATAATAGACCACAAGATTTCATATTTCAATACACATCCCATACATAGAGATAAAAGTCATTCATATGGTGAACACCTGGTAACCGACATTAACAAGATGCATATATAAGAATATCCCCATCATTCCGGGACACCCTTCGGATATAATATAAATTTCAAAGTACTAAAGCATCCGGTACTTTGGATGGGGTTTGTAAGGCCCAATAGATCTATCTTTAGGATTCGTGTCAATTAGGGTGTCTGTTCCCTAATTCTTAGATTACCAGACTTAATAAAAAGGGGCATATTCGATTTTGATCATTCAACCATAGAATGTAGTTTCACGTACTTGTGTCTATTTTGTAAATCATTTATAAAACCTGCATGTATTCTCATCCCAAAAATATTAGATTTTAAAAGTGGGACTATAACTCACTTTCACAGATTTTTACTTCGTCGAGAAGTAAGACTTGGCCACTGTTGATTCACGAACCTATAACAATATATACATATATATTAAAGTATGTTCAAAATATATTTACAACACTTTTAATATATTTTGATGTTTTAAGTTTATTAAGTCAGCTGTCCTCGTTAGTAACCTACAACTAGTTGTCCACAGTTAGATGTACAGAAATAAATCGATAAATATTATCTTGAATCAATCCACGACCCAGTGTATACGTATCTCAGTATTGATCACAACTCAAACTATATATATTTTGGAATCAACCTCAACCCTGTATAGCTAACTCCAACATTCACATATAGAGTGTCTATGGTTGTTCCGAAATATATATAGATGTGTCGACGTGATAGGTCGAAACATTGTATACGTGTCTATGGTATCTCAAGATTACATAATATACAATACAAGTTGATTAAGTTATGGTTGGAATAGATTTGTTACCAATTTTCACGTAGCTAAAATGAGAAAAATTATCCAATCTTGTTTTACCCATAACTTCTTCTTTTTAAATCCGTTTTGAGTGAATCAAATTGCTATGGTTTCATATTGAACTCTATTTTATGAATCTAAACATAAAAAGTATAGGTTTATAGTCAGAAAAATAAGTTACAAGTCGTTTTTGTAAAGGTAGTCATTTCAGTCGAAAGAACGACGTCTAGATGACCATTTTAGAAAACATACTTCCACTTTGAGTTTAACCATAATTTTTGGATATAGTTTCATGTTCATAATAAAAATCATTTTCTCAGAATAACAACTTTTAAATCAAAGTTTATCACAGTTTTTAATTAACTAACCCAAAACAGCCCGCGGTGTTACTACGACGGCGTAAATTCGGTTTTACGGTGTTTTTCGTGTTTCCAGGTTTTAAATCATTAAGTTAGCATATCATATAGATATAGAACATGTGTTTAGTTGATTTTAAAAGTCAAGTTAGAAGGATTAACTTTTGTTTGCGAACAAGTTTAGAATTAACTAAACTATGTTCTAGTGATTACAAGTTTAAACCTTCGAATAAGATATCTTTATATGTATGAATCGAATGATGTTATGAACATCATTACTACCTTAAGTTCCTTGGATAAACCTACTGGAAAAGAGAAAAATGGATCTAGCTTCAACGGATCCTTGGATGGCTTGAAGTTCTTGAAGTAGAATCATGACACGAAAACAAGTTCAAGTAAGATCATCACTTGAAATAAGATTGTTATAGTTATAGAAATTGAACCAAAGTTTGAATATGATTATTACCTTGTATTAGAATGATAACCCACTGTAAGAAACGAAGATTTCTTGAGGTTGGATGATCACCTTACAAGATTGGAAGTGAGCTTGCAAACTTGAAAGTATTCTTGATTTTATGTAACTAGAACTTGTAGAATTTATGAAGAACACTTAGAACTTGAAGATAGAACTTGAGAGAGATCAATTAGATGAATAAAATTGAAGAATGAAATTGTTTGTAGGTGTTTTTGGTCGTTGGTGTATGGATTAGATATAAAGGATATGTAATTTTGTTTTCATGTAAATAAGTCATGAATGATTACTCATATTTTTGTAATTTTATGAGATATTTCATGCTAGTTGCCAAATGATGGTTCCCACATGTGTTAGGTGACTCACATGGGCTGCTAAGAGCTGATCATTAGAGTATATATACCAATAGTACATACATCTAAAAGCTGTGTATTGTACGAGTACGAATACGGGTGCATACGAGTAGAATTGTTGATGAAACTGAACGAGGATGTAATTGTAAGCATTTTTGTTAAGTAGAAGTATTTTGATAAGTGTATTGAAGTCTTTCAAAAGTGTATAAATACATATTAAAACACTACATGTATATACATTTTAACTGAGTCATTAAGTCATCGTTAGTCGTTATATGTAAGTGTTGTTTTGAAACCTTTAGGTTAACGATCTTGTTAAATGTTGTTAACTCAATGTTTATAATATCAAATGAGATTTTAAATTGTTATATTATCATGATATTATCATGTATTAATATCTCTTAATATGATATATATACATTAAATGTCTTTACCACGATAATCGTTACATATATGTCTCGTTTAAAAATCATTAAGTTAGTAGTCTTGTTTTTACATATGTAGTTCATTGTTAATATACTTAATGATATGTTTACTTATCATAGTATCATGTTAACTATATATATATCCATATATATGTCATCATATAGTTTTTACAAGTTTTAACGTTCGTGAATCACCGGTCAACTTGGGTGGTCAATTGTCTATATGAAACATATTTCAATTAATC
This sequence comes from Rutidosis leptorrhynchoides, assembly GCF_046630445.1. Classification (NCBI taxonomy): domain Eukaryota; kingdom Viridiplantae; phylum Streptophyta; class Magnoliopsida; order Asterales; family Asteraceae; genus Rutidosis; species Rutidosis leptorrhynchoides. The sequence continues at coordinate 25,639,954 of NC_092337.1, forward strand.
AAGTCTTAACAAGTTTGATTGCTTAACATGTTGGAAACATTTAATCATGTAAATATCAATCTCAATTAATATATATATAAACATGGAAAAGTTCGGGTCACTACAAGATCCAACTGCGAAATCACTCGCATCACACATGATTTCAAAGGGTAGACTCCAATCAAGAGCTATCATGATGGGCGCATGTGTTAGCTGTTCTTTCAGATAGTTTAATGCTTTTCGACATTCTTCATCGAAGACAAACGGGACTTCCTTTCCTAGGCGTTGAGTGAGAGGTCATGTGACCTTTGAAAAATCCTTAATGAAGTGTCGGTAGAAACCAGCGTGTCCTAGGAAATTCCTTAGCGCTCTTACTGTGGTAGGTTCTGGAAGCTTAGTAATGGTCTCAATCTTAGCCTTATCAACTTCTATTCCTGCTTTTGAAATCTTATGTCCTAAAACTATCCCTTCTTTTAACATGAAGTGACATTTTTCCCAATTCAGAACTAAATTTGACTCTTCACACCGGGTGAGCATCTTGTCAAGATTTGAAAGGCATGAATCAAAGGTACTACCAAAGACTGAGAAGTCGTCCATGAAGACTTCCATACAACATTCAATCATGTCGTGGAATATTGCTACCATGCATCGCTGGAATGTAGCTGGTGCATTGCATAACCCAAAGGGCATACGTCGATAAGCAAATGTTCCATAAGGACAGGTAAAGGTTGTTTTCTCTTGGTCCTTTGGATCGAGGGGGATTTGAAGGTAGCCGAAAAAACCGTCAAGGAAACAGTAGTATTCATTTCCTGATAGACGTTCCAACATTTGATCGATGAAAGGTAATGGAAAATGATCCTTTCGGGTTGCATCGTTTAGTTTACGATAATCTATGCAAACCCTCCAACCGGTGACTTCTCGAGTTGGAATAAGCTCATTATTCTCATTTTGAATTACGATTTTCCCTCCCTTTCTGGGTACCACTTGAACAGGACTAACCCATGGCGAATCAGAGATATGATAGATCAGACCGGCGTCTAGAAGTTTGATTACTTCTTTCTTGATGACTTCTTGAATCATAGGGTTGACCCTTCTTTGCCTCTGAACTGAAGGTTTGAAATCATCTTCCATGAAGATCTTGTGGGTGCAATAGTTGGGGCTGATCCCTTTGATGTTAGAGATCTTCCAAGCAATTGCCTTCTTATGTGACTTCAAAACTTGAATCAATTTCGCCTTCTCTTGTGGTGTGAGGTCTTTAGAGATAATCACAGGGAGTTGTGATTCTCCTTCTAAGAATGCATACTCCAGATTGTCGGGTAACTTCTTCAATTCCAATTCCGGAGGTTCCTCGATAGATGGCTTCATCCTAGCTATTTCCTTTTGGTCTAACGAGTCGTACTTCACCTAGAAATCTGATTCTTCAGTAGCGGTCACTGATGCTATATGTTCTTCATTTCTGGAAATTGTTCTTCTTAATGCTTCCTCTTAAAAAACGTCTTCTTTAGTTTCGAAGGTTGGTTCGGGAAACTCCTCACAGTCCTCCCTTGACTGGGGTTCCTGATATACTGGTATGAAGTCTGTTTCTTCATTCGGTCTTCTCCTTAATAGAGGTAAAGGAATGCTTGTCCTAGTGGTGCTATTTGAATAGTTTTGCCAAGAAAGTTACTTTCAGAGAGGGGAGATATGTGTTGACTAAGGTTTATGGCTGAATGGTTGTCGAGATTTCCTTCAGGAGGTGTAAAGAATAGATCCTTAGAAATTTGATCTTGACTACATATAGCCATAGGCTCTTCCAGGTATTCATTGACGAGTTCTTGAAAAGAATCAGAGAGATTCACATCTTCTTCCTTAGGATGGTTCATGAGGCGATCAACATTGAATCTGATTTCTTCTCCTCCAAACCTTAACTTCAATGATTTCTCGTAAACATCAATTACGGCCTTGGCAGTATTCAGGAATGGTCTGCCAAGAATGAGTAGGACCTTCTTGTATTCCTCAATATCCATAATGACGAAATCAACGGGAAACGCGAACTTATCTACTCTAACTAGAACATCTTCAGCTATTCCCCGAGGAATCTTAACTGATCTGTCCGCGAGTTGGATAGTCATTCTGGTGGGCCTTAAGTCATTTAATCCTAGCTTCTTGAATAACGAATAGGGCATTAGGTTTACACTGGCTCCTAAGTCTGCTAACGCATTGCAAATTTGGACATCTTGCAGGTAGCAAGGTACCGTAAATCTTCATGTATCTCCTAACTTAGGGGGAATTCCATGTTATAACACTAACGAGTATTCTTCACTTAAGGGTAAGCTAACTATCTCTCTTAATCTCTCTTTGTTTGAAAGCAGTTCTTTGAAAAATTTAGCACAGTTTGGCATCTCTACTAAGGCATCTACTAGTCGTACATTCAAATACAAATTCTTAATAATATCCTAATACTTAGCGAATTGCGCTTCTTGTTTTTCCTTCCTAAGCCTACCCGGGAAAGGTATGCGGGCGCACGGAATAATTTCCGGGGCCTTAGGAGAGATAGGTTCCGGTGGATTGACAACTGGGTCAATTGACACAGGTTCCTTATTGGAAAAATCTTGTATGGGTATATTAACAGTTGTTTCATTCCCTCCTCTAGTAATTGCTAGGACATCAAACTCACTACACTCTATATCAACTTTAGTGGTTAATCGTTTAAGCGTAAGCTGAAAATTAGTGATTAATTCTTCAAAAGTCTTTATCAAAGTGTCGAACTTATTCTAGCATTCTATGACTTGAAGGTTTATCGTGTATTGCTTTTTCATAAATTCAACTAAAATTTCCTTAGAGTGGAGAGTAGGTTTGTGCAACGGGAAGATTATATTATGATCCAAGCTATTTTACTGTTTATGTGCCCATCTAGGGTAAGGATACCTTAGATTGGTTCTACTAGCATCGGAGTTTCTGGAAATTGGTAAATTTTGAAGAGTGAGGGTGAGATCTTGTAACCTGGTTTCCAGTATTTTTACCGTATGAGCGAAGACGTCATCTTTCTCGGCAGCTTCATTGTTCCAATCTTTCTGTTGTGCAGTTATTGTGTCCAAGAGATTCCATGCTTCGTCTGCTGTTCGGGACTTGAAATTGCCTTGCGAGGCCATGTCTAGGAGAGACTTATCATCCTTGGTCAAACCATTGTAAAGCATACAGATTATGTCTGCTCGACTTAACGAAATGATTCAGACATCTTTTAAGCATCATCTTTACTCTATTCCATGCTAGACACAATGACTCGTTTTCTTTTTGAGAAAAGTTTGTGATGTCATTTCTTAAACAGGTTTGCAGGGAGGGTGGATAAAATTTGTTTAGAAATTTAGTGGCTAATCCTCCCATGTATGGATTGAATTCGGGTTAAGTTCATCAAACCATGCTAAAGCGTGTGCAGAAAGTGAATATTTAAAAGGATGAAGTTTTAAAATGTTTTTCTCGTTTTCTTCCTTCTTAAAAGAGTCAACCAGACTGATAAATTTATTTATATGAAAGTTCGGATCGTCAGTCGGTAATCCTTGAAATTTATAGATCATACTGACTAGTTTAATCATGTGTGAACTAATTTCAGGAATTCCTTCGATTTCTAAGGTGATTGGTCCTCCTCTTTTCTCTAAGCATGACTTATGCATAGAAGCAAGGGTGTCTTGTTGTTCCATTTTTTTAGATTTTCTGTTTAAAAGACTTAAAAGTTACTTTTAGAAAATATTAATTTACTAAAAGGATCGATAATTTAATAAAAACAATTATTCTTGAAATTCGGTCGCTAACCAGATCGGATATCTTAACTGATAGGATTTTTCACAGATTACTTGTATCAAGGTGGCCAGGCCGACTACGGAGAGGCATCATCCTTTTGGTTCCAATATAATTGGAGACTGTTCGAAAAATTCAACAACCAAGTCCGTGTATAATTGTCTTTCTTAGACACCACCAAATAATACTTTGTCTGTTTAAAATCTTTCTCGGTCAAAATATTCGATCCTCGGCATTGGCGCCAAGAAGAAGAGAGCTACTGATATACTACTAACGGACAGTTTTATTTGTGCAATGTCGTTAGGTCGCAGGATGTCCGATTCGGTAGCACACAGTGACTTCGTTTATTTATATTTTGCGGGGCCTAAATTTACTTTTACTTTCTAAGGTGTAGAAGGTGTAAGCTAACCTAGTGTCATATTTTTGCTGATTAACGAATTGAAGATCAAGTGGATAATTGCCTTTTAGTTAAATTACCTGGATAAAAGATGGTAGTTGGTTTTAGCTAAAGGTCCTAAATGCAGAAAAGTAATTAAAGTGGAAGGATATCCGGAGTATGCAGATCAGAGAAATATTAACCAAGATATCAGTATTGGGTTAAGGAAAGGTAATTATGCTTATGTTAAGACTATGCTTGGAATGATGTAGATCTGGTTGGATGAGCCAATTACACATACCTACTTGTCTCTGAACTCTCAGAGTTCTCTTTGAGCAGTGAGAAGTATGTCACTTGGTCGTATAATTGAAGGGTAACAATACCTCGGAGGTTATCCTCAGTAGAGTACTAGGTTTATTAGTGAGTTAAGCTCTAATCCTAACCCTCGTTATCAGTTTAGATAACCGAATAACAACGTGCCGTGTTGATTGAATACTGATCACAAACGAAAGGAATTCGTCAGTTTAAGTTGGCAAAACCTTAAATGAAAACTAACAACCATTCCATCATACTAATGAGATCACAACAATTCAAACATTATACATCATCACAGTTAACATACTGATAGTAAAGCAGATAGAAACCTAATGAATACCTAAACAGTTGGTATGACTAAGACCTAAGGCAGTAATCAAACAAGAACATGCAATAGGCTTGGGTCACACAGTAAAGGCACTAACTAGATCTTAACAGCTCCTAAGAGGTCTCTTCAGAACAGTCAATAGGCATACTAGGTCATTCATGTCTCAATTCCTAAGTTCCGTGTCCTAAAAGTGCATTAGATGCCTCTCGGGAACTCCGGTCATACCGAGTTCATAGAATCTTCAGATACAGTATAATCAGGGGTCTTAATCCTATGAAGTACCTAATTTCATATAGGTGGACAAATCCTGATCATAACCTAGGTTGGTCAATCCTTAAGATGCTAGCATACAAATCTATCAGACTTCCTAGTTCAGTATTATAACAATAATCGTACTAAATTAACATAATTACGCTAACCCAAACTTCTATCATAGCAACATACAGATTAATTAAGCTATCATGGCAATATCAGAACACATTATTAAACATAAAAAGTAAGCACACATGTTTAATACAAAAGACAAGCGTTTCGGATAAAAACCTGAAAAGGCCGAAGAAATCTGCCCGAGATCGCAGGGACTCGCCGGAATATCCTCCGGAAAATAAAAGCTAAGCTAACTACAACTAAAAACTAACTAAAAGATTGAAAATATGAAATGAATTACAAATTGAGTGTATGTTGGAATGGATGGAGAGATGTGATGACCCGGAAATTTCTGACCAAATTTAAACTTAATCTTTAACATTTCCGACACAATAAGCAAAGTCTGTAAAGTTGAATCTCAAAAATTTTGAACTATTCAATTACCCTTCGATTTTTCTCAACGATTCGCGAACAATTATATGTAAATAGATACATATACTATAACTTGAAAACGTAACAAAGTGTTAAGTAAATGATACTGTGCATTAAACTTATTGGTTTGATTATCTGATTGATATATTTAACTACGAAGTTAAAAGATTATGCTAAACGATTGAATTATAAGATATTTACAAGTCCCTTATGGATCATGTTATTATTACAAGTCTCTGTTACGAGGCCCACGTTGATTTAAGAAATCGTTCATTGTTAACGGTATTCGGAAAATGGTAAAGTGTTAGATAATGAAAGTTAGATAAAAGTTAATGGAGAACTAAGATGCATATTATTCAATTGATTTTGTTTCAAACGTACGAAAACGTTTTTCAATATAATAGAATTTGTTAATTAAGTGTGTTTGTTTAAATAACGTAATTTGAACACATAAAATAATAAGGAATATTAACTATTAGAGTTAGATATATGAATAATGTGCGATGTGTATTTTAAAACGTGATTATTAATATTGAAAATATAAATTTAATAATATGATAAAATGTAATATTAATTTGGTTATAAAATGTTTGATAATACTATTATATTAGTAAATAACGAGACAATGATTTATAAAAGTAAATGACCAAAACACTCGAAAGTTTAAGATACACTTTGAGTGATATAGTTTATTGATAATTTAAGTCTATATTTTGTCAAAGGTATGAGTCACGAAATGTAAAGTGCTAGTTTTCTAAGCGTATGAAAAAGCGTTCGAAAAATCGGAACCGGGACATAAGTCGAGTGACAACGTACGATTTATCGGAACAAAAATTACAAGTTAACTAGGTACGAGAATATAATATAATATATAATTAATTAATATAAATTATATATATATATATATATTATATATTTATTTAGTACGTCGACGAACTACAAAACAAAAGAATGTGGGCTGTCAAACAGAGCCATGCGATCGCATGGCTATATGCCTTGAGTCCCATGCGATCGCATGGGAAGGCTGGACAATTCAGATGCTATAAAACTCGAAGTCTGGTACCAGTTTCATTTGCTAATCTCTCTCGATCTCATCTCTCAATTATATATTATTATTATTATTATTATTATTATTATTATTATTATTATTATTATTATTATTATTATTATTATTATTATTATTATTATTATTATTATTATTATTATTATTAGTATTATTATACATAAAATACTACGACGAAGTCATGAGCGTGTCACTTTCAAAATGAGTTTTCAAGCGGGATAGAGCTAAGGAAATTATGGGTTATAGCTATGGAGGTTATGGGTAATGTACGTGGGTATTATTAGCAAATTAAACCTAGTGTTTATCATCTCTGTTGCATCTACGTAATTTCCTGCAATATTGAATCACAATATTGATACGTGAGCATTCATATCTTATCTTTTATATATTAATTGTGTATCCATGTTTAGTGCTCGAGTATATATGTTTATGCATGCTTGTATGCTAAATTTCGTCATTAAACAGTTTATAATGAATCACGAATTAAATACATATATTACTGGTAAAAGGTATATGATATACATGTTTTTGGAAAGATGACGAAAAATCAATAACTTTTCATTTAGATATCGAATAATTTCGATGTACGGATTAAAAGATATGATCAACTGAATTATGTTTGACGTTAATTGAAATTGCTTTTGAATCTGCAATTAAGATTTAAACAAATTGTTTACGAGATTGATAAATTGGATTTTTGAATATTACCAACCGAGTAAATGAATCCTTATATAAGGTACGTCTCGTTTTGTTGAACAATTGTCAAAACTGATTGTTTTATCGTATTTTAAAGCCTTATAAAAACTATAGTTTAATTTTACAAGAATTGGGAAACTATGTGAAATATTAAAATGGTTCAATTGCCATGATAATTCAACTATTGAATTGAGTCAGATTGACTTTTTGAAATAAGTTTTGATAAACTTTTGTATGTCGATCTCGAGCATTAGGATTGTGATACACTATGACCAGACCTAGCTTGATAGACATTTATTGACCAACATATGTTCTCTAGGTTGATATCTACGGTTATTTGGTATTCCGAGTTTCGGTCACGTTTTGGTGAACAACTTTTTGTGCTGCTAAGGTGAGTTTCATATGATCCCTTTTACTCTATACATTTTTGGGCTGAGAATACATGAACTTTATTTTAAACGCAATGGACACAAGTACATACTAAATTCTACACCGAGTTTGAACCAAAAATCCCTTAGCTTTGGTAACTAGTAACTGCCAGTTATAAGAACTGGTGGGCGCGAGTAGTTGTATATGGATCCATAGGGCTTGACATCCCCGTCTGTTCCAGGTATAGAAACGCTAACATGAACTATAAAACAGACGTATGCTATTTGAGTGTATAGTACATGTTGGTTGCATGTTAAACACAGGGGTATTTATTATATAGACGTTAAAGCTTAGTTACCAGGGTGCTCAATCTTGTAGAATATTTTGATAAACGTTTCTGGATGAAACAACTGAAATCTTGTGATCCACCTTTATGTACAGATTATGCAAAACATTAAAACTATGAACTCACTAACCTTTGTGTTGACACTTGTTAGCATGTTTATTTTCAGGTTCCCTAGATGTCTTCCGCTGTTTGCTTATATGTTAGACAAGCTATGTGCATGGAGTCTTACATGGCATATTTTTCAAGGAAACGTTGCATTCACCAAATCATCACCATGTATCTTATTTTGACTGCATTGTCAACGGAAGTACTATTGTAAACTATTATTTACGGAGATTGTCTATATGTAGAAATCATCAGATGTCGAAAACCTTTGATTTAAATATTCATTTATGGTGTGCCTTTTCAAAAGAATGCAATGTTTACAAAACGTATCATATAGAGGTCAAATACCTCGCAATGAAATCGATGAATGATGTGTTCGTCCATATAGATTTTGAACGATCGTCACAGTTGGTATCAGAGCGTTGGTCCTAGCGAAACAGGTCTTGCATGAGTGTGTCTAACTGATAGTTGTTAAGATGCATTAGTAAGTCTGGACTTCGACCGTGTCTGCATGTTAAAAGTTTTGCTTATCATTTCTTGTCGGAAATTACATGTTTATCATTCTTAAGTCTAGACACGTTTTCCTGCATTTATTGCATAAATAGTGTATAGACAAAAATTCATATCTTAGCGTATCTGTTACTGTAAACTTTTCCTGACATCTTCTGAAAATTTCTCCGTGATTTATGGAATTTGGTATTATATATACATATATAAATTATGTATTGAAGAATACCCAACTAAATTCTATAATCTAATTCATATCAAAAATCATCTCCCTAATTATACAAGATGGATTCCGTCTCTAGTTCAAATTCCTTAAACTCCGACAGCTATTCCGATATGGATATTCACCTGAATTCCGAAGACAGTGTAACCGGAATGGATCAACCAATCAGCCATCACCTATTCTGGATGAATTGGGGATGGGTTCGTAGCCTACTTAATTATTGGAGACAAGAAGAAGGCGATCCCTTCCATCCACCACATTGCCCTCTTGGCGAAGAACCTGAAGCACTTACCGGCGAACCTGTTCGAGACACCATTTTCTCTCTCATTTCAAGAGTATCTCGTCACGATAATATACTATCTCAAATTCTGGATCTTATTCATCCGCTCGTCCGAACCGCCAATCATCCCGGTGTAGTAGAAGAAGTCAACGAGATTCTCGCTCGGGTAGTGGCTTTGGAGAATATGGTGCAAAGGTTACAAGCACCAGCAACATCACCGACATCAACAGTACCACCGACAACAACACCAACAGTACCATTACCACCACCAATAACATCCGCACCGCAAGCCTCAACATCACAACATGTACCTCGAACATCAATGTCATACGCACCATATATACCAAGGAGTACCAACAACAATAACCGATGAAGTATTGATTCATAACTTCATTGGAGAAATATTTTGCGGCGATTATGTAATCTCTAAAGTCTTAGAGATAATCTATTCCAGCCGTAACCGTAAATCAGATGAGTGGACCGAAATGATAGAAGGAAGAGTAGAAACCCTGACCGGAATGATGCACGATTTACAAGCTAGACTTGTTTTACCAGCAGCATCAACAGTATCGTCGGTATCACCAACACCGGAAAAACCTATAGCACTACAAGTTCCGCCAATTTCATAATCACCAACATCATCACAAATCAACAACGCGTATATTGTATCAACGAATTATAAAGTATTAACTCATTTTCCCAGAAGAAATTATATGTATATTTTATATATATATATATACATATATATACATATATATATATATATATATATATATATATATATATATATATATATATATATATATATATATATATATATATATATATATATATATATATATATGTGTGTGTGTGTGTGAAATTTGAAAACAAAATAAATCTTTTCGTACTAAGCTATTACATGTGAATCATAACTGGTAGGTACTACTCGGTTAGTTCATGTTACTAATATGCTATACATCCTTCGTTAATGACTTAACAATCGTTAACTACAATCTCTGTTTCAACTCAATGAATTCCATTTCCTAATAAACCAAGTGTATTATTCAATTACATAATTGATTTTACATTTTCATTTTCGATGTACTCGAAACTTTCCAGAAAACATCATCTGTGCCTTGTAAGGTTCACAAAAATTCCACGAGCATCAACATCCTTCACCGAGGAATATCAATAAGAATAAATAATGATGAAGTATTGATTTCATTAGTGAAATACTCCGCGAAGATTAGGTAATCTCTAATGTTTTGGAGATTATTCATTTCTAATTCAAGCCAAAAATCAAATGAGCTTAATATGATATTAACTCATTAAATCTGTATTACATCTGAAGAAAATATACATACAAATATTTTCATAAAGACTGTAATGAAAATTCTTTGTACAAAGTATTAATTGTGAAATCTTTAACGGGTAGGTAATACCCGGGAAAAATATAAGTTCGCAATTAATATGTTACACTGTACATTCTTCAACTTTGATTCAAAAATTATTAACAATGCTCACAATGATATACAATCATTTTCATACAAATTCAATTACATATTCTGATATTGACGGATCAGAATCCAAGTCATAACTCTGAACCGGTGACATCATTCTTAGATCTCTACATCTTTCAAAGCTATACTTTGACTTTAAATCTGCGCAAGATCCATTAGCATTGTTTTTACCGAAAATAACCTTGCAATTCCTTTTCAAAGTATCCAGTATTATCAATCGTTCAACCAGTCAACGACGACCTTTCAGACTTGTAACTTTGGCATGTACGTTTTTGTTACTGGGGAACCTTTCATGCTCCACCACATTAACAGTAAATGTACCAGCAAATTCATTAATCTGTGACTTAAAGTCTCTCTGATAAACCATTATAATTGTTCATTGAAACCCTATCATGTACTCATCGACATCTTGTAACGGTAATTGCCATACTAACTACCGGGAATTAGCAATCAGTATTTTGAATTTCGCAGCAATTCTACGCCAACAGTTATAAATATACATATAATGTCTATCTCCTAGACTTACTTACTTCGAATGTGAAGTTTCTAAAAAACACCCCAAACTGTGAAACTAGTCCTCCGAATTTTGGAAAAATGCTGATGAAGCAGCAAAAACTATAAACGACCTTAACAGTCGAAAGTTGAATGATAAAGAGTAGTGTGTTGGAAAAGCACAGAAAAAGAGAAGGTTTGGAACTGGAAAAAGGATTGAGCAAACTTTGAAGAAGAATGTGGACAAATCACAAAGACTAAACGTGCCTTCAAAGAATTCAAATGATTCAGTGTCTGCTGAAGTCATTAACGAATACCTTGCTCCTGACTCTAAACCTTCACAGACAAATCTTCTTCACCATCCGTTGATATTAGAAATTCTAAGATATTATCATATCTTTCATTATAAATATCTTCGATATTTCTAAAGATATCTTCATAACTATCATTGTCCGAGATTATTTATCTCTTCACGCTATCTGTGTTACATCATAAAAGAAACTATTTTAGTTTCTAATTTCTGAAAATTCAAAAAATGGATGTTTTTGAAGTAGTGTTGGGAATTGAAGCATGAGTTAGTATAATATAATGACACTTGATCAACGTGATTATATTACAGTAAGTCATGCTGAGTTTCTAATGGAACTTGATAAAGGTTCACAGATCATACCCTCATTATAAACCATGTTACATAACTCTTCCATTCTATTTAACCTCTAAACATATCAAGAAAATAATTTTCTTGATGATTCGGTCTTTTCCGAATATTCTGGTAATTTGACAAATCAAGATCGTGCGATTACCATTTCTTTCTTAGCACATTAGTTATGTTCATCTGAAACTTCATACCTACGAATTCTGGACCATTATTCGCTTGACTTAAGGTTGGGAAGAGAAAACGAAAGAATGAAGCTCCGAAATATAATGGAAAATATAAAGTCCGAAAACAAACCCGAAATTACGAACCGTGTATATCAATGCGTATAGCAATATAAAGACACGGGAGAATGAATAACAATATAACCCCAAGGTAATAGTAGAAGAAAATAACTTCCTCTAGTGGTAGATGAAAAAGAAGAATGACAGATATGAAAGTTAAGAGTATATCAAGAATTAGAACTGGATGAAGCATTTTCACAATCTTTTGGAAGTATGAAATAAGGGAGAAGATTATAGGAGTGGTGAAGATAAATGAAACGAAAGAGGTCAATTTTTAGCTAAATATCAGACATAGAAATCGAGGCAGATTACGTTTTTAATCAAAGAAAATCCTAATTTTCTCAAATTTCGAAGAATCAAATCTTATTTAGATAATGAAGATTCTCTATTTCTTAAATTCCAGAAATCAATCGTTACTACGTCAAAAGTTAAAACGAATCTCTATTTCCTCATTTCACTCTATTACGATAACTTCTCTCATACGCTTCAAGTAACTGGATTGTTTTATCCATATTATTCAACGGTGATAAAACTCTATTTATCGACTCATATTCGTCATGAAAACATTTTTTTTTTGTTAGCTATGAGGACCTCACTCAAATTTCGGGACAAAATTTCTTTAACGGAGAGGTACTGTGATGACCCGGAAATTTCTGACCAAATTTAAACTTAATCTTTAACGTTTCCGACACGATAAGCAAAGTCTGTAAAGTTGAATCTCAAAATTTTTGAACTATTCAATTACCCTTCGATTGTTCTCAACGATTCGCGAAAAATTATATGTAAATAGATACATATACTATAACTTGAAAATGTAACAAAGTGTTAAGTAAACGATACTGTGCATTAAACTTATTGGTTTGATTTTCTGATTGATATATTTAACTACGAAGTTAAAAGATTATGCTAAACGATTGAATTATAAGATATTTACAAGTCCTTTATGGATCATTTTATTATTACAAGTCTCTGTTTCGAGGCCCACGTTGATTTAAGAAATCGTTCATTGTTAACGGTATTCGGAAAATGGTAAAGTGTTAGATAATGAAAGTTAGATAAAAGTTAATGGAGAACTAAACTGCATATTATTCAATTAATTTTGTTTCAAACGTACCAAAATGTTTTTCAATATAATAGAATTTGTTAATTACGTGTGTTTGTTTAAATAACGTAATTTGAACACATACAATAATAAGGAATATTAACTGTTAGTGTTAGATATATGAATAATGTGCGATGTGTATTTTAAAACGTGATTATTAATATTGAAAATATATATTTAATAATATGATAAAATGTAATATTAATTTGGTTATAAAACGTTTGATAATACTATTATATTAGTAAATAACGAGACAATGATTTATAAAAGTAAATGACCAAAACACTCGAAAGTTTAAGATACACTTTGAGTGATATAGTTTATTGATAATTTAAGTCTATATTTTGTCAAAAGTACGAGTCACGAAATGTAAAGTGCTAGTTTTCTAAGCGTACGAAAATGTGTTCGAAAAACCAGAATCGGGACATAAGTTGAGTGACAACGTACGACTTATCGGAACAAAAATTACAAGTTAACTAGGCATGAGAATATAATATAATATATAATTAATTAATATAAATTATATATATATTATATATTTATTTAATACGTCGATGAAGTACAAAACAAAAGAATGTGGGCTGGCAAACAGAGCCATGTGATCGCATGGCTATATGCCTTGAGTCCCATGTGATAGCATGGGAAGGCTGGCCAATTTAGATGCTATAAAACGCGAAGTCTGGTACCAGTTTCATTTGCTAATCTCTCTCGATCTCATCTCTCAATTATATATATATATATATATATATATATATATATATATATATATATATATATATATATATATATATATATATATATATATATATATATATATATATTATTAATATTATTATTATTATTATTAAGATTAAAATTATTATTATTAATTATTATTATTAGTAGTATTATTATACATAAAATACTACGACGAAGTCATGAGCGTGTCACTTTCAAAATGTGTTTTCAAGCGGGATAGAGCTAAGGAAATTATGGGTTATAGCTATGGAGGTTATGGGTAATGTACGTGGGTATTATTGGCAAATCAAACCTAGTGTTTATCATCTCTGTTGCGTCTACGTACTTTCCTGCAATATTGAATCACAATATTGATACGTGAGCATTCATATCTTATCTTTTATATATTAATTGTGTATCCATGTTTAGTGCTCGAGTATATATGTTTATGCATGCTTGTATGCTAAATTTCATCGTTAAACAGTTTATAATGAATCACGAATTAACTACATATATTACTGGTAAAAGGTATATGATATACATGTTTTTGGAAAGCTGACGAAAAATCAATAACTTTTCATTTAGATATCGAATAATTTCGATGAACGGATTAAAAGATATGATCAACTGAATTATATTTGACGTTAATTGAAATTGCTTTTGAATCTTCAATTAAGATTTAAACAACTTGTTTACGAGATTAATAAATTGGATTTTTGAATATTACCAACCGAGTAAATGAATCCTTATATAAGGTACGTCTCGTTTTATTGAACAATTGTCAAAACTGATTGTTTTATCGTATTTTAAAGCCTTATAAAAACTATAGTTTAATTTTACAAGAATTGGGAAACTATGTGAAATATTAAAATGGTTCGATTGCCATGATCATTCAACTATTGAATTGAGTCAGATTGACTTCTTGAAATAACTTTTGATAAACTTTTGTATGTCGATCTCGAGCATTAGGATTGTGATACACTATGACCAGACCTAGTTTGATAGACATTTATTGACCAACATATGTTCTCTATGTTGAGATCTACGGTTATTTGGTATTCCGAGTTTCAGTCACGTTTTGGTGAACAACTTTATGTGCTGCTAAGGTGAGTTTCATATGATCCCTTTTACTCTATACATTTTTGGGCTGAGAATACATGAACTTTATTTTAAACACAATGGACACAAGTACATACTAAATTCTACACCGAGTTTGAACCGAAAATTCCTTAGCTTTGGTAACTAGTAACTGCCAGTTATAAGAACTGGTGGACGCGAGTAGTTGTATATGGATCCATAGGGCTTGACATCCCCGTCTGTTCCAGGTATAGAAACTCTAACATGAACTATAAAACAGACGTATGCTATTTGAGTGTATAGTACATGTTGGTTGCATGTTAAACACAAGGGTATTTATTATATAGACGTTAAAGCTTAGTTACCAGGGTGCTCAATCTTGTAGAATATTTTGATAAACGTTTCTGGATAAAACAACTGAAATCTTGTGATCCACCTTTATGTACAGATTATGCAAAACATTATAACTATAAACTCACCAACCTTTGTGTTGACACTTGTTAGCATGTTTATTCTTAGGTTCCCTAGAAGTCTTCCGCTGTTTGCTTATATGTTAGACAAGCTATGTGCATGGAGTCTTACATGTCATATTTTTCAAGAAAACGTTGCATTCACCAAATCATCACCATGTATCTTATTTTGACTGCATTGTCAACGGAAGTACTATTGTAAACTATTATTTACGGTGATTGTCTATATGTAGAAATCATCAGATGTCGAAAACCTTTGATTTAAATATTCATTTATGGTGTGCCTTTTCAAAAGAATGCAATGTTTACAAAACGTATCATATAGAGGTCAAATACCTTGCAATGAAATCGATGAATGACGTGTTCGTCCATATAGATTTGGAGCGATCGTCACAAGAGAGCCCTTTAAATAGACTAAATTTTTTCCTGCAAACGGCTGGCAAGCCGTTTGGCAGGCCGTATTTGGCAAGCCGTTTGCAAGGCAAGCCGTTTATTGAGCCCGTTTGCCTGACCGTTTGGCAGTCCGTTTGCCATACTGGCAAGCCGTTTGGCAAGCCTTATGGCAGGCCGTTTTTGTGCCTGGTCAGACTTGATTCACTGGATCGTAACTTGATTTCTTGTCTTTCACCGTTTTCGCTCTAGAATCTTCGTTTTAGCTCCGTTTTACTTGATTCTTTTTGCATCGCCTTCGTAATTACTTAATCTACAAAATCAACTGAAAAAGTGATAATTTTGCTGACAAAGTTTAAATCTTTATTGTTCTAGGGCTTAATATTGGGGATAAAAATGTGATTTTTTGCCCGATATCAGAAGCCTACTTTATCTGACATTAACAAGGCCAGATATTATGTACGCAACGAGTCTACTATCCAGGTACATGCAAAACCCTACTCAAATACATTACGGAGCTTCTAAAAGAATACTAAGATACTTGCAAGGTACCATGGATTATGGAATATGGTACAAGCACACTATAGACTCGAAGCCTCATGGATACACAAACAGTGATTGGGCCGGATCGGTGGATGACATGAGAAGTACTTTCGGATACGCATTCACACTTGGATCTGGTGTATTCTTATGGACATCAAAGAAACAAGAAACGGTGGCACAATCATCAGCCGAAGCCGAGTACGTCGCATCCGCTAACTCAGCTAATCAAGCTATATGGCTAAGAAGAATTCTAGAAGACATGGGCGAAAAACAAGACGACGCTACAGAAATATTCTGTGACAACAAGTCTGCAATCGCGATGGCAAAAAATCCTGTGTTTCATGGTAGAACAAAACACATTGATATCAAATATCGCTTCTTACGAGAAGTCTCCGCCAAGAAAGATATTGAATTAAAGTACTGCAAGACCGAAGAGCAGATTGCATAAAGCACTA
The DNA here is from genome assembly GCF_046630445.1 of Rutidosis leptorrhynchoides. NCBI lineage: Eukaryota > Viridiplantae > Streptophyta > Magnoliopsida > Asterales > Asteraceae > Rutidosis > Rutidosis leptorrhynchoides. The sequence continues at coordinate 25,656,800 of NC_092337.1, forward strand.
CCAAGATCAAAGTTCGGGTTTTTACTCAACAGGCTCATAATAACACCGAAATACATTAAGAATGAGTGTTAAAATATAATAATGTATTTCTAGTAATCTCTAGAATTAATTATTGTCAATAGATATTTATTACTAGATATTTAAATTGTATTAACTAGAAACTACTAGATGTGGTAGTATATCTAGAAGATACTAGTAGAGCTAGAAAATTTGTTGGTTACTATTGGTGACCGACATATTGAGGCTATAAATAGCCACTCCATGTTGCGTGTACACAAACACATACAAGGTTCAAGTAATAAAAAGCTAGCTATTTTACAACTCCTCTTAACATCCCCTCCTTTCTAATATAATAAAATTAAATTGATCACATATTAATTATTCCAACTAAATTAAACATCACCATTAATTAATCTAAAATCTTTAACAATTCTAACATGAATAAACAAAATCTTCTTCATGTTACACATCACAACTACTTTTTGTAGCAACATTCCTTGGAACAACATTTTGCTATAGAACCTTATGTTTCAATAACGTGATGACATGGTTCTCTTTCTGATTGGATAGATTCTCATTATATACCCTAACTATTGACGCCTTTGCTGGTGCTGGTCCTACTACTACTAATGGTGCTCTACACTCTTTGTATGTGTGCACATTGTTTACGTTTATGATAATTTTTTTTTTTGAAAGGCAAGAATTTTATGATAAATTTTTTTTTATACGTTTATGATAATTTTTGTGTATATTATCTTGGTGGTCAAAAATTATGTTCATATTAGTGTTTCAAGCTATGTCACTGCTTTTATATTCTGTTTTTGTGTTTAATATGTTATTTGCATCTTTTGTAGGCAAACAACGACGACATATAACATGCTCAAAAGGACTAGCATGCCAACTAATATAATCTTTAGAGCCGCCACCGCAAATCATTTTGCTAGCTTTTGCAACATAAAAGAGTTTTATATGTTCATATATACACGAGAGTGTCTTATTATTGGTTTGAATATATCTGTCTATACACATAGACATGGAGATTCGAGAATACACACAAATATCACATACGAGTCTTCATTTATTTGAAAGTGAAGCCCATAAATAAATAAATTTATTAAATATCTTCATTTATTTGGATAATAACTATGTTTATTGAATTAATTAGCAATTTATGATAATCATGAAAAAAGTTATTTGAAATAAAATGACGTATATGGGCTTTAAGCTGTATTTAAAATTGATATATAGCAATTTAAATAAATTTGTGGCCCAACTGTGTTGTCATCAATTAAAAGATGTATAAAAAAAAAACATTCTCAATTAATAATTGAATTTACTCCGTATATATATATGGTTACAGGATAATTGAATTTAATATACTCCGTGTTACTTTTCCGTGTATAATTTAATTAAATACTGCATGTTACTTCTCCGTTTCTTAACACCTATATATCGTAAGTTTCTTGGATGCTTCCTAAACTCGGTTACGTACTACAGTTCCGATTCCTATAAAAACCTTATCATCGATCATTATCATCATCTCTTCATCGCATTAATTATCGCTATATCTCATTGTACGTAATCATCAAATACTTAGAAATCATGGAATACAGAAGTTTATGTTGTTTCGATTCAATCTCAGCAAAGGGACTCAACAGCAACAGTATTTTCGGTAAAAGGAGGGATGCATACGCCGTCGTTCAAATTATTAGTACACCTACGTGTCCAGATTCCTAGTGTATAGTATCCCCATGTGTTGTAACTAACTAATGCTACTTAAATGGTCAAAGAGTGAGCAGCTTAGGTTCCTGTATTATAGCACTTGTAGTTGTACCTCTATTGTATACGGGTCAGTATATATGTACAATATATCAGATCAATAAAGTGAGATTCATTCACTTCAATATTACTCTAGTTGGTATATGGTATCAAGAGCCTAAATAGGTTTAAACGTGCCCACAAGCTCAATCAATCATCAATGGCAATCCAAGCAGAAACTGTTCAACTACAAGCTCCAAATTACACCCAACGTGGTACACCTCGCAACAATCGTTTCGGTCAGCCGCCACAGAACAGATACTCGCGTGCACCTAATCAACAAAAAGGTCACACTGCCTCATCATCGATAAGGCCAACAGGTAGCTCCTCCTCATATAACAAAGACGCATTTTGCAACTGGTGTCAAAGAAATGGTCATTTCACCAAAGAATGTCACAACTTGGCTTGTTTTCTTCGTGAAAATGAAGTTCAACCTACTGCAAATTTCACTACCACTCATCAATCTTCATCCCCTTCTTGGATACTTGATACTGGAGCATCCCATCATGTTGCAACTGATCCAACTCACTTGCAATCTTTCTCTATATATGGTGGTCCGGAAGAGATAATCCTTGGTGATGGTTCAGGTTTATCCATTTCTCACCTTGGTCAAACAAAATTAAACACTACCTCAGGTTCTTTTCATTTAAAAGATATTCTTTGTGTCCCATCGTCTCGTAGAAATCTTATATCAGTTGCTAAATTTTGTTTAACTAACGGCGTTTCTTTGGAATTTTTTCCGTCTCACTTTCTTGTAAAGGATCTGAGCACGGGGGCACATCTTCATCGGGGGGAAATCACTAATGGCCTCTATTATCTTCAACAACTTAGATCACCTCAAGCTTTTTCAGTATCATTGAATAATGTATGGCATAATCGATTAGGCCATCCATCGTCTCGTGTTTTAAAACTTGTTCTTAGAAATGCAAATTTGTCGTTTATTTCCTCTGTTGATTCAACATGTCATTCTTGCTATTGTAATAAAAGTCAGAAGCTATATTTTGCTGAATCTTCCATTGTTAGCACAAGACCATTGCAAATAGTTTACTCCAATGTATGGGGACCTACCGACTTATCTCATGATAAGTTCAGATACTACATCACCTTTATAGATCATTTTTCTAAATACATATGGCTTTACCCACTACGGAAGAAGTCTGATGTATCTACTATTTTTCCTCAATTCAAAAAATTGGTGGAAACCACTTGCCAACAAAAACTTACTGCATTATACACCGACAGCGGTGGTGAATATATCGGGTTGGCATCATTTCTAAGTGAGAATGGCATTTCTCATTATACAACCCCTCCCCACATGCCTGAACACAATGGTGTTGCTGAAAGACGACATCGAAATATCATGGCAACATCTCGTGCACTACTTCAGCAGGCTGGGCTTCCTGCTCATTTTTGGTCATACGCAGCTCAAACTGCAGCCTATTTAATAAACCGATTACCCACACCTACACTTGATAATAAAACACCTCTTGAAGTGTTGTTCAAAAGAAAACCGAACTATCAACGGCTCAAGGTATTTGGATGCCTTTGTTATCCATGGTTACAACCCTATACCACATCAAAGTTACAGCCACGCTCCACCGCCTGTGTATTTATTGGATATTCCATGTCCCAGTCAGCATATAAATGTTATGATCCGCTCACACACAAGATCTATCTTTCTAGACATGTACGCTTTTGTGAGCAAGAGTTTCCCATGATGCAAAATAAAAGTGGTAAATCATTTTTTGGCAACTCTGTTGTTAGCACTCCACCTACTGTTACCTCAAACCAAACATTAGACATTGAAAATTCCACAACATCCATTCCACATACTGAACATATTCCTATTTGTTAGGAAGAGAGTTGTTTTTCTCTCAAATTTGTATCTCCCAACGTCCAGGCGATCCTCTCTTCCTAACAAGTGGTATCAAGAGCTTGGTAGAGACGTTGGTCGAGTTTTGGGTTTTCTGAAGTTTTCTCAAAATTCAATTTTGAGTGTACCATTGGATTCGTCTCGTCGAACCGAGTCCAACGCAAAAAACGGCGACTTAAACGGAGTTATAACGAGCCCAGAAAACGCGGTCAAATTTTGGTCAACTCGCCGGAATCTCGCCGTAGAAGACGACCGGTGACGGAATTTTTGCCGGAGAAGATGATCACTGTAGCATTCCTGTAGCAATTTACTGTAGCAGCTGGCGGTACTGTAGCAAGTTCCTGTAGCACTACTGTAGCAAGTTCATGTAGCAGTACTGTAGCAATTCTGAAATTTTACAATTTAGTCCCTGAAATTTTCAGAAATTCATTTTTGGTCCCTGAAAGTTTAGAAAATTATAATTTTGCCCCATAAGTGGAATTTAAGCCGCGAAGTGTCTATTCCACCATTTTCAACCGTTCCGGACGTAACGGTGATCTCCGTTTTCTACAATTCAACCCCGTTTGTGTTGAAAAATTATTTGTAAGGTGATAATGTCCACAGAAGAGTCAACATCATCTTCCGGAGCTATGATTATGCTCACAGCCACAAACTACACATTGTGGAAACCTCGGATGGAAGATCTCCTCAGCTGTAAGGATTTGTTCGATCCTATTGAATTGAAGGGTATAAACCCTGATTCTGCCAAAGAGAAAGAGTGGAAGAAATTAAACCGAAAAACTATTGGTCAGATCCGTCAATGGATTGATCATAGTGTCTTCCACCATGTTGCACAAGAGACAGATGCATATGTCCTCTGGAAAAAGTTGGAGGACATGTACCAGGCCAAGACTGCTCGGAATAAAGCCTTATTGATGAGGCGTTTAGTCAACATGAAGCCCAAAAGTGGAACTTCAGTTGCCGAGCATACCAGTGAGTTTCAGAGCTTGGTCAACCAGTTATCGTCTGTAGAGATGCCTCTTGGCGATGAAGTTCAGGCGCTACTGCTACTTAGTTCCCTTCCCGATAGTTGAGAAACGCTGGTAGTAACACTCAGCAACTCAGCCCCGAATGGCAAACTTACCATGTCAATGGTCAAGGATGCCCTATTAAGTGAAGAGGCAAGGAGAAAGGACATGGGCACAGATCAGACTCATGTCTTTGTCACCGAGAATCGGGGGAGACAACGAATGAGTAGCAAAAACAAATGGAGAGGCAGAAGCAAGAGCAGGGGCAGGTCAGCTGATGGCAGAAAACCAACATATAAATGCCATCATTGTAGATTAGAGGGACATATGAAGAAGAACTGCTATAGATTGAAAGAGGAACAAGGTCAAAGCAGTTCACAGCCGAAGAATAAGGGTGGAGAAACATTAGTGACTATCTCTGGTGATGTCGCTTATTGTTCAACCCGTGATGAGACATGCCTTCACGTCTCACGATAAGATACGGAATGGGTGGTAGATACTGCAGCTTCCTACCACGTGACTCCATACAAGGAATACTTCACAACAAACAAAGCTGGAGACTTTGGAGCTGTGAAGATGGGAAATTCCAGTTCCGCTGAGATTGTCGGAATTGGTGATGTCAAGATAAAGACAAGTTCCGGGAGCACAGTCACTTTGAAGGATGTCCGCCATGTGCCAGATCTTCGGCTGAATTTACTTTCTGGGGTAGCTCTCGATAAACAGGGCTATGATAGTCATTTCAGTAGAGGCACATGGAAATTGTCAAGAGGCGCTATGATAGTCGCTCGAGGACACATTTGTGGCACTGTACAAGACTCATGTGAAGATCTGCACAGACAGCATTAATGTTGCAGAAAAGGAGGCTTCACAAAATTTATGGCACCAGAGACTCGGTCACATGAGTGAGGAAGGGTTGTCTACCCTAATAATGAAGAAGCTTATCAATGTAGACAAGGACGCTGCACTAGATCCTTGCAATCATTGTCTGTTTGGTAAGCAGCATAGAGTCTCGTTTAATTCATCTTCAACGAGAAAATCAGAGTTACTCAGTCTGGTACACTCTGATGTTTGCGGTCCCTTAGAGGTTGAATCAATTGGCAGCAATCGATACTTTCTGACGTTTATCGATGATACTTCTCGAAAGGTGTGGGTATATTTCTTACAGACGAAGGACCAGGTGTTCGATTACTTCAAACAGTTCCATGTCACGGTAGAACGTGAGACAGGAAAGAAGTTAAAGTGTCTTCGATCTTCCAGGCAGTTCGATGCCTATTGCAGATCATATGGCATCTGACATGAGAAGACAGTTCCACGTACCCCTCAACACAATGGTATAGCAGAAAGAATGAACCGAACAATCATGGAACGTGTTCGAAGCATGCTCAGTATGGCTAAACTGCCAAAGCCATTCTGGGGAGAAGCAGTCAGAGCCGCATGTTACTTGATCAACCGATCTCCATCAGTACCACTGAATTTTGAAGTTCCGGAGAAACTTTGGTCTGGAAAGGATCCATCATACTCTCACTTAAGAGTATTTAGATGTTTGGCGTACGCACATGTATCCAAGAAGCTCAGGCAGAAGCTGGATGCAAGGACCACTCCATGCATATTCATAGGCTATGGAGATAAAGAGTTTGGATACATATTATGGGATCCAAAGGAGAAAAAGGTGATCAGAAGTAGGGACGTAGTGTTCCATGAAAGCCAGACAATAGAAGATATTGAAAAGCCCACAATATCTCAGAAGACAAATGTTGCTGCTCAGGTGCCAGAGGCAACAACGGAATCATTCATGAGAAATGAATTTTCAGTGCAGGAAGAAATGCCAGAAGTAGAAGATAATGAGGAAAATGACGGTGCTGAGCAGGGGGAGCCACAACCCCTTCTGCCAGACGTTCCAGCACCATCACAAGGTCAAGATGATGGTGGATCTCATCATAATGTTCCAGAAGTTCGTAGATCTGAACGAGGTCGGATTCCATCGAGTAGATATCCAGAATCCGAGTACCTTCTACTTACTGAAGATGGATAACCGGAGAGTTTTCATGAAGCAGTAACTCATAAGGATAAAGAAAAATGGTTGCTCGCAATGCAAGATGAGATGGATTCTCTGCAGAAAAATCAAACTTATGAGATTGTAGAACTTTCACGCGGGAAGAAGGCACTGAAAAATAAATGGGTGTTCAAGCTGAAAAAGGATGGTAGTGGAAAAGTGGTGAAATACAAAGCACGGCTTGTAGTCAAAGGATTCCAACAGAAGAAAGGGATTGATTTTGACGAGATATTTTCACCAGTAGTCAAGATAACTTCAATTAGAGTCATACTTGGATTGGTTGCAAGTATGAACTTGGAGCTTGAACAGATGGATGTAAAGACAGCTTTTCTTCATGGAGATTTACATGAAGAAATTTACATGGAGCAGCCAGAAGGTTTTGAGGTTTCAGGAGATAACCTCGTATGCAAGTTGAAGAAAAGTTTGTACGGTTTGAAGCAGGCACCTAGGCAGTGGTACAAGAAGTTTGACTCGTGCATGGTGAGTAAAGGGTATAAGAAAACTACAGCAGATGAGTGTGTCTACATTCAGAAGTTTTCTGAAGGAAATTTCGTTGCTCTTCTACTATATGTAGACGATATTTTGATCGTAGGGAAAGACGCAACGAAGATCAACCAGCTGAAGAAAGAACTCTCTAAGTCTTTTGACATGAAAGACTTAGGACAGGCTCAACAGATTTTGGGAATGCAAATAACCCGAGACAGAAAGAATAAAAGGTTGTGGCTATCTCAGGAGAAGTATATTGAACGAGTGCTTTCACGTTTCAATATGAACAATGCCAAACCTGTTAGCATTGCATTAGCCAACCATTTCAAGTTAAGCAAGGGTTCTTGTCCCTCATCCAAGGAAGAGATCGGGAAGATGTCTTCAGTACCATATTCTTCAGCAGTTAGAAGTTTGATGTATGCAATGGTGTGTACAAGGCCCGATATTGCTCATGCAGTGGGAACGGTGAGTCGTTTTCTCTCCAACCCCGGGAAAGAGCATTGGGAGGCGGTAAAATGGATTCTCATATATCTTAAAGGTACAAAGAATCTATGTCTTTGTTACGGGGGGAGCTGATCCAATCTTGGAAGGCTATACAGATGCGGATATGGCCGGAGATCCTGATAGTAGGAAATCTACTTCAGGATTCATTTAAACTTTTGCAGGGGGAGCTGTTTCATGGCAGTCAAGACTACAGAAGTGTGTTGCATTATCCACAACTGAAGCAGAGTATATTGCTGCCGCAGAAGCTGGAAAAGAAATGTTGTGGTTAAAGAGTTATCTCCAAGAATTTGGAATCAAGCAAAAGGAGTACAGGGTACATTGTGACAGTCAGAGTGTAGTGACCCGAACTTTTCCATATTTATATATATTAATTGAGATTGATATTTACATGATTAAATGTTTCCAACATGTTAAGCAATCAAACTTGTTAAGACTTGATTAATTGAAATATGTTTCATATAGACAATTGACCACCCAAGTTGACCGGTGATTCACGAACGTTAAAACTTGTAAAAACTATATGATGACATATATATGGATATATATATATATATATATATATATATATATATATATATATATATATATATATATATATATATATATATATATATATATATATATATATATATATAGTTAACATGATACTATGATAAGTAAACATATCATTAAGTATATTAACAATGAACTACATATGTAAAAACAATACTACTAACTTAATGATTTTTAAACGAGACATATATGTAACGATTATCGTTGTAAAGACATTTAATGTATATATATCATACTAAGAGATATTCATACATGATAATATCATGATAATATAATAATTTAAAATCTCATTTGATATTATAAACATTGGGTTAACAACATTTAACAAGATCGTTAACCTAAAGGTTTCAAAACAACAATTACATGTAACGACTAACGATGACTTAACGACTCAGTTAAAATGTATATACATGTAGTGTTTTAATATGTATTTATACACTTTTGAAAGACTTCAATACACTTATCAAAATACCTTTACTTAACAAAAATGCTTACAATTACATCCTCGTTCAGTTTCATCAACAATTCTACTCGTATGCACCCTAAACTTGTTCGCAAACAAAAGTTGTTCGCAAACAAAAGTTAATCCTTCTAACTTGACTTTTAAAATCAACTAAACAAATGTTCTATATCTATATGATATGCTAACTTAATGATTTAAAACCTGGAAACACGAAAAACACCGTAAAACCGGATTTACGCCATCGTAGTAACACCGCGGGCTGTTTTGGGTTAGTTAATTAAAAACTATGATAAACTTTTATTTAAAAGTTGTTATTCTGAGAAAATGATTTTTATTATGAACATGAAACTATATCCAAAAATTATGGTTAAACTCATAGTGGAAGTATGTTTTCTAAAATGGTCATCTAGACGTCGTTCTTTCGACTGAAATGACTACCTTTACAAAAACGACTTGTAACTTATTTTTTCGACTATAAACCTATACTTTTTCTGTTTAAATTCATAAAATAGAGTTCAATATGAAACCATAGCAATTTGATTCACTCAAAAGGGATTTAAAATGAAGAAGTTATGGGTAAAACAATATTGGATAATTTTTCTCATTTTAGCTACGTGAAAATTGGTAACAAATCTATTCCAACCATAACTTAATCAACTTGTATTGTATATTATGTAATCTTGAGATACCATAAACACGTATACAATGTTTCGACCTATCATGTCGACACATCTATATATATTTCGGAACAACCGTAGACACTCTATATGTGAATGTTGGAGTTAGCTATACAGGGTTGAGGTTGATTCCAAAATATATATAGTTTGAGTTGTGATCAATACTGAGATACGTATACACTGGGCCGTGGATTGATTCAAGATAATATTTATCAATTTATTTCTGTACATCTAACTGTGGACAACTAGTTGTAGGTTACTAACGAGGACAGCTGACTTAATAAACTTAAAACATCAAAATATATTAAAAGTATTGTAAATATATCTTGAACATACTTTGATATATATGTATATATTGTTATAGGTTCGTGAATCAACCAGTGGCCAAGTCTTACTTCCCGACGAAGTAAAAATCTGTGAAAGTGAGTTATAGTCCCACTTTTAAAATCTAATATTTTTGGGATGAGAATACATGCAGGTTTTATAAATGATTTACAAAATAGACACAAGTACGTGAAACTACATTCTATGGTTGAATTATCGAAATCGAATATGCCCCTTTTTATTAAGTCTGGTAATCTAAGAATTAGGGAACAGACACCCTAATTGACGTGAACTCTAAATATAGATCTATTGGGCCTAACAAACCCCATCCAAAGTACCGAATGCTTTAGTACTTCGAAATTTATATCATATCCGAAGGGTGTCCCGGAATGATGGGGATATTCTTATATATATGCATCTTGTTAATGTCGGTTACCAGGTGTTCACCATATGAATGATTTTTATCTCTATATGGGATGTGTATTGAAATATGAAATCTTGTGGTCTATTGTTACGATTTGATATATATAGGTTAAACCTATAACTCACCAACATTTTTGTTGACGTTTAAAGCATGTTTATTCTCAGGTGAATACTAAAAGCTTCCGCTGTTGCATACTAAAATAAGGACAAGATTTGGAGTCCATGTTTGTATGATATTGTGTAAAAACTGCATTCAAGAAACTGATTTCGATGTAACATATTTGTATTGTAAACCATTATGTAATGGTCGTGTGTAAACAGGATATTTTAGATTATCATTATTTGATAATCTACGTAAAGCTTTTTAAACCTTTATTTATGAAATAAAGGTTATGGTTTGTTTTAAAAATGAATGCAGTCTTTGAAAAACGTCTCATATAGAGGTCAAAACCTCGCAACGAAATCAATTAATATGGAACGTTTTTAATCAATAAGAACGGGACATTTCAGTTGGTATCCGAGCGTTGGTCTTAGAGAACCAGAATTTTGCATTAGTGTGTCTTATCGAGTTTGTTAGGATGCATTAGTGAGTCTGGACTTCGACCGTGTTTACTTGAAAAATGATTGCTTAACAAATTTTGTTGGAAACTATATATTTTTAACATGTGAATATTATGTGATATATTAATCTCTTAACGCGTTTGATATTATGTGATAGATGTCTACCTCTAGAACAAGTCCCATTGACTCACCTAATAATAATGAAGAGTCAAATGTAAATTGGAATGATTCGTGGACTGATTCACAAGTTCCCGAAGAGGAACCGGAAGAAGAGTCGGAACCGGAAGAAGAATCGGAACCGGAAGAAGAATCGGAACCGGAAGAAGAAATAGAACCGGTGGGGGAAATAATAAAACGGTTAAGTAAAAGAGAATCCTCAACCAACCGACCAAGGTTAATTATGGTCAATGGTGTTTCCGCCAAGGAAGCAAAATATTGGGAGGATTACCAATTCTCCGATGAATCGGATTCCGACGAGAATTCCGATGATGTTATAGAAATTACCCCAACTGAATTTAAAAAGGCAAAAGAAAATATTAAGGGAAAGGGCATAAAAATAGAGAAATCTAATTCCAACCCCGATGAACTTTATATGTATCGTCAACCCCCGAAGTCCTTAAGTTGTAACAATGACCCGGGAACCTCTAAACCACCAGGTTTTTCTAAACCAATGTGGACAACGACGGCTCGTATTAGGGGAACATCATATATCCCTAGAAACTTGGCAAAACGAACCAAAACCGAACAAGAAGAAACGAGCTAGTCGGAATAAGATAGTTGTATTCGTGTGGTGTAATATATGTAATATAGTGTGCTTATGCTTTATGATATATGTAAAAATTGCTTGTATTAATAAGTATTTTTTTTTTTATGAATCTAACTCTTGTCTATTTTACAGTATAAAAACACAAAATGGATAGACAACCCAATATTTTAAGAGACCTACCCGGAGACATGATTGATGAAATCTTGTCTAGAGTCGGTCAGAATTCCTCGGCATAACTATTTAAGGCGAGATCAGTTTGTAAGACATTCGAAGAACGTTCCAAGAATGCCTTGGTTTATAAAAGGCTTTCGTTCGAAAGATGGGGGATATCACATTGGGAAATCCATAAGTTACGATGTGTTTACTTTGACGCATATATTGCGGGGAACCCAAATGCTATTTTACGCAACGGGTTAAGAAATTATTTTGACTCAGTATATCCGAATATAGGACTTCGTGATTTAGAAAAAGTGGCTAACATGCAACATAAAGAAGCATGTTATGCTTACGGGTTAGTAATGTTCGCTTCTCACCAAAGTGAGAACAAGAACATCGGGCTACAACTATTAAACAAAACGTTCCCACAAGTGACGGAGTCGGTAATTGGGGTAAGAAATGAGGTTTTTAGATTGTTACGGGACTGTTGGACATTACGTAACCCTCGTCCCTTTGACGACGTTACAACACGCTGTCTTATCAACGGCCATAACGGTTATGTTCCACAAGACCAAGGATGGGAAGTAATCCTAGTAAAACCAGAATGCATGACTTGTTTCTGGACGTATGAATTACGTGTCTTTATTGCCTTTGCTGAACGACTTGTGTACTAGCTAGAATTATCTTCACAACCATCTTGTATCAAATTTATTGTGTGCTATATTTCATGCTATATGTAAAATAAGCGGTATTGTAAGTTTGTAAAATTTTGTGTAAAAGTTTGAACGCGAAATATTATTATAATCAGTTTTTCATATAGAATTGTAGTAGTTGAATTGTATATTAGCTACTAAGTATGAACTTAACGGGTAGGTACTACCCGAATTTAAACTTATAAAACGCTAATATGAAGAAAATGCTTTTATAAATGAGTTCATATTATGCTACGAAATACTATTAACTACTCTTAATATTCTGTATGATTAACTTGTTCCATTTGACTATTTTGAAGGAAATGGCACCGACTACTCGACACACCGTGAATATGAATGAAGAGGAATTCCGTACTTTTCTAGCTTCAAACATAGCCGCAGTACAGGCTGCGCTACATACCAACAATAACCTTGGATCTAGCAGTACAGGAAATCGTGTAGGATGCACCTACAAAGAATTCACTGCCTGCAAACCTTTGGAATTTGATGGAACTGAAGGACCGATCGGATTGAAACGGTGGACCGAGAAGGTCGAATCGGTGTTTGCCATAAGTAAGTGTACTGAAGAGGACAAAGTGAAGTACGCTACGCATACCTTCACAGGTTCTGCGTTAACATGGTGGAATACCTATCTAGAGCAAGTGGGACAAGACGATGCGTACGCACTACCGTGGTCAGCATTCAAGCACTTGATGAACGAGAAGTACCGTCCCAGAACCGAGGTCAATAAGCTCAAGACAGAACTTAGAGGGTTACGAACCCAAGGATTTGATATTACCACGTACGAAAGACGATTCACAGAATTGTGCCTATTGTGTCCGGGAGCATTCGAAGATGAGGAAGAGAAGATCGACGCGTTTGTGAAAGGATTACCGGAAAGAATCCAAGAAGATATAAGTTCACACGAGCCCGCCTCCATACAACAGGCATGTGGAATGGCTCACAAACTAGTGAACCAGATTGAAGAAAGAATTAAAGAACAGACTGCTGAAGAGGCCAATGTGAAGCAAGTCAAAAGAAAGTGGGAGGAAAACGGTGATAAGAATCACCAATACAACAACAACAGCAATTACAACAATAATCGCAACAATTATCCCAACAATCGCAACATCAATCGCAACTACAACAAACGGCCCAACAACAACAACAACAATAACAACAACAACAACAACAGCAACTACAACAATCATCCCAACAACAATAATAACTGCAACAACAACAACAATCAGAAGCAGCTATGCCAAAGGTGTGAAAAGTATCACTCGGGGTTCTGCACCAAATTTTGCAACAAGTGTAAAAGAAATGGTCATAGCGCGGCGAAGTGTGAGGTCTACGGACCAGGGGTTAATAGAACGAAAGGAACAAATGGTGTCGGAACGAGTAATGGCGGAGCAAGTAGTGTCGGAGCAAGTTATGCCAATGTAGTTTGTTATAAATGTGGAAAACTGGGCCACATTATTAGAAATTGCCCGAACCAGGAGAACACGAATGGACAAGGCCGCGGAAGAGTTTTCAATATTAATGCGGCAGAGGCACATGAAGACCCGGAGCTTGTTACGGGTACGTTTCTTATTGACAATAAATCTGCTTACGTTTTATTTGATTCGGGTGCGGATAGAAGCTATATGAGTAGAGATTTTTGTGCTAAATTAAGTTGTCCATTGACGCCTTTGGATAGTAAATTTTTACTCGAATTAGCAAATGGTAAATTAATTTCAGCAGATAATATATACCGGAATCGAGAAATTAAACTGGGTAGCGAAATATTTAAGATTGATTTGATACCATTAGAGTTAGGGAGTTTTGATGTAATAGTTGGCATGGACTGGCTGAAGAAGGTGAAAGCAGAGATCGTATGTTATAAAAATGCAATTCGCATTGTACGAGAAGAAGGAGAACCCTTAATGGTGTACGGAGAAAAGGGCAACATGAAGCTACATCTTATTAGTAATTTGAAGGCACAAAAACTAATAAGAAAAGGTTGCTATGCTGTTCTAGCACACGTCGAGATAGTACAAACTGAAGAAAAGAGCATCAATGATGTTCCCGTAGCAAAAGAATTTCCCGATGTATTTCCGAAAGAATTACCGGGACTACCTCCACATCGATCTGTTGAATTTCAAATAGATCTTGTACTAGGAGCTGCACCAATAGCTCGTGCTCCTTATAGACTCGTACCCAGCGAGATGAAAGAACTACAAAGCCAACTGCAAGAACTATTAGAACGTGGTTTCATTCGACCAAGCACATCACCATGGGGAGCTCCTGTTTTGTTTGTCAAGAAGAAAGATGGTACATTCAGGTTATGTATCGACTACCGAGAGTTGAACAAACTTACCATCAAGAACCGCTACCCACTACCAAGAATCGACGACTTATTTGATCAACTACAAGGCTCGTCAGTTTATTCAAAGATTGACTTACGTTCCGGGTATCATCAAATGCGGGTGAAAGAAGATGATATTCCAAAGACTGCTTTCAGAACACGTTACGGTCATTACGAGTTTATGGTCATGCCGTTTGGTTTAACTAATGCACCAGCTGTGTTCATGGACCTTATGAACCGAGTGTGTGGACCATACCTTGACAAATTTGTCATTGTTTTCATTGATGACATACTTATTTACTCAAAGAATGACCAAGAACACGGTGAACATTTGAGAAAGGTGTTAGAAGTATTGAGGAAGGAAGAATTGTACGCTAAGTTTTCAAAGTGTGCATTTTGGTTGGAAGAAGTTCAATTCCTCGGTCACATAGTGAACAAAGAAGGTATTAAGGTGGATCCGGCAAAGATTGAAACTGTTGAAAAGTGGAAAACCCCGAAAACTCCGAAACACATACGCCAGTTTTTAGGACTAGCTGGTTACTACAGAAGGTTCATCCAAGACTTTTCCAGAATAGCAAAACCCTTGACTGCATTAACGCATAAAGGGAAGAAATTTGAATGGAATGATGAACAAGAGAAAGCGTTTCAGTTATTGAAGAAAAAGCTAACTACGGCACATATATTGTCATTGCCTGAAGGGAATGATGATTTTGTGATTTATTGTGACGCATCAAAGCAAGGTCTCGGTTGTGTATTAATGCAACGAACGAAGGTGATTGCTTATGCGTCTAGACAATTGAAGATTCACGAACAAAATTATACGACGCATGATTTGGAATTAGGCGCGGTTGTTTTTGCATTAAAGACTTGGAGGCACTACTTATATGGGGTTAAAAGTATTATATATACCGACCACAAAAGTCTTCAACACATATTTAATCAGAAACAACTGAATATGAGGCAGCGTAGGTGGATTGAATTATTGAATGATTACGACTTTGAGATTTGTTACCACCCAGGGAAGGCAAATGTGGTAGCCGATGCCTTGAGCAGGAAGGACAGGGAACCCATTCGAGTAAAATCTATGAATATAATGATTCATAATAACCTTACTACTCAAATAAAGGAGGCGCAACAAGGAGTTTTAAAAGAGGGAAATTTAAAGGATGAAATACCCAAAGGATCGGAGAAACATCTTAATATTCAGGAAGACGGAACCCGGTATAGGGCTGAAAGGATTTGGGTACCAAAATTTGGAAATATGCGAGAAATGGTACTTAGAGAAGCTCATAAAACCAGATACTCAATACATCCTGGAACGGGGAAGATGTACAAGGATCTCAGGAAATATTTTTGGTGGCCGGGTATGAAAGCCGATGTTGCTAAATACGTAGGAGAATGTTTGACGTGTTCTAAGGTCAAAGCTGAGCATCAGAAACCATCAGGTCTACTTCAACAACCCGAAATCTCGGAATGGAAATGGAAAAACATTACCATGGATTTCATCACTAAATTGCCAAGGACTGCAAGTGGTTTTGATACTATTTGGGTAATAGTTGATCGTCTCACCAAATCAGCACACTTCCTGCCAATAAGAGAAGATGATAAGATGGAGAAGTTAGCACGACTGTATTTGAAGGAAGTCGTCCCCAGACATGGAATACCAATCTCTATTATCTCTGATAGGGATGGCAGATTTATTTCAAGATTCTGGCAGACATTACAGCAAGCATTAGGAACTCGTCTAGACATGAGTACTGCCTATCATCCACAAACTGATGGGCAGAGCAAAAGGACAATACAAACGCTTGAAGACATGCTACGAGCATGTGTTATTGATTTCGGAAACAGTTGGGATCGACATCTACCGTTAGCTGAATTTTCCTACAACAACAGCTACCATTCAAGCATTGAGATGGCGCCGTTTGAAGCACTTTATGGTAGAAAGTGCAGGTCTCCGATTTGTTGGAGTGAAGTGGGGGATAGACAGATTACGGGTCCGGAGATTATACAAGAAACTACCGAGAAGATCATCCAAATTCAACAACGGTTGAAAACCGCCCAAAGTCGACAAAAGAGCTACGCTGACTTTAAAAGAAAAGATATAGAATTTGAAATTGGAGAGATGGTCATGCTTAAAGTTGCACCTTGGAAAGGCGTTGTTCTATTTGGTAAACGAGGGAAATTAAATCCAAGGTATATTGGACCATTCAAGATTATTGATCGTGTCGGACCAGTAGCTTACCGACTTGAGTTACCTCAACAACTCGCGGCTGTACATAACACTTTCCACGTATCAAATTTGAAGAAATGTTTTGCTAAAGAAGATCTCACTATTCCGTTAGATGAAATCCAAATCAACGAAAAACTTCAATTCATCGAAGAACCCGTCGAAATAATGGATCGTGAGGTTAAAAGACTTAAGCAAAACAAGATACCAATTGTTAAGGTTCGATGGAATGCTCGTAGAGGACCCGAGTTCACCTGGGAGCGTGAAGATCAAATGAAGAAGAAATACCCGCATCTATTTCCAGAAGATTCGTCAACACCTTCAACAACTTAAAATTTCGGGACAAAATTTATTTAACGGGTAGGTACTGTAGTGACCCGAACTTTTCCATGTTTATATATATTAATTGAGATTGATATTTACATGATTAAATGTTTCCAACATGTTAAGCAATCAAACTTGTTAATACTTGATTAATTGAAATATGTTTCATATAGACAATTGACCACCCAAGTTGACCGGTGATTCACGAACGTTAAAACTTGTAAAAACTATATGATGACATATATATGGATATATATATATATAGTTAACATGATACTATGATAAGTAAACATATCATTAAGTATATTAACAATGAACTACATATGTAAAAACAAGACTACTAACTTAATGATTTTTAAACGAGACATATATGTAACGATTATCGTTGTAAAGACATTTAATGTATATATATCATACTAAGAGATATTCATACATGATAATATCATGATAATATAATAATTTAAAATCTCATTTGATATTATAAACATTGGGTTAACAACATTTAACAAGATCGTTAACCTAAAGGTTTCAAAACAACAATTACATGTAACGACTAACGATGACTTAACGACTCAGTTAAAATGTATATACATGTAGTGTTTTAATATGTATTTATACACTTTTGAAAGACTTCAATACACTTATCAAAATACCTTTACTTAACAAAAATGCTTACAATTACATCCTCGTTCAGTTTCATCAACAATTCTACTCGTATGCACCCGTATTCGTACTCGTACAATACACAGCTTTTAGATGTATGTACTATTGTATATACACTCCAATGATCAGCTCTTAGCAGCCCATGTGAGTCACCTAACACATTTGGGAACCATCATTTGGCAACTAGCATGAAATATCTCATAAAATTACAAAAATATGAGTAATCATTCATGACTTATTTACATGAAAACAAAATTACATATCCTTTATATCTAATCCATACACCAACGACCAAAAACACCTACAAACACTTTCATTCTTCAATTTTCTTCATCTAATTGATCTCTCTCAAGTTCTATCTTCAAGTTCTAAGTGTTCTTCATATATTCTACAAGTTCTAGTTACATAAAATCAAGAATACTTTCAAGTTTGCTAGCTCACTTCCAATCTTGTAAGGTGATCATCCAACCTCAAGAAATCTTTGTTTCTTACAGTAGGTTATCATTCTAATACAAGGTAATAATCATATTCAAACTTTGGTTCAATTTCTATAACTATAACAATCTTATTTCAAGTGATGATCTTACTTGAACTTGTTTTCGTGTCATGATTCTACTTCAAGAACTTCGAGCCATCCAAGGATCCGTTGAAGCTAGATCCATTTTTCTCTTTTCCAGTAGGTTTATCCAAGGAACTTAAGGTAGTAATGATGTTCATAACATCATTCGATTCATACATATAAAGCTATCTTATTCGAAGGTTTAAACTTGTAATCACTAGAACATAGTTTAGTTAATTCTAAACTTGTTCGCAAACAAAAGTTAATCCTTCTAACTTGACTTTTAAAATCAACTAAACACATGTTCTATATCTATATGATATGCTAACTTAATGATTTAAAACCTGGAAACACGAAAAACACCGTAAAACCTGATTTACGCCGTCGTAGTAACATCGCGGGCTGTTTTGGGTTAGTTAATTAAAAACTATGATAAACTTTGATTTAAAAGTTGTTATTCAGAGAAAATGATTTTTATTATGAACATGAAACTATATCCAAAAATTATGGTTAAACTCAAAGTGGAAGTATGTTTTCTAAAATGGTCATCTAGACGTCGTTCTTTCGACTGAAATGACTACCTTTACAAAAATGACTTGTAACTTATTTTTTTGACTATAAACCTATACTTTTTCTGTTTAGATTCATAAAATAGAGTTCAATATGAAACCATAGCAATTTTATTCACTCAAAACGGATTTAAAATGAAGAAGTTATGGGTAAAACAAGATTGGATAATTTTTCTCATTTTAGCTACGTGAAAATTGGTAACAAATCTATTCCAACCATAACTTAATCAACTTGTATTGTATATTATGTAATCTTGAGATACCATAGACACGTATACAATGTTTTGACCTATCATGTCGACACATCTATATATATTTCGGAACAACCATAGACACTCTATATGTGAATGTTGGAGTTAGCTATACAGGGTTGAGGTTGATTCCAAAATATATATAGTTTGAGTTGTGATCAATACTGAGATACGTATACACTGGGTCGTGGATTGATTCAAGATAATATTTATCGATTTATTTCTGTACATCTAACTGTGGACAACTAGTTGTAGGTTACTAACGAGGACAGCTGACTTAATAAACTTAAAACATCAAAATATATTAAAAGTGTTGTAAATATATTTTGAACATACTTTGATATATATGTATATATTGTTATAGGTTCGTGAATCAACCAGTGGCCAAGTCTTACTTTCCGACGAAGTAAAAAACTATGAAAGTGAGTTATAGTCCCACTTTTAAAATCTAATATTTTTGGGATGAGAATACATGCAGGTTTTATAAATGATTTACAAAATAGACACAAGTACGTGAAACTACATTCTATGGTTGAATTATCGAAATCGAATATGCCCCTTTTTATTAAGTCTGGTAATCTAAGAATTAGGGAACAGACACCCTAATTGATGCGAATCCTAAAGATAGATCTATTGGGCCTAACAAACCCCATCCAAAGTACCGGATGCTTTAGTACTTCGAAATTTATATCATATCCGAAGGGTGTCCCGGAATGATGGGGATATTCTTATATATATGCATCTTGTTAATGTCGGTTACCAGGTGTTCACCATATGAATGATTTTTATCTCTATATGGGATGTGTATTGAAATATGAAATCTTGTGGTCTATTGTTACGATTTGATATATATAGGTTAAACCTATAACTCACCAACATTTTTGTTGACGTTTAAAGCATGTTTATTCTCAGGTGAATACTAAGAGCTTCCGCTGTTGCATACTAAAATAAGGACAAGATTTGGAGTCCATGTTTGTATGATATTGTGTAAAAACTGTATTCAAGAAACTGATTTCGATGTAACATATTTGTATTGTAAACCATTATGTAATGGTCGTGTGTAAACAGGATATTTTAGATTATCATTATTTGATAATCTACGTAAAGCTTTTTAAACCTTTATTTATGAAATAAAGGTTATGGTTTGTTTTAAAAATGAATGCAGTCTTTGAAAAATGTCTCATATAGAGGTCAAAACCTCGCAACGAAATCAATTAATATGGAACGTTTTTAATCAATTAGAACGGGACATTTCACAGAGTGCTCTAGATTTGAGCAAGAACTCCATGTACCATTCCCGTACAAAACATATTGATATTCGCTATCATTGGATACGCGAGGTAATTGATCGACAACTATTAAGACTAGTGAAGATCCATACAAAGGAGAATCCTGCGGATATGTTAACAAAGGTGGTGAATCGAGAGAAGTTGGAGTTATGCAGAGACATAACTGGAATGTTCGTGGATTCGGCTGGAGGGGGAGAATTGAAAGTTTCCAGCCTACAATCTAGAAGCTCACCTTCTAGATGTTCAAAGTAGCCTTCTTTGAACACCATGTAGAAGAAGCAAAGATGAACACGATGACGGCCGCCCACCATCTCCGTTCACACCATTCCACCGCCACCAAAGTTTTAGTATAAATAGAGGTTGAAACTTCAATTGTAAATCATCCCAAATCACTCAGAGAAGTGTAATCACAACCTAGAGAGTATGTGTGAGTTTGAGAGTTTTTTTGTAAGAGTTTTGTAATACTCTGTAAATCTATTCTTGTTAGTAATAGAGTTGTTTTTCTCTCAAATTTGTATCTCCCAACGTCCAGGCGATCCTCTCTTCCTAACACTATTTCAGCTACTACACTCCCACCTCTCAATCCCACAATACTTGTTTCACCACGTGAATCAAACTCACCAACTACTAACTCACAACCTCTTACAAATCCTACAACACATATTTCACCACCTGATTCAAACTCACAAACTACTAACTCCCAGCCTCCTACAAATCCTACAACACCTATTTCATCACTTGAACCAAATGCAGCAGTAGCTAGCTCACAACCTGCTCAAACACCACCATCTTCGATCCCCTCTCCTCAATCTGTACCAACTCCCCAAGTCCCATCACCACAACCTGCTCGTCCCACCCGAGAAAGAAAACGCAATGCAAAATATTTTAATCCCATGTTTATCAACCATGTCACAGCCCATCCTCTTCCGAATGCCATCGAGCCTACGTGTGTCACACAAGCACTTAAACACAAAGAGTGGCGTGATGTAATGTCTACCGAATTTAATGCTCTTCTTCACAATCAAACGTGGGATCTTGTTCCAAACACGAATCAAAATCTTCTTGGTAACAAGTGGGTGTTTCTAGTCAAGCGTAAACCGGACGGCTCCATACAAAAATACAAGGCTCGGTTAGTTGCAAAAGGGTTTCATCAACGTCCGGGTGTGGACTATCATGAGACTTTTAGTCCGGTCACAAAACCAGTGACTATTCGTGTGGTTATCTCTCTTGCATTATCTCGTGGATGGTCTATTCGTCAATTAAACATCAATAATGCATTCCTCAATGGCTCTCTCTCGGAGGATGTATATATGGTCCAACCGACAGGCTTTGTCAATCCACAATACCCTACCTATGTTTGCAAATTACGCAAAGCACTCTACGGGCTCAAACAAGCACCGAGGGCATGGTACTTAGAGCTCAAGAGTTTTCTTACCTCTTTTGGTTTCACGAACTCTATTGCTGACACATCACTGTTTATATACAACAAAGATGGAGTCCAAGTTTATTTCCTTGTATACGTCGATGATATTATCTTAACAGGAAATAACTCGACATTTATTAACAGCTTTGTGCAGCAATTACATGATAGATTTGCTCTCAAGGACTTGGGTAATCTACATCACTTTCTTGGTGTTGAAGTGGTTCCTACTTCGAATGGCTTATTTCTGCCCCAACATAAACACATACGTGATATACTTCTTAATCATCACATGGATGGAGCTAAGGAAGTTTCAACTCCTATGTGCACCTCCACTGTTCTCACAACAGATTATACTTCCACACCCACTGATGCTTCACTCTTTCGAAAAACAATTGGGCAGTTGCAATATTTGGCCATGACCCGTCCAGATATCTCCTTTGCAACAAATAAATTATCACAATATATGCACAATCCCTCTGAAATTCATTGGCAGGCACTCAAAAGACTTCTTCGTTATCTTAAAGGTACAATGTATTTTGGTTTATCTCTAGCACGCAATCAACCACTTCTGCTCACAGCTTTTAGTGACTCGGACTGGGGCGGAACCAAAGAAAATGGCAGGTCCACTACTGGCTATGCTATATATCTCGAAAGTAATATTGTTTTTTGGAAATCGTCCCGTCAAAAATCTGTCTCAAGATCATCCACCGAAGTGGAGTATAAGGCCATTGCCAATTCCACATCAGAAATCATTTGGCTACGGAATTTACTATCTGAACTTGGCATTACAGCCTCTAGCTCACCTACACTATACTGTGATAATATTGGAGCAACATATCTTTGTGCCAATCCTGTATTTCATAGCCGCATGAAGCACAATGCTTTAGACTATCACTTTGTGCGCGAGAAGATTCAAGACCATACCTTAAAAGTTCAACACATCAGTACAAAAGATCAAATCGCTGATACACTCACAAAACCTCTCTCTCGAATTCCGTTTCTTAAATTTCGTTCCAAGATTGGAGTCACCAATGGCACCTCCATCTTGCGGGGCATATTAGTACACCTACGTGTCCAGATTCCTAGTGTATAGTATCCCCATGTGTTGTAACTAACTAATGCTACTTAAATGGTCAAAGAGTGAGCAGCTTAGGTTCCTGTATTATAGCACTTGTAGTTGTACCTCTATTGTATACGGGTCAGTATATATGTACAATATATCAGATCAATAAAGTAAGATTCATTCACTTCAATATTACTCTAGTTGTTATACAAATCGTCAGTGAAGAGGGTATTCATAAAGGAGAGATAATTACCAGCTGGTCGAATCTGTACGGTGAGGAAAACGCCAGTATGAATGCCCAGTGGCATTGTCAGAGTATTTTAAATGTTAAACAAGGTTTAACACTTAAGATTAAAATCAAAGGTATAAAGATGTTTGAGAGCAAGAATTTAGGACAAGTCAAAGTGCCGGTCAAAGAACTTCTAGAAGGTTGTTAGTTATGAATTGAGAAAGAAGGGGAAATTAAATGGTGGGGTTGTAACCTTTAGTTATACGCTTGAGAAGAAATTTAAACCATCGGTGTTTGTCCCCCCCTGTAAACCTAAACCTGTTAGTGTACCGAGTTTTAAACCTGATCCGGTTAAGAAGAATAAGATACAGAGGTATCCTCCTCTTACGGCTTCTCTGATGCCGATGGCTGTGCTCGTTTTTCATTCTTTTGATTAATTTAATTTTAATTTAATAAAATAATAATAATACAAGAATTAATTAATGTTAAATTTAAGTTTTTTGTCAGCTAGCTCTTGTTCTTTTAATTAATAGTTTAATACCAATGTCTCTCCTTCTCTTTACCTCACCTCCTTGAATCTATTTTTCATCCTCCATAATAGAGATAATAACATAGATTCAAACCAAACATAACTAAATAGTATATATTAGATATTCGTTAAACATCAACGTCACCACAAGACAAGTTCCACCGGTGTACCGCGTTTTGAACCTGCTCCGGTTAGGAAGGAATGACAAAGATGATTCTGATTCTGATGATGAACTTAAATTGGTGGAGGTTGATTGCTATGTATATTGTAACCGTATTTTTCTTAATTTATACAATGACAAAATAGTGGTGGTGGAAGTTAAACAAGTTGATTCCGGTGTTGTTCCATTATAATATCATTGTATGTATTTCTACAAAAAGTTGAGTTGATATTTATTTTAATCCTTAAGTTGTTTGCAACTTAATTGATAGGTGATTCTTAACAAAAAATCTTATGTCAGTCTTATAAGGTTGGTTTTATATATCCATGGTAACTACAATAAAATGTTAGCATTAACGTAAACATGTATAAATGTGTACTTTTTTGTTAAATTTTTCACACTTGTAAACGTATGTAAATGTATTACACTTGTAAGTGTAGGATATCATTATAGTTTCACACATAAAAGTGTAGGGGAAAAAGTTCACACTAATTTGTGTGTAAAATTATAAATATAACCACACTTAAGAGTGTTAAGTTGATTTTGTCGCACTAGATTTGTTCACGCTCCTCCTAGTGTGAAGAAATGAGGTGTAACAAATTTTACTCACATTTTTAAATGTGATTAAATTTGTGTTTGTACACACTAATAAGTGTGAACAAACTTTTCCTACAATTTTAAGTGGGAAATTTGAATAACATTCAACATTTATAAATGTAACAAACTTATATATATTTATAAGTGTGAGGAATTTGATAAAAAGCTCACACTTTTTTACAAGTGTGTAAAAATATGTGTGAACAATTGATAAATTTGTTGTAGTGCTATCAACATTATCCATTTAATAAATATATACTAACTTTGACACTAAATCAAAGTAACTCATACCAGACATTCTATTGACAGGCTAAAAACAATGAAAGAATGAACACATCATCATTTATCAGTTTTCATCATCATAAATGCATTACTTCGTATGCAGAAGAGGTTGCATTATTGTGTTTGAACAAACCTATGTTCGCATAACTTTTTTTGGTGTGTATGTGTACCTATTGTAAGTGCCTATTTGTGATTATTGGTAGTTTTCAGCTGTCAAAATGGAATGAAATGTTCATTCATGATGATGATGTACATGCAACATTCCGTGTTGACCGCAAATTCACACCTTCGAAAAGATCCCTAGGAACGACTTGCAATAAGCTTTACATGAAGGATACTCCCAGTCACAATAAGACATTCCACTACGGCCAATCAATAATTCTTCTTTTCCGTCTTCTCTTTTTCAAACGAGCCAATCTTTCAGCAAAAATAATATTCTCATCATTTAACATCAACACTTTCAGGGATGAAAACGTCTTTATCTCGTAATCCGAGGTCACCATTAATAACTCCCTTTTTGTACTTGATCTTTAAATTCTGATCCAAAGATGATAAACAATACACACCATCTTGAAAAGCAACAGTAGAAACGTTGATGACAAGAGGACTAACGACCTCACTTTGAACCGAAACAATAGGACTGCCCCCATGATCCAAACCCAACACGACATTAGCTTCAAAACTACACAATTGTAATTCTGATTCAACCACAACATCATCAACGACAGCAACATCCATTTTGATATGGTAAAGCTGATGTTTTTAACTGTATTAATACGGCTATATCGGGTTTTAACCATTGATTTCGGATTTTGACTTATAAATCTTTGGGGGAATCAATGGGAGGTATAAAAGGACGTTTTTAAGTTTTTAGACAAGTCCCCTAAACTCTACGTTGATCGAATCCAATTGATACACTACCTTTAATTATTAATGTATAAATGTTCATATATTATTATATTGTCAGTGGTGGTACTTTGATCAATTCGAATCAATATGTTGATGCCACCAAATTTGAACCCATATGGTGCCTGAACTCCCCTAAACTCGACCTACACAAAATGATTAAATCAGAAAAATTAAAGGAGCAATCCAAATTTGCAGCAGAAGCAGCCAAATGATTATTGAACCCCTATCGTAAAAAACAATAATACAACCAAATAAACAGAATCTGCAAACCTGTTAAACAAGTACATTGTGTCGAACCAAAAAAACCTTTGAGTTGACAGAAACATAATCGTGGAACGAACCGAAGGCGTATCGATCTCCCTGCCGTCCAAATTTTAATCTCGGAGATCGAACCAATATTGCCAAAAACGATTTCAATCATTTGTCTTGTGCACTCTTTTTCTAGCCTTCCAATGAAAAGCGTAAGTCCGCAACCTTCATCTTCATTGGAAAAATTGTTTTTTGGCGATTTGACAATCAACCGTGTGGAAATTATTCTGGAAAGAGTATCACTAGCACCTATACATGCATCTAATATAATATAATAGAATATTTGATACTCAGGATCCTAACACCCTTAATTTACTTTATTTATGGAATGTGTTTTACAATATAATCTATTCCATATTTATCGATATAAACTATAAACTATATTAGTAATATATACGTACGTACGGCTATAGAGCTCTGGGAGTGGGAGCTCGTCTCCCCCACGTCGCACACCTCGTCGCCCGTTGCCCCACTCCCCTCTCCTGTCACCTGGTGCCGTCCCCTTCGGTCAGTCGCATAGGCGACGTGAAATGCAACTCCCCACTTTTTTTTAATCCAATTTATGTATCTATATATATCATTCATCTTCACACTTCAAACACACAAATAAAACATACTTGAAACTAAAAAAAAAAATATGAATTCTTGCATCGTTTCGGTTTGTATTTTTATTTTTAAGACTTGTAATGTTTTTATTTTTATTTTTAGGAATCGTGATATTTTTCTTTTTATTTTTAGGAATCGTAATTTTTTATTTTTAGGAAATGTAATGTTTTTTATTTTTATTTTTAATGAAAGTTATTTTATTTATGTTAATTTTTATAATTTTATTAATTTATGTTATATTTAAAATCATTACAATAATAATAAAAATGAAAACTGACATACCCCAAGTGACATAGGTCACCACTCCCACTTTTTATGACTCAGCAAGTCAGGCCTGACATGCCAACTAACTAGTCACCACTCCCAGTGCTCTAATCAGAAACCTACTGAGAGCATGTATTTGTATAAGTTGCTACTACGATTCTTCCTAACACTACTAAAAAACTGAGCATTACCGACGACACAATCTGTCGGTAATCCGTCTCAAACAGCCTTTCCCGACGGATTTTCGACGGATTCGAGCGGACCCTAAAATCGCCCTCGGTAATATTTACCGACGGATTTTGGGACGACCCCTAATTTTAGCGACAGATTCTCGACGGCATTTGTTCCAACGGATTTCTTTCGGATTTGCTTTGAGTTTTATCGACAGATTTGGGACGGCTAATTTACCGACGGCCCCATGTACCGATGGATTTCCGACGAACGTTTGGGACGGATTAGTGACGGTATAGTTTACGACGGATTGGGGAGATCCTTTTACCAATGGATTACCGACGGATTTTACCGACGGATTTTAGACGGCCCTCTAGGAAAGTTTCCGACGGAATTTCTGTCACCAATCTGTCGCTAATTTTATTATTTCATTTAGAGTTTTTTCCTAAAAATTGCATTTTCCAGAATCCTGCCTATTTTATTAAATTTTATAAGCTGCACATTAAATCAAAATTTCCTAAAAAGAAGTTCTTTCATTAAGCATCATAAATAGCAAAGTAATTCACATTGCTTACCCAAAAACAAAGTAGGATACCTAAAAAACTTAACGCTTACAAACAACAAAGCCAAGTAGAAAAATTCAAGGATTAGATAAGTATTTCAAGCATCGGGGTTTGGTAGACGCTTCAAAATTTCAGCCCACTTCTCATTCATTTCATTCATTTCTCTCCTAACTGCTTCCGTCGCAGCTTTACTATCCTCAACTTCCTTTCGAAGACGCTCCTCACGTTCTTCCATCTCGCTTCTTGTTTTCTCATGTTCTTCACGCATCTTCTCCATTGTTTCTTTCACTTTTTCTACCTACAAAAAAGTAATACAAAGTTATAAATAAAAGATAAAACTACACTTTGATTGGTCAAGAAAGATGCACTTGAAGAAAAAATGGATGATAATTGAACTAATATGAAAAATATGCAAACATTATGTGAATGTCATCATGGGTGACCCACTATGTAAAAATGTAAATATGACTAGTACATCAAAAATTCCATAGGCAAAAAAGTTTTCATGCATAAAAATAGGACTAACATCTATCATTTATCAATATCTAATCTATTTATATCATGTTCTATGTACATTATTATCTATATCTGTTCATCTATATTTGTTCATCATGAGTAAGGTTTGAGTTACAGTGGTTAATCTATCTGATGATGCATATAAATAGGACCACTTCTCATCCCTATAATACACCAAATATCAGCAAATGAAAGGAAAAAAAACTAACAAAAGTGACACAAGTTACAGCACATTAACACAAGTTAGGAGCAGATTAACACTACTTAAAGGAGTAGATTAACACTACTTACAACAGCAAATTAACACTAGTTACAACAGTAAATTAACACAGGTTACAGCAGCAAATTAACACAAGTTACAGCAGCAAATTAACAGAACTTACAGCAAATCTGAATGCGAATAATTACAGTAGATTGGATGGCTATTTTAGTTGCAGCAGCGAGATTTTGTGAAGAAAAAAATAACATAAGTTAAAGAGAAAGATACATACCTCTTCAAACCGAGTTTGAGCATACGAGTTCCCGCTATCAGCAGGTGTGCCCGTCAGTACGAAACTTGGATCAGAAGATGAACCAGAACAATATGCTCTCCATTTCCTCCTTACGCCAGTAGCCTT
The DNA here is from genome assembly GCF_046630445.1 of Rutidosis leptorrhynchoides. Taxonomy (NCBI): domain Eukaryota; kingdom Viridiplantae; phylum Streptophyta; class Magnoliopsida; order Asterales; family Asteraceae; genus Rutidosis; species Rutidosis leptorrhynchoides. The sequence continues at coordinate 25,685,625 of NC_092337.1, forward strand.
TTCCCACAACTCTTGATCATGCTTTGGGTGAGTGGAAACATCCGTGCCATATCTCTCAATCATATATTCTGATAGATGTTCCTATTATATATAAATTTAAACAAAATTATCATTAAACATTATCTTTTCATATCTACAATTAGACAAAGAGACTTACTACAGCCTTGCGTGCCCTATCATCTATCAAGGCATTAGATGAAGAGCTACCATCCCCCTCAACTATCGTCCCTTTTTTTGTATGTGATGCAATAAGAAAAGCTAAAGAAGATTGTGGGCCGCCCATTTTTTCTTCCTACAAAAGTTATATCAGAACGATTAGCATAAAAGAATTAAAGTAAGGTTATACAATAACCACAAAACATTAAATATCTTACAAAGCTCTCTCGAAATGCAACATATCCAGCAGAGCCTGTGCAATGGTGGCCAGTTACAAATTTAGACCTATTTATTTTATTCGCATTTGAAATCTTTATCCATCCTTCTTTATTCCAATGTTTTGTGACAAGTTCTCTCCAATGCTCTTGCTTCATCCAGGTTGGGTTATATGGAAGAATGGGAGATAAATCATCATCAATAACTGGGTTACCAGCAGCTTCAGCCTCCGCATATGCTAGATCACGATCCGTACTTAAACGATCAGACAATCGTCTTGCAATTGACGCAGTAAATAAGCGATGAACAAACTGATCAATTGCCGGATCCCAAGAATACATTTTCTGAATAACACAAATTAACATAGATATATTGCTTCGTGATATATATATATATATATATATATATATATATATATATATATATATATATATATATATATATATATATATATATATATATATATATATATATATATCCATATTAAAAGCAACCTGAAAACTCTCAAACATCCTATTTTTGTCAACAATAGGAACACTTGACCATGTTGGCCAAGCTCCACAGTAAAAGTTCTTCAAAATCCCAGTGATTGAGCGGCTGATTGCACTATTATCAGCTTGACCATTAGCATTAGTAAAGCTACACAATTGAAAAGGAGATGATTAGCGTTATCTAAAAACTTAATAATGTCAAAATACAAATAACATATATGATACTTACCGTGCCCTGTCAGGGGTAATGGAAATCCACATGGTTGGATTTGCAGAAGAACTTCTTGGTGCACTCGAACCTAGTTGTGCTTGGGAGGAAGGTACATTTGAACATGGATGTGCTTGAGATGATGGTGATCTAATCTCCGGAGTATTTGTTTCATTGAGGTTGTTTAAGCCATCATATTGGTCCATATGTTCATCCATGTCATCATGAGATACGTTGTTGCCATGAGATACATTGTGCCTACCTCTAGAAGTGGAATTGTGCCTACCTCTAACACGACTTCCACGACTACGCCCAGCTGAGCTGCGTCCTGGCATATTGCCTACAACATAATATCAACATGGTGAATCAAAAGATGAAAGTAAACAACAAATTATCAGAAAACAAAATAACTTGATAAATTCATAATCAGGAACACACAGTAATATCTTATGAAAACATGTGAAAATGATGTAAACTATATACTAAACAGTAAAAATGCATAATAGAAATATGGTGAATTATAATGATGTAAATATGGTCAGATTATCTAAGATCATATATTATGATAAATATGTTCAATATTTTAACTACATGCCAATCAAATCAATCAAAATCAATCAGCAGAATGATCAGAAGAGTAAATATCTATATCTTCATCATCTATATCCTCATCTGAATCTGAATCATCATATAAATCTTCTTCTTCCTCATTAGTTTCAACATTTGTAATGTTCACAAGATCACCCGTTGGAACTTCTTCTGCTTCTCCTTGTTCGAGAATAATCGGTCCAAAGTCCTCATTAGTACTTGTTGGACATATTATCCTCTCATTCTCTTGGTAGAAAATATCATCATTGTTTCCATTATCATCTTCATCATCATCAGCTACTTCACTAACATGTTCTTCCAGTTGATAAATACCCCTAGGTTTTACTTTAACAACGGCTGACCAATCTTTCAAATCTCTTGTCATTGAAGGATATGGTGCATAATACACTTGTTCTGCCTGTGATGCTAAGATAAATGGGTCATCAACACATCCCCGAGACTTGGTTTTGACATCCACTAGCTTATGCTTATGGTCAACCCTTACCCCTCGAACGGGATCGAACCAGTGGCATTTGAATAGCACAACCACACAATGTGATAAACTATTATGGTATTCAACTTCTATGATCTCTTCTATCAACCCATAATAGTCGCTTTCTTGGTTGTCATAACAAGCACCTTTAACGCACACACCGTAATTTTGTGTAACCCGCCCACTAGATTGTTTTAGAGTATGAAACTTATAACCATTGATGAAGTATCCATTATGGAATTTAACTTCATTTAATGGACCGAATGTTAAATCTCTCAAATGTTCATTAAAGCATGTTGGGGAGGTTATAACATGTAATTACAAGAGTACTTTTTAGAATGATACTAGAGATGTGGTTGAAACACTTTTTTAATGTCTTATGCTTACATTGTTTTTGAACCATTGTGCAAAATCTCTCTCTCTCTCTTCTTTTATCACGCTCTGCAGCTTCAAGATTTGGTTCTTCTTCAATAATCCACTCATCAAACTTCCATATGTATTCATGAACCTCTTCTGTGTTAAGCAAGATATAAGTATGAATCTTATGTTGCTCAGCTTTAGTCAATATTCTCTTTATTCCACCCTTCTCAAATAATCTTCGAGACGGAACTTTAAATATGCTTAATCGAGAGTCGTTCGTTGAAGTAGAATTTTTCGGAGCAAAATTTCGAGGCTCGCGATTCAATCGAGTTGGTATTTTTGAGTTAAGATGCAAGGAGCAATATGTAGAAAGTTCATTTGCGATATATGTTTCAACAATAGACCCCTCAACCCTTGCCTTATTTCTAACTGTTCTTTTCAATATGCCTAATTTCCTGGAAGAATATTAAAATGATGTCAAGAAACTTATAATTAACAATAATTATGTCAAACAAATAATAGTACTTATAAGATTACCTCTCATATGGATACATCCATCTATATGAACTGGGCCACCACGAATCGCTTCACGTGTTAAATGGATAATAAGGTGTTCCATTGAGTCGAAGAATCCAGGTGGAAAGAATTTTTCTAACTTGCAAATTGTTACAACGATACTTTTTTCAAGTTTTTGCAAGTCCTCAGTATGCAACACCTTTGAGCATATTACACGAAAGAATGTGCACAACTCAGTGATCGCGTCCCATATTGCATCAGGCAGCATCCCTTTTAAAGCAATAGGCAACAACCGTTGCATAAATACGTGACACTCGTGACTCTTGAAACTATAAAAGGTACACTCTTGAACATTTACACATCCCCCAATATTTGAAGCATAGCCATCAGGAAATTTCACCTTCTTTAACCATTCACAAACTTTCTTTAATTATGGTTTGGTCAGAGTGTATGCTGCCTTTGGTTTCATAACTTTATTATTGTTGTTTTTAAAAAGATGCAAGCTCGCCCGATGTGACGATCGCTCCAAATCCATATGGACGAACACGTCATTCATCGATTTCATTGCGAGGTATTTGACCTCTATATGATACGTTTTGTAAACATTGCATTCTTTTGAAAAGGCACACCATAAATGAATATTTAAATCAAAGGTTTTCGATATCTGATGATATCTACATATAGACAATCACCGTAAATAATAGTTTACAATAGTACTTCCGTTGACAATGCAGTCAAAATAAGATACATGGTGATGATTTGGTGAATGCAACGTTTCCTTGAAAAATATGCCGTGTAAGACTCCATGCACATAGCTTGTCTAACATATAAGCAAACAACGGAAGACTTCTAGAAACCTGAGAATAAACATGCTAACAAGTGTCAACACAAAGGTTGGTGAGTTCATAGTTTTAATGTTGCGCATAATCTGTATATAAAGGTGGATCACAAGATTTCAGTTGTTTCATCCAGAAAAGTTTATCAATAGATTATATAAAAGTGAATCACAAGATTTCAGTTATTTCATCCAGAAACGTTTATCAATAGATTCTACGTAACAGAGCACCCTGGTAACTAAGCTTTAACGTTATAATGATAAATACCCCATTCGTTTTAATACACGCAAACCAACGTGTCCTAAACTCAAATAACACACGTCCGTTAAAAGGCTAGCGCTCTAGCTCGGACGGGGATTTCAAGCCCTATGGATCCATATACTGTTATTCACGCCCACCAGTCCATATCCTATGTACTGGCAGTTACTAGTTACCAAAGCTAAGGGATTTCGGTTCAAACTCAGTGTAGAATTAAGTATGTACTTGTATCCATTGCGTTTAAAATAAATTGCATGTATTCTCAGCCCAAAAATATATATTGCAAAAGCAATTAAAAAGGGAGCAATGAAACTCACCTTAGCAGCATATAAAGTTGTTCACCAAAATGTGACCGAAACTCGGATTACCAATTAATCGTAGATCTCAACCTAGAGAACATATGTTGGTCAATAAATGTTTATCAAGCTAGGTCTGGTCATAGTGTATCATAATCCTAATGCTTGATATCGACATACAAAAGTTATCCAATGTTGTTTCAAAAAGTCAATTTTGACAATAGTTCAACAAAACGAAACGTGCCTTATATAAGGATTCATTTACTCGGTTGGTAATAGTTAAAAGTTCACTTTATTAGTCTCGTAAACAAGTTGTTTAAATCTTAATTGCAGATTCAAAAGCAATTTCAATTAACGTCAATCATAATTCAGTTGATCATATCTTTTAATCCGTTCATCGAAACTATTCGATATCTAAATGAAAAGTTATTGATTTTTCGCCAGCTTTCCAAAAACATGTATATCATATACCTTTTATAAGTAATATATGTATTTAATTAGTGATTCATTATAAACTATTTAATGATGAAATTTAGTATACAAGCATGCATAAATATATATACTCGAGCACTAGACATGGATACATAATTACTATATAAAAGATAAGATATGAGTGCTTACGTATCAGTATTGAGAGTCAATATTGTAGGAAAGTACGTAGACGTAACGGAGATGATAAACACTAGGTTTGATTTACAAATATACCCCCGAACATTACCCATAACCTCCTTGGCAATAACACATAATTTCCTTAGCTCTATCCCGCTTGAAAACCATTTTGAAAGTGACACGCTCATAACCTCGTCGTAGTATTTTATGTATAATACTAATTAATAATATTAATAATATTAATAATAATATTAATCTTAATAATAATAATAATAATAATAATAATAATAATAATAATAATAATAATAATAATAATAATAATAATAATAATAATAATAATAATAAATAAATAAATAAATAAAATAAATACATATTAGAGAAAGAAGTGTGAAAACTGAGCAATTTATAGAACCTTTTCTGAAAAAGTACCCCATGCGATCGCATGACCCTCTGATCCAGCTCATAAACTTTTAACTTTTTATTTGTCGACATAATTTTATATAATATATATAATATATTTAATTTATATAATTAATTATATATTATATTAAATTCACATGCATGGTTGACTTGTAATTTTCGTTCCGATGACTCGTACGTTCTCACTCGACTTATGTCCCGGTTCCGGTTTCTCGAACGCATTTTCGTACGCTTAGAAAACTCGCAATTTACGTTTTGTGACTTGTACCTTTGTCAAAATATAGTCTTAAATTATCAATAAACTATATCATTCAAAGTGTATCTTAAACTTTCGAGTGTTTTGGTCATTTACTTCTATAAATCATTGTCTCGCTATTTGTTAATATATAATAACAAATCGTTTTATGACCAAGTTAATATATATTTTCAACATTCATAAACACGTTTTAAATATACGTCGCAATTTATTCATACAATTAATATTCCAACTTATCATATATATTCAAATAAATATTTAAACCAATAAGTTTAATGTACGGTATTAAACAATTAAAACTTTGTTACGTTTTCAAGTTATAGTATATATATGTATCTATTTACATATAATGGTTTGCGAATCATTGAGAACAATCGAAGGGTAATTGAATAGTTCAAAATTTTGAGATTCAACTTCATAGACTTTGCTTATCGTGTCGGAAACGTTAAAGATTAAGTTTAAATTTGGTCAGAAATTTCCGGGTCATCACACCCGATCACAATACAAATTAATATCCTTCCTCGCCTTGATATTGTCCTTTGTTTTCGGAGTGTCCATGACAGTGTTAAACAGATTCTCAAAAACATTCTTCTCGATGTGCATTACATCAAGGTTGTGTCGGATTAACAAAGAATGCCAATATGGCAACTCCCAAAATATACTTTTCTTTACCCAATTATGGGTTTTACCAAAGTTTGGGTCTTTTGGATTCTTTGCTGAGTATGGTTCACCTTCATAAACGGTTGGAAAGTTTGACACTTGGCTCAAAATTTCATCACCGGTTAATTCTGGTGGTATAGTAGTTGACAATTGGGAAATTCCTTTCTTGAATCCTTTCTTGTCACGCCGAAATGGGTGTCTTTCTGGTAATAGTATTCGATGGCAGTCAAACCAACATGGCTTCCCTCCCTCATTTAACCGAAATGCATTTGTGTCACCCATGCAATAAGGGCAAGCCAATCTACCATGTGTGCTCCAACCCGAAAGCATTGCATAAGCGGGGAAGTCACTAACTGTCCACAAAAGTATAGCTCTCATCGTAAAATTTTGTTTACGATAAGCATCATACACTTCAATACCATCATCCCATAACTCTTTCAACTCATCTATTAACGGTTGAAGAAACACATCTAAGTTTTGGCCGGGACTCTTTCTTCCAAGAATAACCAAAGATAACTGAACGTATGAGTCTTTCGCGCACATCCAAGGAGGTAAGTTATAAATTGTGAGGAACACGGGCCATAACGAATAAGGATTAGAATTTGAGTTATTAGGGCTAAAACCATCAGTGCACAACCCAAGCCGAACATTTCGTATCTCATCTGCAAAGAATGGATGAGTTTCATCAAAATGTTTCCACGCCTCGCCATCACTGGGATGTGACATGCAACCCTCTTTTGTATTGTGATCGAAGTGCCACGTCATCTCTTTGGCCGTCTTTTCTGACATATACAACCTCTTAAGCCTCTCTCCAATTGGCATGTACGTTAATACCAAATAAGGGACCTTATTAAATTTATAGCGAGGTTCATTGCAGTATCGGCAGTGGGTTAATGACAAATCTTCTTGTTTATAGAATAACATGCAATGGTTTTTGCAAGCATCATACCTCTTTTTTAGAAGACTAAGTTCCTTCAAGATCGCTTTGGTCTCATACAAGTTCAATGGCAGCTTATTACCAACAGGTAACATACTTTTAAAAATGGTAAGTATGTGATTAAAGGTAGACTCGGGTACATTGCAACTTGATTTCCAATTCAACAAAGTCGTGGCAGCTTGTAATTTTGACCATTCTTCACACCCGTTGTATAAAGGCTCGTTGTCATTTTTTAACATGTCATAGAATCTCTTTGTTCTTGCATTTGGTACATGTTCTTCATGAAAACTTGATTCTGGATTTGATTGAAAACCAGCAGCTCGTATGTTCTCCCACACCATCCGTCTCATACCATCATCATGATCAAGATCAACTTCCATGGGAGTACAAGATTCTCCTGCATCTTGGATTTCTATTTCACCATGTTGAACCCATCGTGTGTAGTTACGAATGAACCCTTTAGTAAGCAAGTGTTCCTTAACAAAATCTCTTGGCCTATAGTGATTATTTTTGCAAATGGTACACGGACATTTAATTTGAAAAACTATTTCTCCCGTCGGCCTTACGTTGGTTTCAACAATTTTTTCATTAGAAAAGGCAAAGTCTAAGACCATGTCGACTTTAAGAATAAAATTCAAATAAAGAAAATTGCTATTATCTGTCATATTTTACATCCATTTCCAATCACTCCTCGACATTATAAATAAGTAACCTAAGAGACAACAAGTAACAAAATGTAAAAAATCATAACATGACATATAATTATGCACAAGTTCTCAATAATAACATTCAAATCACAATACATATACGACATATACATGCTGTAAGTACATGTTCATGTAAATATAAAACTGAGTATATAACATCCTCATCAACTATTTAGTAAATATAATAAGTATATAAATATCAAAGCTAACATCAAGTATATGGTTCGATTTATATGAGTTATTTTCCTATTTCACTCTCATTAACAGAAAGACACAACAACACCAAACTCAAATGAATTAGATTTTTTTTCAAACAAAATTAAGTCATAATTGAACAACAACAAGGAAGAAAGTTTAATTAAGACCAAATTTTTTACCATGACTTGCTGTATCTAAAACCTACCATTAAAGGTGTACCCAAAAAGTAAATTATGCATATAGACACGAATCTAGATTATTTATTTGGAATACAATAATACAACTGAAAGTTATGCTGAAGAACCAAATAGGTCGATACTAAAATCAAAATTTCGACTTAATAACCAAACCCTAACTCTGATAAACACGATGAAAATTTGAAAAACAATGGATGATGAGTAGATTAAAAGAAATTGAGCTTAAAATAGTAGAAAGAGACAGAGATCTAGAATACCTGTATAAATTACAAGAGTTAGATGTGGTTTGCGATGTAGATCGAGAGAGACGATAAAGCAGCTTTAGTTTGTTTAGGCCACCGAGATACAGACCAAATAAATAATTCTATTTGGTGAAAATGTATATAATCTTAATCCGTGAACCTATAACTTTATCCGTACACATAACAGTGAAATTTGATTAATTTCATTTCAGACCTCATGTTCCAAATGTCAATTTAGTTAGATAATTTTTATTCAAACTATTTCTACAGAGTGAAATGTAAATTCACACTAATTTTAGAAACAGTAACATAGTAATAATGATATAATAATTTATAAATTATAAATTTAAAAAAGGTAGGTACCGAGAATCAAAATCTAAAGCTATATGAAGTGCTTGATTGATAGCAGTGTAAAGATTAATCGATTTCTACTTCTCTTCTATTTGATTAGGCCACCTACCACACTTGCATTTTTTTAAGAAGCATTCATTATATTATATTATTTTTATATTTAATTTAATTTATTTATATTGTATATTTAAGCATTCATCATATTATAATAAACTTTTAATAATATATTAATTATTTCGAACGTAGTTAGTTTCGTTTTGTTGATAAAAGTATTTCGAGTCTAACGGTGCTGGCGAAAAATTTAACTCGCGACGAGCAGGAAGATACGGGCTATCGTTGTGTTTAGCGTTTTTTAAAAAGTGTCCATTTCGAACGTGCTTATTTTTGTTTTGTTCATAAAATTATTTCGAGTCTGACGCTGCTGTCGGAAAAATTTAACTTGCCGCGAGCGAGAAGATACGGGCTGTCGTTGTGTTTAGTGTTTTTTAAAAAGTGGCCGTTTCGAACGTACCTATTTTCTTTTTGTTCACAAAATTATTTCGAGTTTAACGGTATGGTCGGTGAAATTTAACTCGAGGCGAGGAGGAAGATACGGGCTGTCGAAGTGTGTGGATGAAGTTTTTATTTTAATTTATAAAATTGACGGTTTAACCCCCTGGAATTTGGGGTAATTTTTGTAAGGCGTTTATAGTTGAGGGGGGAGAATGAAAATTCAAGTGTGAAAAGGGGATAAAACTATTGTCGTTTTGCCCCTTAGCAAACGACCAACTTTTTCATGGTTATTAGTATATAGGTAAATATATAATGAATTTCTTTTTAGCTATTTATATAAAAGAAAATACAATTTAGATGTGTGGATTTGTGCTCGTAAACTCGATAAAATCTCAATTATAACAAACGTCCGTCCCAAATCTGTCGCTAATTACTGACGGATTAGGGACGGCCATATATTTATATATTTTTTTAAAATTACGATTTAGATGAAACGTATAGACACTCATTCATGATTGCATCTATATTAGTTAATAAACATTTTAAAAATACTAATTAGTGTGTAAATGCAAACACACGTACACATTTACATATATTCGCTATCAACGATTATTGAACTTATATATGAATACGCTATATCAAATGTATATATCCTACAAAAGTATAGTATATTGATGAATATATGTTATATTTGATGGTAAAAGTGTATTCTAAGACATTTTGGTACTTATACGTGTTCACTCATGCTCGTAAACTCAATAAAATCTCAATTATAACAAATGTCCGTCCTAAATCCGTCGCTAATTACCGATGGATTAGGGACGGCCATATATTTATATATTTTTTAAAATTACGATTTAGATGAAAACGTATAAACACTCATTCGTGATTGCATCTATATTAGTTAATAAACATTTTAAAAATACTAATTAGTGTGTAAATGCAAACGCACGTACAAATATACATATATTCGCTATCAACGATTATTGAAGTTATATATGAATACACTATATCAAATGTATATATTCGACAAACGTATAGTATATTGATGAATATATGTTATATTTGATGGTAAAAGTGTATTCTAAGACATTTTGGTACTTCTACGTGTTCACTCGTGCTCGTAAACTCGATAAAATCTCAATTATAACAAACGTCCGTCCCAAATCCATCGCTAATTACCGACGGATTAGGGACGGCCATATATTTATATATTTTTTAAAATTACGATTTAGATGAAAACGTATAGACACTCATTCATGATTACATCTATATTAGTTAATAAACATTTTAAAAATACTAATTAGTGTATAAATGCAAACACACGTACGAGTATACATATATTCGCTATCAACCATTATTGAACTTATATATGAATACATTATATCAAATGTATATATCCGACAAACGTATAGTATATTGATGAATATATGTTATATTTGATGGTAAAAGTGTATTCTAAGACATTTTGGTACTTATACGTATTCATTCGTGCTCGTAAACTCGATAGAATCTCAATTATAAAAAATCCGTCACAAATCCGTCCATAATTTCCGACGGATTAGGGACAAATTTCTGGGCATAGCTAATCCGTCGGTAATCTGTCGCAAATGTTATATTTAGGGATAGATTACCGTCAGATGAGTTGCCGTAGTTAATCCGTCGCTAATCCGTCGCAATTGTATGTTAAATTTATTATTTTTGAATTCGTTGGAAAGTAGTCGAAAATCCGTCGGTATTTAGGGACGGATTTATATGCCGTCGAAAATCCGTAGCTAATTCCAGATTTTCTAGTAGTGTAAAGTCGGTTATAAAAACCTTATATATATCATCATATGGTCAATGGATTAATTATTTTTATCGACATATCTCTCTCTTTTCAATATATCATCAAACAAAAACCTCAAAAATCATGAGAAGATTGGAAGTTACTAGCATCTCGGCAAAGGGACTCAATAACACTTATACTTACGCCGTCGTTTCAACCACCGCTAACAAATTGAGAATGAGTTATAATACTGTATATACCCTAGGGGAGAAACACGTGTACGGATCGCCAATGGTATGGCTCGATGGAATTTGTTGTTGGAAAAGATGTGTTACAAAGAGACGAGTCAACACTTGTGATTAAAATCAAAGGTGTAAGGAAAGGTGTAAGGAAGTACTTAGGGAGCAAAAAATTATTAAGAATAGTCAAAGTGTAACGAACTGTCAAAATCGCTATTGACGCGGCACGTTAATCATTGATTCTACAGTGAGGTTTTGACCTCTATATGATACGTTTTGATAAAATATTGCATTCATTAAAATAAGTGACTTCCTAAACATAGAAAGTTAAAAACATGTGGGCGAGTGCTTAGGTATAAGCAAATCCCCAAAATACATAAGTTTTTATTTTACAGGTTGACATCACAGTCAAATTATTTATTACACAACGTAGTTTTGTTTCGAATGCAATAAACTTTATACAAAGCATGAGAGACTCCATGCAGGCAACAAGCACATCACAGCGGAAGCAGTCTAAGGACCTGAAAATAAAAACATGCTAAAAATGTCAACACGAATGTTGGTGAGTTATAGGTTTAATTGCTCGAGTCATAAATATATAAAGATGGACTTCAAGATTTCTTCAAAAGTTTATCAATAGATTCTACATAACAGAGCACCCTGGTAACTAAACTTAATGTTATAATGATAATTACCCAATTCGTTTTAATACACGCAAACCAACGTGTCATAAACTCAAATAACATACGTCCGTTAAAAGGCTAGCGCTCTAGCTCGGACGGGGATGTCAAGCCCTATGGATCCATATACAATTATTCACGCCCACCAGTCCATATCTTATGTACTGGCAGCTACTAGTTACCAAAGCTAAGGAATTTTCAGTTTAACTCAGTGTAGAATTAAGTATGTACTTGTGTCCATTGCATTTAAAATAAATTGCATGTATTCTCAGCCCAAAAATATTTAAAGTATTTAAAAAGGGATCTATAAACTCACGGTTCAATATTGAGATTCAATATTGTAGGCAAGTTGCGTAGACGTAATGATGGTAGACGACTGTATGGTTGGCCTTGGATTCAAGAACAATACCCCGAATAATACCCAATATTTCCTTAGTTTAAAATGGTTTGAAACTCGAATTAAAACACTCGCGTATCACTTGTTTATAGAATATTTTTACTAATATTAAAAATGTAAAAAGAAAATAAATAAATATATTAAATAAAATAATTAATATAAAATATATGTATATGTGTTTTGAAACTCTCGGTTAGCAAAACAATATGAAGTGTATTTGTGGTTATGTGGTTGAACAAAACATTAGTATATATATATCATTGAGACTTGATGATCACGTAGGCAAGAAAAGGATTAGCATTCATATTATATATAAATTGTGTACCAATCTCTATCCATCGGTCAACAACTTAAAAATAATGCAACAAGCTTACAAAAATACAAGCCACCATATTTTGTTCTTTTATGTCACTGAGAAGGTTAATGAAGATAACACAGTTAAGGCTAAATCTTATGTTAAACCATACCAACCACCACTTTCTTACCCGAGTAAAATGAGAAAAGAGAGACTTGAAGCCGAGCAATCCAAATTTTTGGATATGTTTAAACAAATAAATGTCAATCTTCCTTTCATTGATGTGATTTCAGGAATGCCTAGATATGCTAAATTTCTGAAAGATCTAATCACAAATAGAAAGAAAATGGAAGAACTCTCGACTGTTACTATGAATGCAAATTGTTCTGCAGTGCTGTTGAATAAGATACCAGAAAAATTATCAGATCCAGGAAGTTTCACAATTCCATGTTTTCTGGGTAGTCTTAGTTCAATAGAAGCATTGGCAGACTTAGGTTCTAGTATAAATTTAATGCCGTATTCACTATACGCTAAACTAGACCTTGGAGAATTGAAACTAACACGAATAAGCATATAACTGGCAGATAGATCAGTAAAATATCCTAGAGGGATAATGGAGAACATGCTAGTTAAAGTTGGTACTTTAGTATTTCCAGTAGATTTTGTTATTTTAGACATGGAAGAAGATTCTCGAGTTCCTCTCATATTAGGAAGACCATTCTTAAACAAGGCTAAAGCAATAATAGACGTGTTTGGTAAGAAACTGACCCTAAGTATAGAGGATGAGAGTGTTACCTTTTCAGTTGATAGAGCAATGCAACAACCACAATCTGCAGATGATACATGTTATTATATTCAAACTATAGATTCACATGCAGAATTATTAGAAGAATTTCTAGAATTACAAGGAACGAGAGAATGTTCTTTGGGAGAAGGAACTGAACCAATTGATGAAACTGAAATGTTAGCTACACTTATGGCTAATGGATATGAACCGACAACAGAAGAAATTCAAATGCTAAAAGAAGAAGACAGATATCGATACAAATCATCGATAGAAGAACCACCGACATTAGAATTAAAGTCACTTCCAAACCATTTGGAATATGCTTACTTACATGGTGAATCTGAATTACCTGTAATAATATCGTCTTCTCTTACTGAAAATGAAAAATCTCAACTCATTTCTGTACTAAGAGCTCATAAACCAGCTATTGCATGGAAAATTCATGATATTAAAGGAATAAGTCCTTTGTATTGCACACATAAAATCCTTATGGAAGAAGGTCATAAAACGTATGTGCAACGCCAACGAAGACTAAATCCGAATATGCAAGATGTTGTTAAGAAAGAAATTATTAAACTGCTTGATGCAGGTTTAATTTATCCAATCTCTGATAGTCCATGGGTAAGCCCAGTTCAATGCGTACCTAAGAAGGGTGGCATGACTATCATCACAAATGAGAAAAATGAGCTTATTCCTACTAGGACTGTAACAGGATGGCGTGTTTGTATTGATTATAGAAAATTAAATGACGCCACCAGAAAAGATCACTTTCCCTTACCTTTCATTGATCAAATGTTGGAAAGATTAGCCGGAAATAGTTACTATTGTTTTCTTGACGGTTTTTCCGGATATTTTCAAATTCCATAGCACCCGAGGACTAAGAGAAAACCACGTTCACGTGCCCTTATGGTACTTTTGCTTACAAATGCATGCCATTTGGACTTTGCAACGCCCCTGCAACCTTTCAAAGGTGCATGATGGCGATTTTTCACGACATGATAGAAGAATGCATGGAAGTTTTCATGGATGACTTTTCAGTCTTCGGTGATACATTTGAAAGATGTCTAGTTAATCTTGAACGAATGCTTATTAGATGCGAACATTCAAATCTAGTACTTAATTGGGAGAAATGCCATTTCATGGTTAAAGAAGGCATCGTTCTTGGTCATAAAATTTTGAAGGAAGGAATTAAAGTGGACAGAGCTAAAGTAGATGTAATTGCTAAACTTCCACATCCCACCAATGTTAGAGGAGTTAGGAGTTTTCTAGGGCATGCCGGTTTTTACCGACGTTTCATAAAAGATTTTTCTAAAATTGCCACTCCTATGAATAAACTCCTAGAAAAGGATGCTCCATTCATCTTTTCAGATGAATGCATCAAATCTTTTAATATTCTTAAAGAAAAACTCATTAATGCGCCGATCATGATAACTCCAAATTGGAATCTACCGTTTGAACTAATGTGCGATGCAAGTGATTTTGCAATGGGAGCCGTTTTAGGACAAAGGATTGAAAAATGATTTCAATCTATATATTATGCTAGTAAGATGTTACAAGGAGCACAAACGATTTACACAACTACTGAAAAAGAACTCCTTGCTATTGTCTTTGCTTTTGACAAATTTCGTTCATATCTCGTTCTAGCTAAAATGGTGGTCTATACTGACCATTATGCTCTTAGATACCTATTTTTGAAACAAGATGCTAAACCAAGATTAATCTGTTGGATCTTACTCTTACAAGAGTTCGATATTGAAATCCAAGATAAAAAGGGAGCAGAAAATCTCGCAGCTGATCATCTTTCTCGTCTTGAAAATCCTGAATTAGAAGTTCTAAATGAATCGGCCATACAAGACAACTTTCCTAATGAATATCTATTAAAGATAGATTATAATGAAATTCCATGGTTTGCAGATTATGCAAATTACTTAGTATGTGGATTCCTTAAAAAAAGATTCTCGTACAAAAAACGAAAGAAATTCTTTAGTGATATAAAGCACTATTTCTGGGAAGATCCACATTTGTTTAAAAGTTGTCCCGATGGAATAATACGCCGATGTGTATTCGGAGATGAAGCTAGTCAAATCTTAAATCATTGTCACACAGGACCAACAGGAGGGCATTATGGGCCTCAGCTCACAGCAAGAAAAGTTTACGATGCTGGATTCTATCGGCCTACAATTTTCAAAGACGCACACCTTCTTTGCAAATCCTGTGATGCTTGTCAAAGGGCCGGAAAAATAAGTCAACGTGATGAAATGCCACAAAATGTCATTCAAGTATGTGAAGTATTTGACATTTGGGGTATTGACTTTATGGGCCCATTTCCAAAATCTCATAATAATCTGTACATTTTCGTTGCCATTGATTATGTATCTAAATGGGCGGAAGCACAAGCTCTCCCAACTAACGATGCACGAGTTGTAGTCAACTTTTTAAAACGTCTTTTTGCAAGGTTCGGAACACCGAAAGCTTTAATAAGTGACCGGGGTACTCATTTTTGTAACAATCAACTTGAGAAAGTTCTCAAAAGATATGGAGTAACTCATAAAATCTCAACCGCTTATCATCCACAAACAAGTGGACAAGTTGAAAATACCAACCGAGCATTAAACGTATTCTAGAGAAAACCGTAGGATCAAATCCGAAGGAATGGTCCATGAAATTGGAGGATGCACTCTGGGCTTTTAGAACAGCCTATAAAACTCTAATTGGAACCACACCTTTCAAACTCGTTTACGGAAAAGCATGTCATCTTCCAGTAGAAATTGAACACAAAGAATTTTAGGCTTTGAAGACATGTAATCTTGATTTACATGAATCCGGACGTCTACGATTAAGTCAACTAAACGAATTAGAAGAATTAAGACATGAAGCATACGAAAATTCGTTAATCTATAAAGAAAGAATGAAGAAATGGCATGATAAAAGAATCAAAAGTTCAAAAGAATTTAAAGAAGGAGACAGAGTTCTTCTTTTCAATTCACGATTCAAGCTATTTCCTGGAAAATTGAAATCAAGATGGTCTGGACCATTTATAGTCAAAAGATTTTTTCCATACGGAACAATAGAGTTAATAAATTTAAATGGGATTGAATTTAAAGTTAATGGTCACAGAGTTAAACATTACATACATGGTCCAATGGAAGTTGACAACGAAGTTAATCATAATTTCGACACCACATCTAACTAAGTGTGGGGAGATTCGAATCTTTTTAGGGTAATATGTATTTATATTAGAGCTAGATATTCTGTTTTCGTGTAGTTCTCGAGAATGGAATCCGAATGGTCTTTCCCTAGCAGACCCTAAAGAACTAGTCTTCTCCCCCCATTCTGAATTTTTATTTTTTTAGGTTTTACGAGATGAAGAATTCCTTTGATCTGAACCATGGTCTAATGCTACACGCTTTGATTACTAAACGTAATAATGACACACTCCCGAGTGACCTGGTATCAGTAATAAGATCCAAATTGGACGGAGTAAGAAAAGAACTCAGAAACGATCATAATAAGTTACATTTTGGTAAAGGAAAATCAAAATCCGCAGCGAAAAGAAGAGCACGACACCTTGAAAGATGTCACAAATGCGGAAAATGGTCACACGAAGGAAAATGCTCGACGAATCAGACATATTCCAATACCGAGTTCGTTACTTTATGCAGAGAAGGACCGTTCATATGTTTCGAAGAAAAATCGTTGAATGCTCGAGGTTATGCCTATGTATCTATGGAAAACCAATTAGTCCGACTATCTTATGAGTGGGCTAAAGCAGGTCACTGAGAATTCTATCTCACAGGTAAGTATGTACAGTTTTTATTTTTATTTTATTGCTTTTAACCTTTTGATAATAAACGCTAAATCGTTCGCTATAAAGCATTAAATTGATACTCAATAAAATTAGGTTTTGCGACCGAAATTATTGATATCATACAAAAATTTATTACATCACTGCGAAATTTACCGTTTATTCTTAAGGTATAAATATCTTTAATCAATCAACCCAAAATATTTCAGAAATTCGTCAGGAGTAAAACTAGGTAATATAGCCGAAATTACTTTACCGAAAAGAGGGGCGTATATTTTTGATAATATTTGATTGATTAAAGTGGGATAAAAGACCAAAAAGATTTTTAATTTTTATTTTTACTTTGTTTTTAAAATTAATATATTAATATTAAATTATTATAGTAAACTTTTAAAATCAATATATTTAAGTTTGTAAATATTTGAAAAATTTATGTTTTTAATATAAGTTTGTATGTATAAAAACAAAATTATAATATAAATTTGGTATGAATTTTTAATAAAATGAATTTTTAATTTTATGCATTTTAATTTTAAGTTTGGTGTTAATTTAAAAACAAAAATTTACTTTATTTCACTAAGATAAAAATATGATTTTTTTAAAAATTCGTCGTGAGTTGAAAACTAGGTCATTGAACCGAAATTGCTCTACCCAGGGAGTGACGAGAATTTTTATTATCATTATTTTTAATCTTATTGAATTAAAGTAAGCCAAAAACATTAAAAATCCCAAAAATCTTTGCTTTTAAAACAACGCTTTGAAATGACAAATTTTAAAATTTTGTCGAGGGACGGACTAGGACGATGATCCGAAACACCCTCATCCTAAAAACAAAATATTTCAAAAATACTTGATGTGTGCGAGGCGTACTAGGAAATAGTTATATTTTTGCTACTAAATACTATTACATACGATACAATTTTACACAAGTGATTTATTTATTTATAGAGTGGATATACCTAAACCTCGCTACAACACTTATAGGCAGTGTACCTAATCGTACAGTAGTGTAGTTTTTAGTAAGTCCGGTTCGTCCACAGGGAACTCGCCAAGTTTAACGCTATATTTTTAACTTATAATTTTAAAAATACAAAAATATATATAAGTAGTATTATTATTATAAAAGGGGGTTTTACCGTTTAATGACCGGTTTGTCGATTTTTAAAACTTTAGTCGCAGTTAAAACCTAATGTAAAATATTAAAAATAAAAATAACTTAATTTAAAGCGTAAAGTAAATGACGATAATGAAATTGCGATAAATAAAAATGCGATAAATAAAAAGTACGATAATTAAAAGTGCAATTAAATACGAAATAAAGGAAATTAAATATGAAATAAAATAAATTATGCTTATTTAAACTTCCATAATCATGATGTTCGACGTGTTGTTTTTAGTTTATTCCCGTGGGTTAATTGTCCTTTGTCCTGGATTATTCGATATGTTCATACAGATTTGTCCATAATAGTCCATCAGTCATAATCATAAAGTGCGAGAGTCTTCGTCAAATTATTCTTATTCCCGAAGTCAAATATTCCAACTAATTGGGGATTCGAATTGTAACAAGGTCTTAATACTTTTTTTAATGAATACACCAGGTTATCGACTGCGTGTAAACCAAGGTTTTACTACTTTGTTAACAATTACACCAATTACCCTTGAATGTAATCCACCCCTGTTTCAACAAGTCTATTAACTATTAATCCCATCCCGTGTCCGGTAAAATGAACAATTATTGGTATTTATAGATATTCCGCCTACCGTACCCAGTCAAGCGTATGTGGTTATATATAAATACGTCAAATTATAAGTCTATATATTAAATTAACGAGGTATCGTTTAGTTAATATAAAGCCCATTAATAGCCCATAGTCTAATTTTCACAAGTGTCGTTCTTTTGTCCAAACCCCAATTATGGTACAAAGCCCAATTACCCAATTTTAATATTTAGCCCAACATCATGATTACTTCGACATTAAATAAGCATAATAATAACTTAGCTACGAGACATTAATTTAAAAAGGTTGAACATAACTTACAATGATTAATAATAGCGTAGCGTTACACGGACAGAATTTTGACTTACACCCTTACAACATTCGCTAACACACCTTTATCTTTTTTCTCTTCCTATCTATCAACGTATATATATTTATATTTATATTATAATTTTAATTTTAATTTTAAATTCTAAGTATAAATCTAAGAAAACTTCTATCATCTAATCTATCTACATCTACATTTAATGCTATAGTACTCATCAGCTCAACACACCATTCCTTATATACAGGTCTACGAATGGTGAATAGACGTTCTCAATCGGGAAAAGAAGAACTGTCATACCTTTGAATCAGATGCTCCCTAACTGAGTTAACTAGCTGGACCTTTTCTAAAGGCTCCCAATCGATTACCCTTGACACTTCTACATTTTTTGGTAGCAGTTTGAATTTGTTACTTTGATATGTCGGGTAATCCCTCCAGCTTCTATCGAATCTCAGATTAGGATGCAACGTGTGTTCAGGAATTGTTGGGATTTTTAAATGCTTAGATGTAGATAGATAGATTACTAATTATTGGCGTTTGTTTGTTGAATGATAAATGGTGCACATCAATTGCATTACTAATTAAAATTTTTAGCATTTTCAACTACCGGTTCTGTTTCCTTATCTTGCTCAGATTGTGGTTCTTGTAGAGTAGGAATAGAGTCATCAGAAATTACATGCATTTCAGGTGGTTTAAGTGTAATACCACTTCTCGTGGTAATGGTTTTAGCTGTTTCATTTCGGGGGTTAGCATTTGTATCACTAGGTAGACTTCCCGGTTTCCTTTCACCTATTAACCTTGCTTACTTCTTGTTCCAGATTTTGAATAGAATCTTGTTGATTTCTAAATGCTTGAGCATTTTGTTCATTGGTTTGTTTCTGAGATGTGAATAACTGCGTTTGAGATTCAACTAGCTTCGTCATCATGTCTTCTAAATTTGGCTTTTTATCATCGGTTTGTGGTGGTTTGTTTTGAAAAATAGGTCTTTGCTGATTGTAAGTATTGTTGGATACTTGTTGATTGCTAGGGCCTTGTTGGTTGTTGTATGGAACATTTCGGTTATAATTCTGGTTTTGATTGTAGATTGGTCTTGGCGGTTGATAATTATTCTGATAATTATTTCCAGGCCTTTGGTTTATGTATGAAACATTCTCTCTTTGTTCCATTGTTAGTTCAATACTGAGACAATCTTTTGTTAAATGTGGTCCTCCACATTGCTCACAACTAATTCGTATTGAATGAATATCTTTAGTCATCTTTTCCATTCGTCTCTCGACAGCATCTATCTTTGCAGAAATAGAATCAAAGTCATGGCTTGAATCGGCTCTAGCTGCTTTAGATGATCTAACGATATCTTTTTCTTGATGCCACTCATGTGAGTGTGAAGCAGTGTTATCAATAATTTTGTAAGCGTCAGTTGCGGTTTTCTTCATAATGGAACCACCAGCTGCTATATCGATGTCTTTTTGTGTAGTGATGTCGCATCCTTGGTAGAATATTTGTACTATTTGACAAGTGTCTAAACCATGTTGCGGACATCCTCTCAATAACTTTCCAAATCTTGTCCACGCTTCATACAAAGTTTCATTTGGCTTTTGTGTGAACGTAACAATTTCTCCTTGAAGTCTTACGGCTTTAGATGCCGGAAAGAATTGTTTAAGAAAATTTTCAACTAAAACGTCCCATGTATCAATCGCCCCTTCAGGTAACGATTCTAACCAATCTTTGGCTTCTCCCTTTAAAGTTCAGGGAAATAACATGAGATATATCTGTTCATCCTCCACTTCTCTTATTTTAAATAGTGTACAGATCTTATTAAAGGTACGAAGATGTTCATTTGGATCTTCCTTCGGCGCACCACTACATTGGCATTGATTAGTCACCATTTGTAGAATTTGTCCTTTGATTTCATAATCTGACGCATTAATGTCTGGTTGAGTAATTGCGTGACCTTGGCCAGTGCGTTTAGCTCGCATTCGGTCTTCCATACTTAGAGGTTCCAGATTCTCCATGATTGAATTTGTTGAATCTGAATCACTAGAGTATTCTGATTTAATGGTAGGTTCCTCAACAATCTCTATTTGAATGATTGGTGATTCCGGAGGAAAGATTAGTGGTTCAGGATCTCTGAATTGTCCCTGAATATCCTCCGGATTCTCAATTGTAAGGTCGGGTTCAAAAAATGGATTATCGGAAATTTGAATTGGAGTACATGGTCGACTGGATGACGATTCTAAAGAAAAATCAACGGTGACAATATTGGCTAGATGTCTTGATCGAGTTACAGGTGGTGAACGTACAAAAGGTGGTGAACGTTTTGCTCGGTGCATTCACTGAATATCCTATTAGTTATAAAAGATAAAAATTATTTAAGTTATCAAATTAATAGACTTTTCTGCTTTTGCCCACGTTTCGAATAACCAATAGATGCAGCAGGGAGCCAGAACCCTTTAAATTGAAAGCTCACAACTCAGCCACTAACAAATCCAACTATTACTACGAAGCAGAAAATTTGAATGTCTATCAATTCAACCACTTAAAATAATTTTCCGTTGAAATTTAAAGAGATTTTAGAGAAGAAATAGAACATTCTATGTCCTAAAAACTAGAGCGAAAAATAAGAAAGAAAAAGAGCGCGTCGAAAAACGTCAAAAAATAAAAGGTCGAAAAATAATAAAAAGAATGTAGCGCGTCGAAACTTAAAAGTCTAAAAACTAAAAATTAAAAGTTGCGTCTAAAGATATTAAAGCTTAAAAGAAATTCTATATCCTAAAACGGCAATAACTTAAAAAAAAAGTACTAAAATATAAAAAACGGCGTCGCAAAAATCTAAAGCACCTAAATTTTATTCTAAAGAAAAAGCACTTAAGGAATTTTACGGCAAAGCCTAAAAATCTAGAAATAAAAATAACTATGGCAAAAACTATGACTTAAAACTAAATACGAGCGAAAAATACAAATATTACGCTAAAAACAAATAAAAAGAAACAAAATATAAAAATAAACTTAAAGTTGTAAAAAGTACAATTTTTATAAAAATATTATTTTTACATTATTTATTTAATAAAACTATTAATTTTATATATTTCATAAAACTAATTAAACTAAAAATACAAATTAAATAAATAAAACTAAACTAAATATTAAAATACACTAACCCTAATTAGGGTTTTAATTAAATAATAATAATAATAATTAACCCTAATTTCGTACAGCTAAGGTATCAGGCGAGTCAAATCACTCCATGCGATCGCATGGAGTGTATGTTATATATTCATGCGATCGTATGAAGTAGGAAATCGGGCCAGATGGATTGGGCTGCTACAGTACCAGGCCGAGTAATTTTATATTTTTTTTTTCTGTTTTTCTGTTTTAGATTAAATAAAATATAAATAACTTAAATAAAAATTTAATTTTAAAAACTAAAATAAAAATACTTTTATAAATTTTTAACAACTCTTAACAACAAATATATAGATTTTTTTTTATATAGCGTTTCGCTTCCGGCGTTTAACTGATCCCCGGCAGCGGCGCCAAAAATACTTGATGTGTGCGAGGCGTACTAGGAAATAGTTATATTTTTGCTACAAAATACTATTACATACAATACAATTTAACACAAATGATTTATTTATTTATAGAGTGGATATACCTAAACCTTGCTACAACACTTATAGGCAGTGTACCTAATCGTACAGTAGTGTAGTTTTTAGTAAGTCCGGTTCGTCCACAGGGAACTCGCCAAGTTTAACGCTATATTTTTAACTTATAATGGTAAAAATACAAAAATATATATAAGTAGTATTATTATTATAAAAGGGGGTTTTACCGTTTAATGACCGGTTAGTCGATTTTTAAAACTTTAGTCGCAGTTAAAACCTAATGTAAAATATTAAAAATAAAAATAACTTAATTTAAAGCGTAAAGTAAATAACGATAATGAAATTACGATAAATAAAAATGCGATAAATAAAAAGTACGATAATTAAAAGTGCAATTAAATACGAAATAAAGGAAATTAAATATGAAATAAAGGAATTATGCTTATTTAAACTTCCGTAATCATGATGTTCGACGTGTTGTTTTTAGTTTATTCCCATGGGTTAATTGTCCTTTGTCCTGGATTATTTGATATGTCAATATAGATTTGTCCATAATAGTCCATCAGTCAGAATCATAAAGTGTGGAAGTCTTCGTCAAATTATTTTTATTCCCGAAGTCAAATATTTCAACTAATTGGGGATTCGAATTGTAACAAGGTCTTAATACTTTGTTTAATGAATACACCAGGTTATCGACTGCGTGTAAACCAAGGTTTTAATACTTTGTTAACAATTACACTAGTTACCCTTGAATGTAATCCACCCCTGTTTCAACAAGTCTATTTACTATTAATCCAGTTCCGTGTCCGGTAAAATGAACAATTATTGGTATTTATAGATATCCCGCCCACCGTGCCCAGTTAAGCGTATGTGGTTATATATAAATACGTCAAATTATAAGTCTATATATTAAATTAATGAGGTATCATTTAGTTAATATAAAGCCCATTAATAGCCCATAGTCTAATTTCCACAAGTGTCGTTCTTTTATCCAAACCCCAATTATGGTCCAAAGCCCAATTACCCAATTTTAATATTTAGCCCAACATCATGATTACTTCGGTATTAAATAAGAATAATAATAACTTAGCTACGAGACATTAATTTAAAAAGGTTGAACATAACTTACAATGATTAAAAATAGCGTAGCGTTACACGGACAGAATTTCGACTTACACCCTTACAACATTCGCTAACATACCCTTATTATTAGAATTTAAAATTAAAATTAAAAATAAATATATATATATATATATATATATATATATATATATATATATATATATATATATATATATATATATATATATATATATATATATACGTTGAGTGAGAGATAGATGGAAAAGATATGTTATTCGATCACCAACTGCGAAATTTATAGGCATGTGGCCACAGAAAGTGGCCCATGCGATCGCATGGATAATATGCCTACAGGCCATGCGATCGCATGGAGGTAGGTACCTACTCACATAATTTTGTTTTCAAGCTTGTCGACGTTATTTTTAAATATATATAATATATAAATAATTTATATAATTATTTAAATATTATATTATATTCTTGTGTATAGTTGACTCATAATTTTTAGTCCGTTGCGTCGAGCGTTGAGAGTTGACTTTGGTCCCGGTTCCGGATATTTGAACGTCCTTGCGTACAATTTAATATCTTGTATTTTGCGTTTTGCGACTTGTACTCTTGTAATTTTGAGACGTTTCTCACCAATAATTTGAACCACTTTGATTGTACTTTGTACTTTTTAAATTTTTGGTCGTTTGCGTCTTCAATTCGTCGAATCTGTCTTTTGTCTTCACCTTTTATTATTTAAACGAATATCATTTGTAAATAGAAAATTGCAACTAAAAGCTTGTCTTTCTTGAGGGATAATGCTATGAAATATATGTTCGTTTTTAGCATTATCAGTCACGATGAAACAAGAGAAAAAAAAATTTGAGTCCGTGACTTTTTCTTGTACACATATTTTGTTCTTTTATGTCACGATGAAACAAGAGAAAAAGAAAAATTGAGTCTGTGATAGTTTCTTAAATTTATTTATATATGTAGATTTATGGCATATGGCTGGAAATAAAAAAAACATGGGACCAGCATGAGACCACTATACATAAACTAAGTGAGACGTAGACACGTGCATGGAATATGATGATAATATGGATATAATGCATGCATTATGGCTAGATTTGTGAGACGTGGACACCACTTCGATCTCACAAAAAAAATATAACATCCATCTAAATCTTGTACTATTCTTCTCGTGAGGTAACAAAAATAAACAAAAAAAAAATATCACCATCAATCTAACATGGAAAGTAGCAAACAAAAAGAAAAACTTGTGACTTCACACAAGAACAAAGGCTCGTGAATTAGGTTTGACAATTTCCATTTTCTTTTTCTTTTTATTTTTATTTTTATAAAAACAGTATTATTTGATTATCTAAAATCACACCAACTAATCATTATGATTAAAGACTTGCTTCAACATTTTTATAATAACACATGGTTCAATATGAATTGCAGGAAAACCCGAATTACATATTGGTACTAACACATGAACCAAATAATTTTTATTAATATTTTAAATAAAATGAACCTAATTATTATCATAAATAAATATTAAACTTTAATATTTTAATTACCATTACTATATTTATATAGTTACATTTAAATTTCGTGTTATTATAATATTTTCCACTTAGAATGATTTTGTCCTAAAAATCAACGATCAAGAAACTTAGTTATACCACTTTATGTTTCATGTGATTTATGAAATGAAATGACTACTTTTTCGTGAATGCTACTTAACATGTCAAAATTACTATAATTATCAAATATGGATTGAGAATTTTGAGGGTTGTAATAACATATCACTTAAGAATTGTATAGAAACAAAAGTTTACATATTTAGTTATAACAATTAAATCGCATAATATTTTATCAACGTCTTTCAACTTATTATATATATACATATCTATTTATAAACCGTTATTCGTGAATCGTCGGGAATGACCGAATGGTAAATGAATGTGTAAACTAGTTCAAAAAGTTTTAAGACTCAACATAATAGGTTCGTTTATCATGTCGGAAACATTTTATCCTGTAATTAATTTAATAAAGCGGAAATTTTTCGGGTCATCATAGTACCTCCCCGTTAAAGAAAATTTCGTCCCGAAATTTTGAGTAGTACCTGTTTTATGAGCGATATCGGTGAACAAATGTGGATACTATTGCTTTATTTGATCTTCACGTTCCCAAGTAAATTCGGGTCCTCGTCTAGCGTTCCAACGAACTCTAACAATCGGTAATTTACTTCGTTTTAATTGTTTGACCTCACGGTCCACGATTTCAACAGGTTCTTCGATAAAATGGAGTTTATCGTTGATTCGTATTTCGTCAAGAGAAATTACGACATCCTTTTCAGCTAAACATTTTTTCAAATTTGACACGTGAAATGTGTCGTGAACACTACTAAGTTCTTGCGGTAGCTTTAATCGATAAGCAACTGCTCTAATTCTTTCGGTGATTTCAAAGGGTCCTACGTACCTAGGACTTAGCTTTCCTCGTTTACCGAATCATACAACGCCTTTCCAGGGTGATACTTTCAACATGAATTTGTCGCCCACTTGAAATTCTAGAGGTTTCTTCTTACATCAGCATAACTCTTTTGACGACTCATGGCTATTTTCAATCGCTTTTGTATTTGAATGATCTTTTCAGTGGTTTCATTAATAATTTCTGGTCCAGTAAGTTGTCTTTCTCCTACTTCACTCCAACAAATAGGAGATCTGCACTTTCTACCGTAAAGTGCCTCAAATGGTGCTGCGTTGATGCTCATATGATAGCTGTTATTGTATGAGAATTCTGCCAAGGGTAAGTATCGATCCCAACTGGTTCCAAAGTCAATCACGCATGCTCGTAACATGTCTTCAAATGTTTGTATTGTTCTTTCACTTTGACCATCTATCTGTGGATGATAAGCGGTGCTCGTATCTAATCGAGTTCCCAATGCTTTTTGTAATGACTGCCAAAAACGTGATGTGAATCGGGTGTCGCGATCAGATATGAAGGAGATAGGTACACCATGCCTGGAAACCATTTCCTTCAAATATAAGTGTGCTAATCTCTCCATACTATCTGTCTCCTTTATTGGTATAAAGTGAGCTGATTTAGTGAGGCGATCAACTATCACCCAAATAGTATCGTAACTACTTGCAGTCCTTGGCAATTTCGTAATGAAATCCATGGTTATTCTTTCCCATTTCCACTGAGGAATTTCCGGTTGTTGCAGTAACCCTGATGGATTTTGGTGCTCAGCTTTGACATTGGCACATGTCAAACATTTGCTTACATAAGTAGCAATTTCTGTCTTCATATTAGGCCACCAATAGAACTTCTTAAGATCGTGGTACATTTTTCCATTTTCTGGGTGAATTGAGTACCTCATTTTGTGTGCTTCATCCAGCACTAGTTACCTTAGGTTACCATATTTTGGTACCCATATCCTACCAGCAAAATACAGGGTTCCATCGGCTTTTACTTCAAGTTGTTTTTCTAACCCTTTGCTCATTTCGCCTTTTTCATTTTCTTCTTTTAAAGCTTCTAACTGTGCTGCTTGAATTTGCTTTGTGAGATCAGTACGAATTGTAATGTTCAAAGCTCGAACCCTAAGAGGTTTTACTCTTTCTTTCCGACTTAGGGCATCAGCTACAACATTAGCCTTTCCGGGGTGGTAACGGATTTCACAATCGTAGTCGTTCAATAACTCTACCCAGCGACGTTGCCTCATATTGAGTTATTTTTGATCAAAAAATATGATGAAGACTCTTATGGTCGGTGTACACTGTACACTTGGTGCCATATAGATAGTTTCTCCATATTTTGAGTGCAAAAACTACTGCTCCAAGTTCCAAATCGTGTGTCGTATAGTTCCTTTCGTGAACTTTTAATTGTCGTGAGGCGTATGCGATAAATTTTGTGTGTTGCATCAATACACATCCTAAACCTTGGCGCGAAGCATCACAATAGATCACAAAATCATCATTTCCTTCTGGTAATGACAAAATGGGTGCAGACGTTAACTTCTTCTTTAACAGTTGAAGTGCGGATTCCTGTTCTGTTGACCAATCATACTTCTTTCCCTTTTGGGTCAATGCAGTTAAGGGTTTGGCGATTTTAGAGAAATCTTGAATGAATCTTCGGTAGTAACCAGCAAGACCTAAAAATTGGCGGATTTGTGTTGGAGTCTTCGGGGTTTCCCATTTACTAATGGCTTCGATCTTGGCGGGGTCAACTTTAATTCCATCTTTACTGACAACATGGCCCAAAAACTGTACTTCTTGTAACCAGAAATCACACTTTGAAAATTTTGCTTACAGTTATTCTTTCTTGAGTACCTCTAATACCAGTCTTAAGTGTTGCTCATGTTCTTCCTTGTTCTTCGAGTAAATCAATATGTCGTCGATAAAAATAATGAAAAATTTGTCTAAATACGGTCTGCAGATGCGATTCATTAGATCCATGAATACTGCTGGAGCATTAGTCAATCCAAAAGGCATGACTAAAAACTCATAGTGACCGTAGCGGGTTCTGAAAGCGGTTTTAGGAATATCTTCGTCCTTCACTCTCAGCTGATGATATCCGGAGCGTAGATCAATCTTAGAATAAATACTTGATCCTTGCAATTGATTAAACAAATCATCAATCCTCAGTAATGGGTACCGATTCTTGATCG
The DNA here is from genome assembly GCF_046630445.1 of Rutidosis leptorrhynchoides. Lineage (NCBI taxonomy): Eukaryota > Viridiplantae > Streptophyta > Magnoliopsida > Asterales > Asteraceae > Rutidosis > Rutidosis leptorrhynchoides. The sequence continues at coordinate 25,714,474 of NC_092337.1, forward strand.
TTAATTTGTTTAATTCCCGGTAATCTATGCACATCCTCATAGATCCATCCTTCTTCTTGACGAACAGAATAGGAGCACCCCAAGGTGAAAAACTGGGACGAATAAATCCATGATCTGATAATTCTTGTAATTGACTTTGGAATTCTTGCATCTCGGAAGGTGCAAGTCTATATGGGGATCGGGCTACAGGTGCGGCTCCTGGCACAAGATCAATCTGGAATTCTACACATCTGTGTAGAGGTAGTCCAGGTAATTCTTCTGGAAATACTTCAGGATATTCTCTCACAACTGGTACGTCATCAATGCTTCTTTCTTCGGTATCAATCTTCTTCACGTGTGCCAGAATAGCATAACAACCTTTTCTTATAAGTTTCTAGGCCTTCATACAGCTAATAAGGTTCAGCTTCGAGTTACTCTTCTCCCCATAAATTACTAATGACGTTTCATCCTTACGAGGGATGCGGATCGCTTTCTCAGCGCAAACAACTTCCGCTCTTGTTTTGGACATCCAGTCCATGCCAACGATTACGTCAAAACTTCCTAATTCTACGGGTATCAAATCGATTTTGAAGGTTTCACCAGCGAGATTTATTTCGCAACCATGGCAAATTTTATCGGCTTTTATCAGTTTACCATTAGCTAATTCAATAGTATATTTATCGTCTAGAGGCAATGATGCACATTTCAGTTTAGAACTAAAGTCTTTACACATATAACTTCTATCAGCACCCGTATCAAACATAATAGAAGCTAGTTTATTATTAACGATAAACGTACCCGTAACAAGATCAGGGTCCTAACGTGCTTCGCTAACATTAATGTTAAATGCCCTCCCACGTGCGGGTTCTTTGTTCTTCTCCTTATCAGGGCATTGATTTATAAAGTGACCAGACTTCCCGCATCCAAAACATTTCTTGACATCGGTCGGTTTTGTCTTTACTTCAGAAATGGTGGCATAACAATCTTTCGCCACATGTCCTTTCTTGTTGCACTTATCACAGACCACCTGGCAATAACCTGAATGATGGGTGTAATATCTTTTGCAAAACGGATGGGGTCCCTTATAGTTTGGACTAGCAGTTGCCCCATCTTGTTTACCTTTAAAATTCTCTTGCCTCTTCAGCTGAGTACTTTTGCCCTTATAGTCTTCCCATTTCCTCTTTCATTTCGTTATCTTGACTTCGATAATTGGTGCCTTAATCGAACTCTCCGTGATCTGGTCCATGAGTTGGTGTGCCATTCTTATGGCTTCCTGCATCGTATTCGGTTTGGATGATGTAACATTTCCTTTGATATTGATCGACAAACCGTCAATATACATCTCTATCTTTCGTTTCTCGTTTGAAACTAATTCGGGAAACAACAAGGCTAGTTTCATGAAACGCTTTTCATAGTTATTGATTTTCGCACCGACAACCTTCAGATTACGCAACTCAGATTTCATTTTCTGATCTCATTTCGAGGACAGTACTCCTCAATAAGCATCTTTTTTAGTTCTTCCCAAGAGATATCGTATGCCGTATCTACTCCTTCAGATTTAGCATAATTGTTCCACCAAGTAAGTGCACTGTCTTGTAACGTGCACGAAGCATACTTTAACTTGTCTGCGTCCGAATAATTACTGATTTTGAAAATGGACTCCACATTTTCGAACCATCGGGTTAGACCGACTGGTCCCTCAGTTCCACTAAACGTCTGTGGTTTGCATGCTTGAAAAGTTTTGTATGAGCATCCGTTTCGTGAGTTTGTGTTTACGGCTGCTGCTTCGGCTTCTGCTTTGGCCACTGCTTCAGCTGCTGCTTTTGCAGCTGCTTCGGCTGCTGCAATTCTTTCATTCACACGTTTCTCGACTAGTTCCTCAAACTCAGCATCCGACATTTGAGACATGTTTCTTAAATAAACACAACAGATATAATTTAATTATATAGAATATTATAAGTATAATAAGTAGTCAATAGTTAATCGTAGCATATTAATAATATGAACCAATTATTATAAAAGTCTTTTCTTCTTATTAGCATTTTATAATTATCTCTAGAGTATTACTGCCCATTAAAGTTCATACTTAATAGCTTAGTACAACAATTAACTACTAAAATCCTAATAATATTCCACTATGAAAAATTATAGCGAGTTACTACGTTATTATGTAATAATAATAATAAGAAGTAGTAATAATACAAATAATCATTCCATGCATTTATTATTAATAAACCAAAATAATACAATACCATATAATACCGATATTTTACATATGCTTATTTTACATAACAAGATAGAGTAGCACACATTAGCAATAGAATAGCGCATGGAAGATTTATGGTTGCGAGGTCGTTTATTCAGAACTATCAGAAACTTCTTCCCATTTGGTTCTCTCTGCCAATTGATTGTGTGTGCATGGTCCGACAGACATTCCAGCAGCGTATTTAATTTTTGGTCGGGGTTTTGAGGTACCCATTACCTCAGTGGGTTTAATACAATAAGGGTGGTTACGGATCGAATGGTCCTGTTCCTTTTTAATAATTAAGGACTTTTTATTTTTGTGGTTCTTTATATGAAAGGACCCGTTCTAATCCATCCGGACGAAGTCCATATTGATTATAAATGATTCTCAACAGTTGATTACATCGCGAGGTATTTGACCTCTATATGATACATTTTACAAACATTGCATTCAATTTTAAAAGACAATCTTTCCTTACAACGAAAATTGACGGCATGCATACCATTTCAGAATATATCCAACTATAATTGACTTAATAATAATCTTGATAAACTCGACGACTCGAATGCAACGTCTTTTGAAATATGCCATGAATGACTCCAAGTAATGTTTCTAAAATGAGCTCGTACCTGAGAATAAACATGCTTTTAAGTGTCAACCAAAAGTTTGGTGAGTTCATTTGTTTAACATAAATAATCATTTCATAATTTTAATAGACCTCAAGATTTCATATTTCCATTTCTCATAACATACGTCCCATGCATAGAGACAAAAATATCATTCATATGGATTGAACACCTGGTAACCGACATTCATAATATGTATATAAGAATATCCCCATCATTCCGGGATCCTTCTTCGGACATGATATAAATTTCGAAGTACTAAAGCATCCGGTACTTTGGATGGGGCTTGTTGGGCCCGATAGATCTATCTTTAGAGTTCGCGTCAATTAGGGTGTCTGTTCCCTAATTCTTAGATTACCAGACTTAATAAAAAGGGGCATATTCGATTTCGATCATTCAACCATAGAACGTAATTTCGATTACTTGTGTCTATTTCGTAAAACAGTTATAAAAGATTGCGCATGTATTCTCAGCCCAAAAATATATATTGCAAAAGCATTTAAAAAGGGAATAATGAAACTCACCATACTGTATTTTGTAGTAAAAATACATAGAACGACATTGAACAAGTATAGGGTTGGCCTCGGATTCACGAACCTATAACATTTGCATGTATATTAACACATATAATCTTAATCGAATAAAGTTATTTATTATATCTTAAATTATGTATTATATATATTTAATTTGTGTATATATTTAAAATAATTAATATTTATATGACTTTATTAATATATATAACTTATTATTTTAAAAATACCTAATTTGTTATATATATTTATATAAATAATTATATATAGATTGTAAATATAATTACTTCATACTTATATGTAACATTACTTATAAATATATTTTTATATACATAATATTTAATTAGTAAACTAATCGATAATAGTAATTAAAAGTTGTATTTAATTATAATGATAATATTAGAAATGACAATATTGATAGTAATGATAATTATAATAATAATCGTAATACTGATACTAATGGTAAAATAATAATAATAATAATAATAATAATAATAATAATAATAATATAGAAAAATGATAATTTTTGTAAAGATAATAATAATCATATTAATAATAATATTCGTTACAATAATATCAGTATACATAAACTAATATTAATGAAGATGATAATTTTGATAAAAAAAATGTTGATTTTAAATATAATGAGACTTAGTAAAAAAAATGTTAATAATACTAATACTCACAATATTCATAAATTTATAGTATTACTCATGATATCATTTTTACATTATTTTCGTTACAATGTACTTTTAACCAATACTTTGCTTTACGGTTCGATATCATTTATTCGTTCCTCTCGTTATCGATAATGTAAAAATCTTTTCTAAGCCCTAGAATTTATAGTTTTTAACCATAAATTAATTTGTACCTTATATTATCATAATAACCTTCATGATATCTAATTATAATACTTTTATATTTCTTCTAATAATCATAAATATATTTATTTTCCTAAGTTACTAATAATAACAATAATAATGATGATAATAATAATAATAATAATAATAATACAATAATAATTTATAATAATGATAATAATAAAACTAATAATAGTAATAATAATAGAAACTACCTTAAGGGTATAATCTCCAAAAAAATAACAAATCTGTCCCTGCTAGGACTAGAACCCGTGACCTCTTGATAACCAACCCAACACCCAATCCACCTGCGCCATTTTACTTATCTGTTTTAAAACCCACCAGGAACATTTATAACCCGTATATTGTTATCAACGTACAACCCACTACAGTTTAGGTCACGGCCTGACTTGCACCAACAGCCCAAGATATCTTCGATCCAACAATAATTATTCGATAAATAATTGACCCAAGTTGATAGAATTTTGGTGTTCTGATAAAATCATAAACAGGAATCGACAAATACAACAAAGCAAAAGGGTTTTGGCTTTAATCTACATCAATCTCCTTTTATCATCATATCTTCTTTTACAGCTCATCCCCATGTTTTCTTTCCATCATGACTCACCACTATATCCTTTATTATAAAAGTCTTCATCATCGTTATTTAAAAACAGATAACAGAAGTGTGTTTGCGGTGGTTTCGTTCCATACAAGACGACAGGAACATGATGGCTTAAATCGAATTTCAAACGTAACAATGTAGCAGAAACGGCCACTACTCATCGTCCCTTTCATATTTTATTTCTAGAATAGAAAACCAGCAGGATCAGTCGAAGGTCTGCAGGTTTGCTTGTGAGGTCTTCTTCGAAGGGGAGACATCCATAAACATCGTACAGTAGCAATTCGAGCAGTTTTTAAAGGGGATTGAGGTGTTGATTCACCGAAGGAGAAAAGGGAGACGGAGAGAGAGAGAGAGAGAGAGAGTGGTTGTGGTTGGGTGATCACGGTGGTGGTTTGAAGAGAAACAAGAATATAGGTGTACGTATATATTTTTAGGGTTTGATCGAAACAAGAAAAGAAATAGCTAAGTTATGGTTTGTTGTGGTTGTCGAATGATAGCAGGAAATAAAAATATAATGGTTAGTAGAAGGTGATGTAGAGTGGAGGATGGGTGACGTTTAGGTTTGTAACTGGAGCAGTAACATATTCAACAATGAATATCAATGATACAAGCTGCCATTATCGATCATAAACAGAAACATAGATGAAGTGGGTTTGATGATGGTTTGCGAAAAGTGGTGGAGGTTTATGGTGAAGGTGGTCGTTGGTTGTCGATCAAAAATCCCCAAGGTTGAAGATGAAGCCGGGTTCTTTGTATTTATGTATGTGTAAGTGTATGTAATCTATATTCAAGTGTATATGCATATGTTAATATAGTATAAGATAGATGGTGGTTTTTATCCTTTCCCTCTTCTGTTTTTAATTTTCGCAATTGCAATTTAGGATAGCCTATAATATCTAGCAATCGAATAATGGATGTTAGTACAAGTGATTTAACTGGTTTGTTTGCATTGAGAATTTAATTTCCATCGGGTACACCTTTTGCAGACAACAGGTACAATAAAAAGTGAAAACAATTGTTAACAGATTTGGCTGTATCTTGTGATTCTCTTAACACTCGTAATCGCATTAGAGTCAATAAACAACTTCATAAAGTTTGATTGGGACATGAAACAGAATACCAGGATATCTGTATATGTAATTTGTATAATAATCTGTATTTTATGTATGTATACATATTCATATGTATCTATAATTGTATATCTTGTTTATATCACTAAATCTGTATTTTATATATATACATCGTATATATATATTTATGTATCAGTATCCATGTATTTATATATATGTATATATATATTTATATATATGTATCTATAACTGAATGTTGTATATGTGTATGTTTAATTTATAGTTAATAATTATTAATACTAATTCTATTATCATTTATAATAATACTAATATTAATAATTAACTTTATAATTTTACTAATAGTTTTAATGATATTCACAATAATAATAATATAACAAATCAATTGTATCAAATTAATTTGATAATACTGATATTAATAATGTTTATGAGAGTAATAATATTAATATAACAATTATGTTTTAACTTGTATCATATATTAATTATATAATATTTAATAATCATATAATCATTTTTATTGAATATTTATTATTTATAACTTTTATATATTTTACGATATACATATAATACTAATTAACTATATAAATCATATATGTTTATATATGATTTAATTTAAAATATACATAATTATTTTATATCTTATTTTTACTTATTTCATTTTAATGTTTAAGTTATATTTTATAATTTCAATTTACTATATATATACATACATTTATTTATTTATATATATATATATATATATATATATATATATATATATATATATATATATATATATATATATATATATATTTATTTACAATACCATTGTTCGTGAATCGTCGGGAATAGTCAAATGTCACATGATATATAAAACAGTTCAACAGTTTTGAGATTCAATATTACAGACTTTGCTTATCGTATCGAAATCATATAAAGATTAAGTTTAAATTTAGTCGGAAATTCCCGGGTCATCACAGTACCTACCCGTTAAAGAAATTTCGTCCCGAAATTTGAGTGAGGTGGTCATGGTTAACTATAAAAATGTTTTCATGACGTATATGAGTTGATAAATAGAGTTTTATCATCATTGAGTAATATGGATAAAATGATTCGATTAATCGAAGCGTATGAATGAAGCTATCACAAAAGATCGAAATGAAGAAATGGAGATTTTTCCATAACTTTTGACGTAGTCGCGATTGAATTCCGGAATTCAAGGGATTTAAAGAAAATCTTCGAAATCTGAGAGATTTGATTCTTCGGTGAATAAGGAGATTAAGATCTCTATAATTTAATTCGGTGATCTGCCTCGATTACTCTATCTGATATTTCCATTATAAATTAAACTTCTTCCGTCCCATTACTTTTACCACTCCTATACTTAATTTCCAAATTCAAAAGACTGTGAAAATGCTTAATCCATTTCTAATCCTTGATATTTTTCTAGTTATCATTTCTGTCATCCTTCTTTTCAATTTCCCATCAGAAAAATCTATTTACTTCTACTATTACCTTGGGTGATACTATTCTTAAATCTACCATGTCTTTATATTGCTATTCGTATCAATATACACAGTTTGTAACCTCTGTGTTGTTATTTAACTCTATATTTTCTCTTATATTTTGGAGCTCTTTGCCTTTTTATTATCCTCCCGACCTCTAGTATAGCGAGTAATGGTCCAGAATTCGTAAGTATGGAATTTCGAATAAACATCGTGTTCTAAATAAGAACTAATGTATTAGCACGATTTGATTTATCAAATTACCAGAATCACTGAGAATAGAACTATTAAGAAAATACTTTCTTGATATGTTCAGAAGTTAAGCATAATGAAAAAGTTATGTAACATAGCACGTGATGACGTTAGGATCTGTGAATCATCACGTCCCATTAAAAACTCAGCATGACTTACTTTAATATAATCACGTTGATCAAGTGTCATTATATTATACTAACTCATGCATCAGTTCCCAACATTATTTCAATAACATTCATATTTTAAGCTCGAAAGTTTACAGAATATAGAAACTAACAGTTTCTATATGATGTAATACTGATAGCACTAAGAGATTAATGATTTCAGATAATATTAGTTATGAAAATATATTCAGAAATATCGAAGATATTTATAATGAAAGATACGATAATATCTCGGAATATCTAAGATCAGAGGATAATAGGAACTATTGTCCGCAAGGGTTTAGAGTAAAGAGCAAGATATTCGCTAAAGACTTTAGTAGGCATTGAATCATTTGAATTCTTTGAAGTCAAACTTATTCTTTGTGATTTGTCCACGGCTTTCTTCATAGTTTCGCATAATCTACTTTTCGGTACTAAATTTCTATTGAATGTTTCCAATATAATGATATACAGGAAGTACGAAGAGGTATATAATTTCGGACGAGAACATTTATAAAAATATCCTCAGAAATATCGAAGATATTGATGATGATATTTTTGGAATTTCTAAGTTCGATGGTTGATGGAGAAAGATTTTTCCGCAAGATTTTAACATGACTTCGGAGCAAGATATTCTCTAAAGATTTCAACGGATCCAGAATTATCTTGATTCTTTGAATATAGGGTATGGTCCTTATATTTTTCCTTGGTCTCCTTCATGGTTAGCTCAATCCGTTTTCCAGTTCCAACTTTTCTGAGATTTTCCAACATACTATTCTTTATTATCAAACTTCTGGCTGTTAAGATAGTTTACGGTTGTCTACGGTTTCTGCTGCTTCATTCAGCTTTTTCAATATTCAGATTATTGATTTGTAGACTGGGTGCTTTTCAAAATTTCAGAATGGAAGGTCATTATTCTAAGAGATAGATGTTATATGTATAACTATTGATGTAGATATGCTGTGAGTTTTCAAAGTACTGATTGCCAATTCCTCTACATTTACTGCTACCATATCTGAATCATTGGTTATCGATCCGAGGTGATTTTGTAAAAAAACCCGTCCTTATCCACCTGGACAAAGTCTTCAACATTTGGTTTCATTGTGATGATCGACTCCAAGTAATGTCTTTAGTATGAGAAAATGCACAGCGGAAGACTTAATTCGTACCTGAGAATAAACATGCTTTAAAACGTCAACATAAAGTTGGTGAGACATATAGGTTTTGTTGCTAGCAGCGTTATAACTATGGACCACAAGATTTCATATATTAAACATAATACACTCGCAAGTGTATGTAAAAGTAGTTTAGCACTTGGTAACCATACTTAACATTTAAATCATCGCAGCATATTCTTAAATAATCGCTACACCGTACCAAGTGTAGTATACAGAAACGAAGTACTGTGCAACCGTTGAAAACTGGTTGTCCAGCCTGGTTGGGGTTGTCAAGCCCGATAGATCTATCAACAGGATTCGCGTTTACATTTCTCATGTAAATATTAGCTACCAAGTATAAAGAAATATGCCATGGTACAACTCAGCATAGAATTTATTTTTGATCACTTGTGTCCATAACGTAAATCATAAAATGCATGTATTCTCATCTCAAAATATTTAGAGTTTAAAAGGGACTATATACTCACCGAATGTATTTTGTAGTAAAAATACATATAACACCATTTAACAAGTATAAGGTTGGCCTCGGATTCACGAACCCTTAAAATCCTTTTTCTAAAAAGAAATGCCACTAACGAGACTCGAACCCCCAACCTCTCGCTCACAACAACACACCTTTAACCATGGATCTAATTCTGTTTTCTTGTTTAATACCAGTCTTTAACCTATTTATATTCATTTTGGCCCAATTAAGAACTCGTGGCCCAACAGGAACAACAAATCAGGGTCACGGCCCAACACAGTATTTAAGTCCACGGCCCACTATATAATCAGTCCAAGTATTTATAAAACGCTATATGGTGGCGGTTTTACACTTGAGCCCGATTAGCATAGCCCAGGAACACAAACCAATTTACTATTTATTATCCTATGTTTTCGGTTAAAGTGGTTTACCAAGAACTTTCCCGTAATTTGAAAGGGGACCAATCTTGGTCCACCATACTCTTTAATCACTTAGTGAAAGTGCTTTAAATAAACAAAAGGTTCGATGGTGCATCACTTCATCCTCTCTTGATTCATCATTTAAATAAGAACCGAAGCAAAGAGCATAACGAACTCATAGCAACAATAAAACATAGTGTGGCATGGAATTCGGATTACAGAAGGTTCTTGTTTCTTTTCTTTTTTTTAGAATGGCAATAGTATCTCTGATGTATATGTGTGATTTTGATCCTGTTTATCTTTCTTTTCAACCGAACTATAATCTGACAGGTGTAACAGTTGATTGTGATTTGTGGTAGTTGGTGTTTAACGATGGCTTCACATAGAAACAGAAGAGGGATGGAGAGAGATGGGAGAGAGAGAAAAGGATAGAGAGGTGGCGAGAGGTAATAATCGGCTGTGGTGGTGTGGTTGAGTGGTGAAACAGGAGTTAAAACAAGCAATGACAGCGAGTAGTTCAATCACGATGGTGGCAATGGTTCTAAATGAAAACGTAAATATGTGAGAGAGATGAGAGATTTAGATAGAGAGATGTAGAGAGAGAGAGAGGTGTGTTGGGTTATGGTGGTTGATGGTGGCTGGTAAGTTGAAGCCCACGGTGGTGGTGAGTGGTTGTTGTTTTCAAACATGAAACAGAACAGTAGCAGCGAGGTTTACAGGTGGTCTTGATGGTTGTTTATGGTTCGAACACAGCATACAGGAAAATAGAAGTGGATAACATACATAGTAGTAGGTTCAACAGTATTGGGTGTTCGAATAAGAAAATAGAAGTAGAAACAAACCGTGATTAATTGAATATGGTGGTTTACGATGGTTGAGGGTGTCGTTGGTTAAAAGGGTAGGACAAGAATGGCGAAGCAGAAGAAACAGAAGGATGGTGAAGTGGTGTTTATGACTCCTTTGAAATCTTCCCTATCCCTATCTATCTATATACTCCATGTATATATAAAAAAAAAGAGAGATGTGGATCATAATAAACATTATAATAACATTCACATAGTAATTAAATATCCTCAAATAAGAAACGTGCATAGATATAAAAAAAAATCTGCCGACACTTTAGATATTTTACTTTGCGGAGTGCCATATCGTGTCTATTGCTAAACAGTTGACGTATGAAAGTGTTCCTAAAAATTCCAAATTTTTAGATTAAATATGTTTGATTATTTCACTCATTACCTGTTTGAAACCTGATCAAAAAGGTTCGAAAATTATTTATTTTCTGTTCCAATTTACATGTACGGAATACAAAACTTAGTTCGAAAAAGTAAAAAAAATATTTATCAAATCTATTATCTTTTTATTCAATTTTTGGAACAACTTTTATTTTAAAACTTCATATATATATATATATATATATATATATATATATATATATATATATATATATATATATATATATATATATATATATATATATATATATATATATATATATATATTAGACCTATTTTAGAAATGATTAAACGTCAACCGAAAGTTACAGACATTTACCATTTAAACTCAAAATTAATTATATTTAATATATACTATGTATATATATAAAAAATTTTAAATAACAAAATTTATTACGCAAATAAATATATATATAATAATTAAATTAAATATAACAATATATATACAAGAAATATACATATAAAATAATAGTTTTTTTTATTATTACAATATATTTTATTGTACATATTTATTTAAAATATATATATATATATATATATATATATATATATATATATATATATATATATATATATATATATAATAGTTTATTAATGTTCATGTCATTATATATATTATACATATATTTATATATACACATATTTATATATATATATATCCACACATTTACAAGCAATGGTTCGTGAATCATCGGGGACAGTCAAAGGGTAATTGATTACCTAAATATGGATTTCAAACTTTCTAGACTCAATATTACAAATTTTGCTTATCGTGTCGAAAACATATAAAGATTAAGGTTTAAATTTGGTCGGAAATTTCCGGGTCATTACAGTACCTACCCGTTAAAAAAATTTCGTCCCCGAAATTTGATAGAGATCGTCACGAATAACAATAGGAATGTTTTCATGACGAATATGAGGTAATAATGGAGTTTTATCATTATTGAGAGATATAGATAAAACGATTTGATCATGTGAAGCGCACGAGTGAAACTATCACAAAAGAGTGAAATGAGTAAATAAATATATTCGTTTCAACCGACGGCGTAGTTACTATTGACTTCCGGGATTTAAAAGGTTTAAAGAAAATCTTACGTAATAAGATTTGGTTCTTCGGCAATCAGGATCTTCTTTGATTTAATAAGGCAATCTGTCTCGATTTCTCTATCGGATATTTCACTATAAATTTATCCCTTCATTTTCCTTATTTTTCACAACTCACATCTTCTATTCTTTCTTCCTCAATTTATACCTTAAAGCATTCGCCAATATGCTCCATCCTATTCTAATCCTTGATATCCTCCTAATTTTCACATCTGTCATTCTTCTTTTTCATCTACCACCAGAAGAATCTATTTACTTCTACTATACTCTTGTGTTTATAGTGTTTCTAGTTCTCTCGTGTCTTTATATTGCTATATGCATTGATATACATGGTTTGTAGTTTCTGGGTGGTTGTTGGGTTTTATATTTTCCCTTATATTTCGAATCTCTTTGCCTTTTTATTCTCCTCTCGATCTCTAGTAAAGCGAGTAATGGTCCAGAATTCGTATATATGAAGTTTTTGATGAACATGGTTAATGTTCTAAGAAAGAAATAGTAATGGAACGATTTTGATTTGTCAAATTACCAGAATATCCTGGAAAAGACCGAGTCATCAAGAAATATCTTTCTTGATATTTTTAGAAATTGAATAGAATGTAAGAGCTGTGTAACATGGCATATGATGACGGTACTGTGAATCATCACATTCCATTAGAAACTCAACACGACTTACCGTAATATAATGACGTTGATCAAGTGTCATTATATTATACTAATTCATGCATCAGTTCCCAACATCACTTCAAAACATTCATATTTTAAACTCGAAGGTTTCATAATTTAGAACTAAAATAGTTTCTTTTATGATGTAGTACCGATAGAGCGGAGAGATAATTAATATCGGACGAGAGTATTTTGAAGATATCTTCAGAAGTATTGAAGATATTTTCAATGAAAGATACGATAATATCTTGAAATTTCTAATATCAAAGGATGATGATGAAGATTTACCCGTAAGGGTTTAGATTCAGAAGTAAGGTGTTCGCTAAAGATTTCATCAGATACAGAATCATCTGGATTCTTTGAATATAGGGTTTGATCCTTGTATTTGTTCTTTGTTTCCTTCATGGTGTGCTCAATTCGATTTTCTGTACCAAATTTTCTATCGAGCGTTCCTAATACTTCCTTCTTTATTATCAACTTTTAACCATTAAGACCATCTACAACATGCTGCTTCATCAGCATTTTCAAAGTTAACGGATCCGGATCATCGGTTGTCAAACCAAGGTGGTTTTAGAAGAATTGTATTTTTAGATGATTAAACGCTGATTGTAGCAGGGTGAAACATAAAAGATTTTTCCGATAACGAAGGCGAAAAGACAACGTATATATTTCAAGGTTATAATAAGGTTAGTCCAACTGAAAAGTCGAAGTTGACTTGCTGAAGCTGTGACAAAATTTGGCTACTTTGAAAAGGAATCGTAAGGTTGTTTTTGCTAATAAATAGTAAAGGATTCAACACGGGTACGTGTTAAACTATGGATTTGGGTTCGAGAGTTTTTCAGTTGCATAAATCTTATCTTCCGTAGATGAAGTGCGGCTGGTTCATTCTTCCGATCGAGGTGTTTTCAAAAATCATGAAAGATTTAAACGCGGATTGTAATTGTCGAGGTACAAATGAGGTTTAAGATGAAATCAAGTGGCAAACTTGAAGAATTGTTTAGTTTCATATGTTATAATCAATATTTTAATTCATTTTAATTGTCCAAAGTTAGCAGTCCAATAGTCCAATTGTCCAATAGTCCAATAGTCCAATGAATTCATATATATATATATATATATATATATATATATATATATATATATATATATATATATATATATATATATATATATATATATATATATATATATATATATATATATATATATATATATATATATAATATTTGAATTAATTAACACGTATCGTGACCCGTGTACCGGTCTCAGTATTGATCACAACTCAAACCATATATATATTTTGGAATCAACCTCAACCCTGTATAGCCAACTCCAACATTCACATATATAATGTCTATGATTGTTCCGAAAAATATATATAGATGGGTCGATATGATAGGTCAAAACCTTGTATACATGTCCCGTTATTTAAAGTGCGTAAAATAAATAAATATATATCATGACCCGTGTACAACGTATTGTCTCAGAATTAATCCGACGTATTGTGTACATGTGTCCCGATTTAAAATGCGTAAAAGTAAATAACAGAAATTAAATGACGATAAATTAAATTGCGATAAATAAAATGTAATACAGAATTAACAGTTAGCTGGGAATAGTTAGCTAGGAACAGTTAGCGTGGAATCTTAACAATATTTCAATTAATTAGTTCGTTTGTTTCTAACAAATTTTATTTGTCCAATGTTTTCTTCATTATGCCACTTGTTGAATTCTGATAGATCAAAATCCAAATATGAAATTGAATGAAAATGGTTATTCTGCGGTGAACGGATTCGTATCTTTGTGAATGTAAGTAGGATAGTAAATGAATGTTGAATCAAATTCGAAGAATGTACAATGTACTTATTAATGTGAAATCTAAATATTCCTCGGGTATTACCTACCCGTTAAAATATTTTCATCATTAACAGTTTGTACGAAAGAATTTTTAATCACAATTGCATATATATTTTCTTCGGATGTAATTATGAATTTAATGAGTCAATAGGATATTAAACTCATTTGATTTATCGTTAGTACTTGATTACATGATCTCTAAAGCATTTGAGATTACATAATCGTCATGTCGAACGAAGATAAATGAGGTAAAATGATACGTAAAGCGAAGATAATCGATGTAGAACGATATGTAGAACGAAGATCATACTCGAAGTACAGATGGTGATATTGAAGCGTGTGATATTGATATCCGAGATACAGATTGTGATATTGAGGTTTACGACGCGGTTGTGATTGGGGTGATAAGGGTACTATCGGTGTTGATGATGGTGGTACAGATTATGATGCTGGTGCTGCTGCTGGTGTTTGTAACCTTCGCACCATGTTCTCCAAAGCCACTACCCAAACGCGAAGCTCATTGACTTCTTCTATTACACTGGGGTGATTGTCGGTACGGACGATCGGATAAATAAGATCTAGAATATGAGATAGTATATAGTCGTGACGAGATACTCGGGAAAGGAGAGAGAAAATGGTTTCTCAAACAGGTTCGCCGGTAAGTGTTTCAGGTTCATCGCCAAGAGGTCAGTTCGGTGGATGGAAAGGATCTTCGATGTGGAATGATCTTCGGATATCAGATGATATTCTAGCTATATAGAATATATATATATATAATACTAAAGATTTCGTAGACTACAGAGGAACCTACGGCATATGTCAGATGCGCTAAGATATGAATTTTGTCCATACACTATCGATACAGTAAATGCAGTAAGACGTGTCTTGACTTATGAATGATAGGCAGGCAATTTTCTAAGGATAATAAGCAGATGATTTCCGACTAAAAATGATAAGCAAAACTTTTGACATCCAAACACGGTCGAAGTCCAGACTCACTAATGTATCCTAACAACTTATCAGTTAGACACACTAATGCAGACCTGGTTCGCTAAGACCACCGCTCTGATACCACCTGTAAAAAAACCCGTCCTTATCCACCTGGACAAAGTCTTCAACATTTGGTTTCATTGCAATGATCGACTCTAAGTAATGTCTTTAGTATGAGCAAATGCACAGCGGAAGACTTAATTCGTACCTGAGAATAAACATGCTTTAAAACGTCAACATAAAGTTGGTGAGACATATAGGTTTTGTTGCTAGCAGCGTTATAACTATGGACCACAAGATTTCATATATTTAAATATAATACACTCGCAAGTGTATGTAAAAGTAGTTTAGCACTTGGTAACCATACTTAACATTTAAATCATCGCAGCATATTCTTAAATAATCGCTACACCGTACCAAGTGTAGTATACAGAAACGAAGTACTGTGCAACCGTTGAAAACTGGTCGTCCAGCCCGGTTGGGGTTGTCAAGCCCGATAGATCTATCAACAGGATTTGCGTTTACATTCCTCATGTAAATATTAGCTACCAAGTATAAAGAAATATGCCATGGTACAACTCAACATAGAATTTATTTTTGATCACTTGTGTCCATAACGTAAGTCATAAAATGCATGTATTCTCATCCCAAAATATTTAGAGTTTAAAAGGGACTATATACTCACCGAATGTATTTTGTAGTAAAAATACATATAACACCATTTAACAAGTATAAGGTTGGCCTCGGATTCACGAACCCTTAAAATCCTTTTTCTAAAAAGAAATGCCACGAACGAGACTCGAACCCCCAACCTCTCGCTCACAACAACACACCTTTAACCATGGATCCAATTCTGTTTTCTTGTTTAATACCAGTCTTTAACCTATTTATATTCATTTCGGCCCAATTAAGAACTCGTGGCCCAACAGGAACAACAAATCAGGGTCACGGCCCAACAAAGTATTTAAGTCCACAGCCCACTATATAATCAGTCCAAGTATTTATAAAACGCTATATGGTGGCGGTTTTACACTTGAGCCCGATTAGCATAGCCCAGGAACACAAACCAATTTACTATTTATTATCCTATGTTTTCGGTTAAAGTGGTTTACCAAGAACTTTCCCGTAATTTGAAAGGGGACCAATCTTGGTCCACCATACTCTTTAATCACTTAGTGAAAGTGCTTTAAATAAACAAAAGGTTCGATGGTGCATCACTTCATCCTCTCTTGATTCATCATTTAAATAAGAACCGAAGCAAAGAGCATAACGAACTCATAGCAACAATAAAACATAGTGTGGCATGGAATTCGGATTACAGAAGGTTCTTGTTTCTTTTCTTTTTTTTTTAGAATGGCAATAGTAACTCTGATGTATATGTGTGATTTCGATCCTGTTTATCTTTCTTTTCAACCGAACTATAATCTGACAGGTGTAACAGTTGACTGTGATTTGTGGTAGTTGGTGTTTAACGATGGCTTCACATAGAAACAGAAGAGGGATGGAGAGATATGGGAGAGAGAGAAAAGGATAGAGAGGTGGCGAGAGGTAATAATCGGCTGTGGTGGTGTGGTTGAGTGGTGAAACAGGAGTTAAAACAAGCAATGACAGCGAGTAGTTCAATCACGATGGTGGCAATGGTTCTAAATGAAAACGTAAATATGTGAGAGAGATGAGAGATTTAGATAGAGAGATGTAGAGAGACAGAGAGGTGTGTTGGGTTATGGTGGTTGATGGTGGCCGGTGAGTTGAAGCCCATGGTGGTGGTGAGTGGTTGTTGTTTTCAAACATGAAACAGAACAGTAGCAGCGAGGTTTGCAGGTGGTCTTGATGGTTGTTTATGGTTCGAACACAGCATACAGGAAAATAGAAGTGGATAACATACATAGTAGTAGGTTCAACAGTATTGGGTGTTCGAATAAGAAAATAGAAGTAGAAACAAACCGTGATTAATTGAATATGGTGGTTTACGATGGTTGAGGGTGTCGTTGGTTAAAAGGGTAGGACAAGAATGGTGAAGCAGAAGAAACAGAAGGATGGTGAAGTGGTGTTTATGACTCCTTTGAAATCTTCCCTATCCCTATCTATCTATATACTCCATGTATATATATAAAAAAAAAGAGAGATGTGGATCATAATAAACATTATAATAACATTCACATAGTAATTAAATATCCTCAAATAAGAAACATGCATAGATATAAAAAAAAAAATCTGCCGACACTTTAGATATTTTACTTTGCGGAGTGTCATATCGTGTCTATTGCTAAACAGTTGACGTATGAAAGTGTTCCTAAAAATTCCAAATTTTTAGATTAAATATGTTTGATTATTTCACTCATTACCTGTTTGAAACCTGATCAAAAAGGTTCGAAAATTATTTATTTTCTGTTCCAATTTACATGTACGAAATACAAAACTTAGTTCGAAAAAGTAAAAAAAATATTTATCAAATCTATTATCTTTTTATTCAATTTTTGGAACAACTTTTATTTTAAAACTTCATATATATATATATATATATATATATATATATATATATATATATATATATATATATATATATATATATTAGACCTATTTTAGAAATGATTAAACGTCAACCGAAAGTTACAGACATTTACCATTTAAACTCAAAATTAATTATATTAAATATATACTATGTATATATATAAAAAAATTTAAATAACAAAATTTATTACGCAAATAAATATATATATAATAATTAAATTAAATATAACAATATATATATAAGAAATATACATATAAAATAATAGTTTTTTTTATTATTACAATATATTTTATTGTACATATTTATTTAAATATATATATATATATATATATATATATATATATATATATATATATATATATATATATATATAATAGTTTATTAATGTTCATGTCATTATATATATTATACACATATTTATATATACACATATTTATATATATATATATATATATATATATATATATATATCCACACATTTACAAGCAATGGTTCGTGAATCATCGGGGACAGTCAAAGGGTAATTGATTACCTAAATATGGATTTCAAACTTTCTAGACTCAATATTACAAATTTTGCTTATCGTGTCGAAAACATATAAAGATTAAGGTTTAAATTTGGTCGGAAATTTCTGGGTCATTACAGATTTCAAGAGAATTGTGTTTTTAGATGATTAAACGCTGACGATAATATGGTGGAATATAAAAGGTTCCCCTGTAACAATAAAAGAGCACGCATAAATATCAAGGTTATAGTAAGGTTGTTTCGAACGAAAAAAAAAATCGAAGTTGACTTGCTGGAGCTGTGACAAAATTTGCTATCTTGAGAAGGGATTGTAAAGTTATTTTGGGTAATAATAATGCCAAAGAAGCTAGCACAGATATGTGTTAAACGTTTACTCATGTTCCGAGTGTCTTCATGTGCATAACTATATGCATAAATCTTTCCTCCCGTAGATGAAGTGCGGTTGGTTCATCCTCTCGATTGAGGTGTTTTCAAGAATCATGAAAGGTTTGAACGCGGATTGTAATCGTTAAGATACAAATGAGGTTTAAGATGCAATCAAGTGGCAACCTTGAAGAATTGTTTAGTTTCATATGTTATAATCAGTATTTTAATTCATTTTAATTGTCCAATGTTGGCAGTCCACAGTTAACAATCCAATAATTCATACATAGTTTAATATATAATATTCGAATTAATTAATTCATATCGTGACCCGTGTACATGTCTCAGACTCGATCACAACTCAAAGTATATATATTATTTGAGAATCAACCTCAACCCTGTATAGAGAACTCGATCATTACTGCATATAGAGTGTCTATGGTGATTCCAAATAATATATATAGATGCATCGATATGATATGTCAAAACCTTGTATACTTATCCCGATATTTAAAGTGCGTAAAATAAATAGCAGGAATTAAATGACGATAAATAATGTGCGTAAAGTAAATAACAGAAATTAAATGACGATAAATAAAATTGAGAGAATGTAAATTGCGATAATTAAATTGCGATAAATAAAATGTAATCAGTTAGCTAGGAATAATTAGCTAGGAACAGTTAGCGTGGATTCTTAACAAAATTACTCATAGTTAATTTGTTTGTTTCTAACAAATTTTATTTTGTCAAATGTTTTCTTCATTATGCCACTTGTTGGATTCTGATAGATCAAAATCCAAATATGAAATTGAATGAAAAATGGTTATTCTGTGGTGAACGGCTACGTATATCTGTGGATGTAAGTAGGATAGTAAATGACTATTGAATCAGATTTGAAGACTGTACAGTGTAACTTATTAATGCGAAATCTAAATATTCCTCGGGTATTACCTACCCGTTAAAATATTTTCACCATTAACAGTTTGTACGAAAGAATTTTTAATTACAGTCTTTATGAAAAAATATATATACATATATATTTTCTTCAGATATAATCATGGATTTAATGAGTCAATATGATATTAAACTCATCTGATTTATCGTTAGAACTAGAATACATAATCTCTAAAACATTAGAGATTACATAATTGCCAGGTAGAACGAAGATAAATGATGTAGAACGATATGTAGAACGTTGATTATACTCGAGGTACATAATGAGATGTTGAGGCGTGTGATGTTGAAACTTGGGTTGTTGGTGATACTGGTATTGATGTTGATGGTACTGTTGGTGCCGTTGATGTTGCTGAATCTGGTACGTTTTGCACCATATTTTTCAAGGCTACAACTCGGCGCGTAGTTCGTTGACTTATTATTCCGGGATGATGGTCTGTAAGAACGGGCGAATGAATAAGGTTTAGAATTTTAGATAGAATTTAATCGTGGTGAGATATTCGGCAAATGAGGGTGATAATGGTGTTTCGGACTGGTTCACCGGTAAGTACTTCGGGTTCTTCGTCAAGAGGTAAATTCGGTTGGTGAAAAGGATCGCCTTCTTCGCGTCTCCATTGATTAAGTTGACTACGAACCCATCAGATGAATTGAGGATGGATGATTGGTTGATTCATTCTGGTGACTCTGCTTTCGGAGCTCGAGTGATACTCTATGTCAGAATAGCTGTCGGAATCTAAAGGACTCGAACTGGTTAGGGGATTCATCTCGTACAATTAGATGAAGGATTTTCGATAAGAAATAGAATAGGATGTAGATTAGTACCATGTAATACATAATTTACATATGCATATATAATACTAAAATCTCATAAATTACAGAGGAATCTACGGAATCTGTCAGGCAAAGGTAACAATGACATATACGCTAAGATATGAATTTACAGATACGCTAAGATATGAATTTTGTCTATACACTATTCATGCAATCATTGCAGTATGATGTGTCTAGACTAAAAATGATAAGCAGGTAATTTTTCGACAAAATGATAAGCAAAACTTTTGACATGCAGACACGGTCGAAGTCCAGACTCACTAATGCATCCTAACGACTTATCAGTTAGACACGCTAATGCAGACCCGGTTCACTAAGACCACCGCTCTGATACCAACTGAAAGGACCCGTTCTAATCCATCCGGACGAAGTCCATATTGATTATAAACGATTCTCAACAGTTGATTACATCACGAGGTATTTGACCTCTATATGATACATTTTACAAACATTGCATTCAATTTTAAAAGACAATCTTTCTTTACAACGAAAATTGACGGCATGCATACCATTTCAGAATATATCCAACTATAATTGACTTAATAATAATCTTGATAAACTCGACGACTCTAATGCAACGTCTTTTGAAATATGCCATGAATGACTCCAAGTAATGTTTCTAAAATGAGAAAATGCACAGCGGAAGATTTCTTTCGTACCTGAGAATAAACATGCTTTCAAGTGTCAACCAAAAGGTTGGTGAGTTCATTTGTTTAACATAAATAATCATTTCATAATTTTAATAGACCTCAAGATTTCATATTTCCATTTCTCATAACATACGTCCCATGCATAGAGACAAAAATATCATTCATATGGATTGAACACCTGGTAACCGACATTCACAATATGTATATAAGAATATCCCCATCATTCCGGGATCCTTCTTCAGACATGATATAAATTTTAAAGTACTAAAGCATCCGGTACTTTGGATGGGGCTTGTTGGGCCCGATAGATCTATCTTTAGAGTTCGCGTCAATTAGGGTGTCTGTTCCCTAATTCTTAGATTACCAGACTTAATAAAAAGGGGCATATTCGATTTCGATCATTCAACCATAGAACGTAATTTCGATTACTTGTGTCTATTTCGTAAAACAGTTATAAAAGATTGCGCATGTATTCTCAGCCCAAAAATATATATTGCAAAAGCATTTAAAAAGGGAATAATGAAACTCACCATACTGTATTTTGTAGTAAAAATACATAGAACGACATTGAACAAGTATAGGGTTGGCCTCGGATTCACGAACCTATAACATTTGCATGTATATTAACACATATAATCTTAATCGAATAAAGTTATTTATTATATCTTAAATTATGTATTATATATATTTAATTTGTGTATATATTTAAAATAATTAATATTTATATGACTTTATTAATATATATAACTTATTTTTTTTAAAATACCTAATTTGTTATATATATTTATATAAATAATTATATATAGATTGTTAATATAATTACTTCATACTTATATGTAACATTACTTATAAATATATTTTTATATACATAATATTTAATTAGTAAACTAATCGATAATAGTAATTAAAAGTTGTATTTAATTATAATGATAATATTAGAAATGACAATATTAATAGTAATGATAATTATAATAATAATCGTAATACTGATACTAATGGTAAAATAATAATATAGAAAAATGATAATTTTTGTAAAGATAATAATAATCATATTAATAATAATATTCGTTACAATAATATTAGTATACATAAACTAATATTAATGAAGATGATAATTTTGATAAAAAAATGTTGATTTTAAATATAATGAGACTTAGTAAAAAAAATGTTAATAATACTAATACTCACAATATTCATAAATTTATAGTATTACTCATGATATCATTTTTACATTATTTTCATTACAATATACTTTTAACCAATACTTTGCTTTACGGTTCGATATCATTTATTCGTTCCTCTCGTTATCGATAATGTAAAAATCTTTTCTAAGCCCTAGAATTTATAGTTTTTAACCATAAATTAATTTGTACCTTATATTATCATAATAACCTTCATGATATCTAATTATAATACTTTTATATTTCTTCTAATAATCATAAATATATTTATTTTCCTAAGTTACTAATAATAACAATAATAATGATGATAATAATAATAATAATAATAATACAATAATAATTTATAATAATGATAATAATAAAACTAATAATAGTAATAATAATAGAAACTACCTTAAGGGTATAATCTCCAAAAAAAATAACAAATCTGTCCCTGCTAGGACTAGAACCCGTGACCTCTTGATAACCAACCCAACACCCAATCCACCTGCGCCATTTTACTTATCTGTTTTAAAACCCACCAGGAACATTTATAACCCGTATATTGTTATCAACCTACAGCCCACTACAGTCTGGATCACGGCCTGACTTGCACTAACAGCCCAAGATATCTTCGATCCAACAATAATTATTCGATAAATAATTGACCCAAGTTGATAGAATTTCGGTGTTCTGATAAAATCATAAACAGGAATCGACAAATACAACAAAGCAAAAGGGTTTTGGCTTTAATCTACATCAATCTCCTTTTATCATCATATCTTCTTTTACAGCTCATCCCCATGTTTTCTTTCCATCATGACTCACCACTATATCCTTTATTATAAAAGTCTTCATCATCGTTATTTAAAAACAGATAACAGAAGTGTGTTTGCGGTGGTTTCGTTCCATACAAGACGACAGGAACATGATGGCTTAAATCGAATTTCAAACGTAACAATGTAGCAGAAACGGCCACTACTCATCGTCCCTTTTATATTTTATTTCTAGAATAGAAAACCAGCAGGATCAGTCGAAGGTCTGCAGGTTTGCTTGTGAAGTCTTCTTCGAAGGGGAGACATCCATAAACATCGTACAGTAGCAATTCGAGCAGTTTTTAATGGGGATTGAGGTGTTGATTCACCGAAGGAGAAAAGGGAGAGAGAAAGAGTGGTTGTCGTTAGGTGATCACGGTGGTGGTTTGAAGAGAAACAAGAATATAGGTGTACGTATATATTTTTAGGGTTTGATCGAAACAAGAAAAGAAATAGCTAAGTTATGGTTTGTTGTGGTTGTCGAATGATAGCAGGAAATAAAAATATAATGGTTAGTTGAAGGTGATGTAGAGTGGAGGATGGGTGACGTTTAGGTTTGTAACTGGAGCCGTAACATATTCAACAATGAATATCAATGATACAAGCTGCCATTATCGATCATAAACAGAAACATAGATGAAGTGGGTTTGATGATGGTTTGCGAAAAGTGGTGGAGGTTTATGGTGAAGGTGGTCGTTGGTTGTCGATCAAAAATCCCCAAGGTTGAAGATGAAGCCGG
Source organism: Rutidosis leptorrhynchoides (assembly GCF_046630445.1). NCBI lineage: Eukaryota > Viridiplantae > Streptophyta > Magnoliopsida > Asterales > Asteraceae > Rutidosis > Rutidosis leptorrhynchoides. The sequence continues at coordinate 25,738,767 of NC_092337.1, forward strand.
GTTCTTTGTATTTATGTATGTGTAAGTGTATGTAATCTATATTCAAGTGTATATGCATATGTTAATATAGTATAAGATAGATGGTGGTTTTTATCCTTTCTCTCTTCTGTTTTTAATTTTCGCAATTGCAATTCAGGATAGCCTATAATATCTAGCATTCGAATAATGGATGTTAGTTCAAGTGATTTAACTGGTTTGTTTGCATTGAGAATTTAATTTCCATCGGGTACACCTTTTGCAGACAACAGGTACAATAAAAAGTGAAAACAATTGTTAACAGATTTGGCTGTATCTTGTGATTCTCTTAACACTCGTAATCGGATTAGAGTCAATAAACAACTTCATAAAGTTTGATTGGGACATGAAACAGAATACCAGGATATCTGTATATGTAATTTGTATAATAATCTGTATTTTATGTATGTATACATATTCATATATATCTATAATTGTATATCTTGTTTATATCACTAAATCTGTATTTTATATGTATACATCGTATATATATATTTATGTATCAGTATCCATGTATTTATATATATGTATATATATATTTATATATATGTATCTATAACTGAATGTTGTATATGTGTATGTTTAATTTATAGTTAATAATTATTAATACTAATTCTATTATCATTTATAATAATACTAATATTAATAATTAACTTTATAATTTTACTAATAGTTTTAATGATATTCACAATAATAATAATATAACAAATCAATTGTATCAAATTAATTTGATAATACTGATATTAATAATGTTTATGAGAGTAATAATATTAATATAACAATTATGTTTTAACTTGTATCATATATTAATTATATAATATTTAATAATCATATAATCATTTTTATTGAATATTTATTATTTATAACTTTTATATATTTTACGATATACATATAATACTAATTAACTATATAAATCATATATGTTTATATATGATTTAGTTTAAAATATACATAATTGTTTTATATCTTATTTTTACTTATTTCATTTTAATGTTTAAGTTATATTTTATAATTTCAATTTACTATATATATACATACATTTATTTATTTATATATATATACATATTTATTTACAATACCATTGTTCGTGAATCGTCGGGAATAGTCAAAGGTCACATGATATATAAAACAGTTCAACAGTTTTGAGATTCAATATTACAGACTTTGCTTATCGTATCGAAATCATATAAAGATTAAGTTTAAATTTAGTCGGAAATTCCCGGATCATCACATTATAGCAAGTTTTAATTCCTTCCTAGTGATTTCTTTTATTTCATTAGCGAAATCCTCCTCTGGGTTTACGGAGAGTTGAGATTCCCCGGCTAACACAATTTCTTCTTTAATAGGTATTGGAACGCCCTTTTTAGTTGTGGAAAGAATAGACTCAGTGTCCGATTCAGAATCGTACAAAATGATGGGATTAGAAGAACTCAGCTATCACATAATTGAAACAACAATTATGTTAACATATAAATATATCACATATAATGTTTTTGACAAAATGATAAGCAAAAATTGTTAAAAACATATATGGTCATAGTCCAGACTCACTAATGCATCCTAACAATTACCAGTTAAACACATTAATGCAAATTCTGGTTCCCTATAATGAAATGTCCCGTTCTTATTGATTAAAAACGTTCCATATTAATTAATTTCGTTGCGAGGTTTTGACCTCTATATGAGACGTTTTTCAAAGACTGCATTCATTTTTAAAACAAACCATAACCTTTATTTCATAAATAACGGTTTAAAAAGCTTTACGTAGATTATCAAATAATGATAATCTAAAATATCCTGTTTACACACGACCATTACATAATGGTTTACAATACAAATATGTTACATCGAAATCAGTTTCTTGAATGTAGTTTTTACACAATATCATACAAACATGGACTCCAAATCTTGTCCTTATTTTAGTATGCAATAGCGGAAGCTCTTAATATTCACCTGAGAATAAACATGCTTTAAACGTCAACAAAAATGTTGGTGAGTTATAGGTTTAACCTATATATATCAAATCGTAACAATAGACCACAAGATTTCATATTTCAATACACATCCCATACATAGAGATAAAAATCATTCATATGGTGAACACCTGGTAACCGACATTAACAAGATGCATATATAAGAATATCCCCATCATTCCCGGACACCCTTCGGATATGATATAAATTTCGAAGTACTAAAGCATCCGGTACTTTGGATGGGGTTTGTTAGGCCCAATAGATCTATCTTTAGGATTCGCGTCAATTAGGGTGTCTGTTCCCTAATTCTTAGATTACCAGACTTAATAAAAAGGGGCATATTCGATTTCGATAATTCAACCATAGAATATAGTTTCACGTACTTGTGTCTATTTTGTAAATCATTTATAAAACCTGCATGTATTCTCATCCCAAAAATATTAGATTTTAAAAGTGGGACTATAACTCACTTTCACAGATTTTTACTTCGTCGGGAAGTAAGACTTGGCCACTGGTTGATTCACGAACCTATAACAATATATACATATATATCAAAGTATGTTCAAAATATATTTACAACACTTTTAATATATTTTGATGTTTTAAGTTTATTAAGTCAGCTGTCCTCGTTAGTAACCTACAACTAGTTGTCCACAGTTAGATGTACAGAAATAAATCTATAAATATTATCTTGAATCAATCCACGACCCAGTGTATACGTATCTCAGTATTGATCACAACTCAAACTATATATATTTTGGAATCAACCTCAACCCTGTATAGCTAACTCCAACATTCACATATAGAGTGTCTATGGTTGTTCCGAAATATATATAGATGTGTCGACATGATAGGTCGAAATATTATATACGTATCTATGGTATCTTAATATTACATAATATACAATACAAGTTGATTAAGTTATGGTTGGAATAGATTTGTTACCAATTTTCACGTAGCTAAAATGAGAAAAATTATCCAATCTTGTTTTACCCATAACTTCTTCATTTTAAATCCGTTTTGAGTGAATCAAATTGCTATGGTTTCATATTGAACTCTATTTTATGAATCTAAACAGAAAAAGTATAGGTTTATAGTCTAAAAAATAAGTTACAAGTCGTTTTTATAAAGGTAGTCATTTCAGTCGAAAGAACGACGTCTAGATGACCATTTTAGAAAACATACTTCCACTTTGAGTTTAACCATAATTTTTGGATATAGTTTCATGTTCATAATAAAAATCATTTTCCCAGAATAACAACTTTTAAATCAAAGTTTATCATAGTTTTTAATTAACTAACCCAAAACAGCCCGCGATGTTACTACGACGGCGTAAATCCGGTTTTACGTTGTTTTTCGTGTTTCCAGGTTTTAAATCATTAAGTTAGAATATCATATAGATATAGAACATGTGTTTAGTTGAATTTAAAAGTCAAGTTAGAAGGATTAACTTTTATTTGCGAACAAGTTTAGAATTAACTAAACTATATTCTAGTGATTACAAGTTTAAACCTTCGAATAAGATAGCTTTATATGAATGAATTGAATGATGTTATGAACATCATTACTACCTCAAGTTCCTTGGATAAACCTACTGGAAATGAGAAAAATAGATCTAGCTTCAAAGGATCCTTGGATGGCTTGAAAGTTCTTGAAGCAGAATCATGACACGAAAACAATTTCAAGTAAGATTTCTACCCGAAATAAGATTGTTATAGTTATAGAAATTGAATTAAAGTTTGAATATGATTATTACCTTGTATTAGAAAGATAACCTACTGTAAGTAACAAAGGTTTCTTGATCTTGGATGATTACTTGGAATGGATTTAGAAAACTTGGAAGTAAACTTGCAATCTTGGAAGTATTCTTGATTTTATGAAACTAGAACTTTTGGAATTTATGAAGAACACTTAGAACTTGAAGATAGAACTTAAGAGAGATCAATTAGATGAAGAAAATTGAAGAATGAAAGTGTTTGTAGGTGTTTTTGGTCGTTGGTGTATGAATTAGATATAAAGGATATGTAATTTTGTTTTCATGTAAATAAGTCATGAATGATTACTCATATTTTTGTAATTTTATGAGATATTTCATGCTAGTTGCCAAATGATAGTTCACACATGTGTTAGGTGAATCACATGGGCTGCTAAGAGCTGATCATTAGAGTGTATATACCAATAGTACATACATCTAAAAGCTGTGTATTGTACGAGTACGAATACGGGTGCATACGAGTAGAATTGTTGATGAAACTGAACGAGGATGTAATTGTAAGCATTTTTGTTAAGTAGAAGTATTTTGATAAGTGTATTGAAGTCTTTCAAAAGTGTATGAATACATATTAAAACACTACATGTATATACATTTTAACTGAGTCGTTAAGTCATCGTTAGTCGTTACATGTAAATGTTGTTTTGAAACCTTTAGGTTAACGATCTTGTTGAATGTTGTTAACCCATTGTTTATTATAACAAATGAGATGTTAAATTGTTATATTATCATGATATTATGATATATAATATATCTTAGTATGATATATATACAGTTAAATGTCGTTACAACGATAATCGTTACATATATGTCTCGTTTCGAAATCATTAAGTTAGTAGTCTTATTTTAACATATGTATTTCATTGTTAATACACTTAATAATATATTTACTTATCATTTAACATAATTAACCAAGTGTATCAATATCTTAATATGATTCATATGTACCTAGTAAGACGTTGTTATAACGATAATCGTTATATATATCGTTTTCGAGTTTCTTAAATTAATAGTCTCATTTTTTATGTATATAACTCATTGTTAAAATAACTAATGAGATACATACTTATAATAAAATCATGTTAACTATATATATAACCATATATATGTCATCGTATAGTTTTTACAAGTTTTAACGTTCGTGAATCACCGGTCAACTTAGGTGGTCAATTGTCTATATGAAAACTATTTCAATTAATCAAGTCTTAACAAGTTTGATTGCTTAACATGTTGGAAACACTTAATCATGTAAATAACAATTTCATTTAATATATATATAAACATGGAAAAGTTCGGGTCACTACATATAACCTCAAGCTCGAATACCAACTGTAACGACCCGTCAAAATCGCTATTGACGCGGCAGGTTAATCATTGATTTCACAGTGAGGTTTTGACCTCTATATGATACGTTTTGATAAAATATTGCATTCATTAAAATAAGTGACTTCCTAAACATAGAAAGTTATAAACATGTGGGCGAGTGCTTAGGTATAAGCAAATCCCCAAAATACATAAGTTTTTATTTTACAGGTTGACATCACAGTCAAATTATTTATTACACAACGTAGTTTTGTTTCGAATGCAATAAACTTTATACAAAGCATGAGAGACTCCATGCAGGCAACAAGCATATCACAGTGGAAGCAGTCTAAGGACCTGAAAATAAAAACATGCTAAAAATGTCAACACGAATGTTGGTGAGTTATAGGTTTAATTGCTCGAGTCATAAATATATAAAGATGGACCACAAGATTTCTTCAAAAGTTTATCAATAGATTCTACATAACAGAGCACCCTGGTAACTAAACTTAACGTTATAATGATAATTACCCTATTTGTTTTAATACACGCAAACCAACGTGTCATAAACTCAAATAACATACGTCCGTTAAAAGGCTAGCGCTCTAGCTCGGACGGGGATGTCAAGCCCTATGGATCCATATACAATTATCCGCGCCCACCAGTCCATATCCTATGTACTGGCAGCAACTAGTTACCAAAGCTAAGGGATTTTCGGTTTAACTCAGTGTAGAATTAAGTATATACTTGTGTCCATTGCATTTAAAATAAATTGCATGTATTCTCAGCCCAAAAATATTTAAAGTATTTAAAAAGGGATCTATAAACTCAAGGTTCAATATTGAGATTCAATATTGTAGACAAATTGCATAGACGTAATGATAGTAGACGACTGTATGGTTGGCCTTGGATTCAAGAACAATACCCAGAATAATACCCAATATTTTCTTAGTTTAAAACGGTTTGAAACTCGAATTAAAACACTCGCGTATCACTTGTTTATAGAATATTTTTACTAATATTAAAAATGTAAAAAGAAAATAAATAAATATATTAAATAAAATAATTAATATAAAATATATGTATATGTGTTTTGAAACTCTCGGTTAGCAAAACAATATGAAGTGTATTTGTGGTTATGTGGTCGAACAAAACATTAGTATATATATATCATTGAGACTTGATGATCACGTGGGCAAGAAAAGGATTAGCATTCATATATTATATATAAATTGTGTACCAATCTCTATCCATCGGTCCACAACTTAAAAATAATGCAACAAGCTTACAAAAATACAAGCCACCAAATTTTGTTCTTTTATGTCACAATGAAACAAGAGAAAAAGAAAAATTGAGTCCGTGACTTTTTCTTGTACACATATTTTGTTCTTTTATGTCACAATGAAACAAGAGAACAAGAAAAATTGAGTCCGTGATAGTTTCTTAAATTTATTTATGTATGTAGATTTATGGCATATGGCTGGAAATAAAAAAAACATGGGACCAGCATGAGACCACTATACATAAACTAAGTGAGACGTAGACACGTGCATGAAATATGATGATAATATGGATATAATGCATGCATTATAGCTAGATTTATGAGACGTGGACACCACTTCGATCTCACAAAAAAAAATATAATATCCATCTAAATCTTGTACTATTCTTCTCGTGAGGTAGCAAAAATAAACAAAAAAAATATCACCATCAATCTAACATGGAAAGTAGAAAACAAAAAGAAAAACTTGTGACTTCACATAAAAACAAAGGCTCGTGAATTAGGTTTGACAATTTCCATTTTCTTTTTCTTTTTATTATTTTTTTTTTATAAAAACAGTATTATTTGATTATCTAAAATCACACCAACTAATCATTATGATTAAAGACTTGCTTCAACATTTTTATAATAACACATGGTTCAATATGAATTGCAGGAAAACCCGAATTACATATTGGTACTAACACATGAACCAAATAATTTTTATTAATATTTTAAATAATTTGAACCTAATTATTATCATAAATAAATATTAAACTTTAATATTTTAATTACCGTTACTATATTTATATAGTTACATTTAAATTTCGTGTTATTATAATATTTTCCACTTAGAATGATTTTGTCCTAAAAATCAACGATCAAGAAACTTAGTTATACCACTTTATGTTTCATGTGATTTATGAAATGAAATGACTACTTTTTCATGAATGCTACTTAACATGTCAAAATTACTATAATTATCAAATATGGATTGAGAATTTTGAGGGTTGTAATAACATATCACTTAAGAATCGTATAGAAACAAAAGTTTACATATTTAGTTATAACAATTAAATCGCATAATATTTTATCAACGTCTTTCAACTTATTATATATATATACATATCTATTTATAAACCGTTATTCGTGAATCGTCGGGAATGATCGAATGGTAAATGAATGTGTAAACTAGTTCAAAAATTTTTAAGACTCAACATAATAAGTTCGTTTATCATGTCGGAAACATTTTATCCTGTAATTAATTTAATAAAGCGGAAATTTTTCGGGTTATCATATAAAGTTCCGGTCAAAGAACTTCTAGAAGCTGAAAAGGCTAATGTAGGAACAATGTTGCAGACGGTGGTTAGTTATGAATTGAGAGAGGCGTCCGGGAAATTAAATGGTGGGGTTGTTACCCTTCGTTATATGTTTAGTGAACCTAGGAAGAAGAGAGATGATGGTGATTGGTTGTTGGTTGTTGGTTGTTGGAATGTCGTTGTTGGTATGTGGTGCTATAGTGTGATCATGGGTATATTTTAATCTTATTTTTCTTACTTTATTTGATTGATATGATTATGATTATATGATTTTATTTGATTGTACATACAATAATGGAATTTTGGTGTTGGAAGTTAAACAAGTTGTATCTCTACAATAAAGTTAATTGACAGGTGATTCTTACCACACAAAAAAATTGTTAATTTTACAAGGTGGGTTTTATCCATGTGATTACACTAATATGTTAGGATAAACGTAAACATCTATATCTATATTCTATATTATATATAATAACAAAGTCAGTTTTAGCTAATCATTTTAAAAAAAATTTACTTGGCAAAAAATGAACCATTAGATTCAATCTCATCTTTCAATAACAACCATTGATTAGATTGATCACTCATCAATTGTGTCTCTCATCATTTTTCATTGTTTGTTTACAATATTACCCTCTATATTACCCGTCCCAAGTAAAAATGTGGGGTCTATGCCACTCTTTTCATTCTCACAAAAATCAATAAAAAAAACACGCTTCTTCTTTTTCTCTGAAGAAATCTTACGGAACCAGGCGGTTGACGATGCACTTGATGTTGCAATTAGGGTTCGTAAGTTTGAACCAAGCAGTTGACGATTCATTATGGTTCGTAAGTTGCAATCGTCAATCAAAAACGTTGCTTCCCGTTTTAATATCAAATTAGGGTTCATATGGTGCAAACGATTTCAGTCATCAATATTCGCGATAGTCTGATTGCTGAAAAAGGACATGTTTATTTTTTGTTAAAACCCTACTACTGTTCTTTGCTTTTTTTTTTTTAAAAGTCTTAAGCTATTATTTTTTGGTAAAACCCTAATACTACTCTTTGATTTTTTTATCAGTATTTTTATTTTTGATTTGATGCTTCCGTTTTGATTTATACTAAAATAAATTATGTAACAATTTAGTAATTGTACCTGTGTTTCTTGAATGTTGATCAAGTATTGAATTGTTAAAGATCTAATGCTTTTTGATTGATTTTCAATAATACCCAACTAAAAGCTACAAAGAATTCGTGGAAGTTTCTGGTAAGAAAATGTAAGTTTGTTTTTGTTCAGATGAGATGTTTGATGATGTAACTGAGCGAAACTGATTTGGGAGTATGTATATGTGCTGCATAGTTTTATTAGTTTGATATATATTGATTTGATAAGATATGTGCGTTTGAATTGGTTTGATGTTAATGTAATTTACTTAGTGGACATTATAGTTGATTTTTCTGTTAATTTTTAGTTGTTTAGAATGAAAATGGATCATGAAAAGTTGTTTAATGGTAGGATTTTTTGAGATGCTACTATAGGATAATTAAAATGTATTTAAATAATCAGTATAAGGAATGGGTTTGATTAACCATGTTCATGGATTTTCAGGTGACAATACGTACTTTATAGTTGACAAATGAAAAGAATGATGCTATGAACAATGGGGCATAAGACAACTAAATAGTGAGACCTCTTTTTTCTCTGATCTCTAGTAGTTCAATTTAAGAAAACTTCAGTAAAAATAAATCAAACTGGTCAAAATTCATCTTTGTTAACATAATCAAGATTCTTTACAATAATAAGCCCATCTTTGTTACGAAACATGGTCAAAATTCATCTTTCTTAACATTATCAAAATTTGATTGTGCTTCTATCCACATCTTCTATATACTTTTGCAGGAAATTCTGCACCCAAACTCTACGAAAAAGGTGATATTTTACAATAAGTTAGTGTGGTAAATATGATTATAGAGTTTATAGTATTTTAATGTAGCATTTAATAATTCGGGAAGTTTTATTCGTTGAACTTGAACTTTGGGTAATTGGGACATTTTATCGAATAATATAACTCGAATCGACTCATTCATATTTGTATGGGTCGAAATTACCACCTATAAGTTACATAAACATTAAAAATTTCTTATTTTTATTTCTTTTTTCTGCTCTTTCTTGCACTGACATGACAAAAGGAGATGGAATCAAAGCTCATAGCAATTTTATAAGCTAGAAATCAACCTGTTGTTGATGGTCAACCGAATAAGTTTGTAACCTATGCATCATCAGAAGCTCAAAGTCTTTCACAAGTAAGTACTTTTTCGATTAAACCCCATAACTCGTCTAATAAAATGATTTAGGAGGTTGTATGTGTAACAACCCTGATTTTTCCGTTACTTCCGTTAACCTTCTGTTAGTTTATTTAACGGCGATTATTTAACTTTTATGCGTTTATGTGTATTAAATGCGTACTTGATCTTCGGAGAGTTTCAATAATTAATATGGGTTGATATTAATTCAAATAAATATTTCGGATAATAAAATACGATAAAAATGATACGATTTTGATAATAGCTTTTTGAGCAACGAAACGCTCAGGTTTATTTTAATAATTAATTTTATTAATTATTAACTTTTTAAAATATTTAATTTATTGGGTTTTTAATAAATTAAACAATTGGTTGCGTTTAACGATCGGGTTAGCGTTTCGGACCTTCGGTACGACTAAACGGCACTTAAAACGGACCACGATTACACGGGATTGCAAAACGAGAGCGCGGGAACCCCATGTGGGCCATATTCAGCCGACCCCCCTCCCCCTCCCCTTATTTTGTTAATTTTTAGCTTAATGGAGGGAGTTAAGTGCAATTAGTGGTAATTAGTCCATGTATAAATTAACTAGTAACTTGTATTCTTTCCCAAAAACCTAAAAAAAAAAAAAGAAGCAGTCAATCCCTCCCTGGCCTCTTTGGCCGTCGATCACCATCACCATACCATCACCTTCAATTTTCACTTTTTGATTAAACCTCAAGAACAAACGTTGCAATTCTCGATCTCCTCTACGCGTTGGTATAATTCTTTTAGCGATCTAAGGTATAATTGCATAAACCCTAATTCTTAAAATCTGATTTTCATAAGAGTTTCATAGTTATGTTGTCAATTTCTCAAGTCTATACGCGTACGTGTTAATTGTAATCGTTATTTTGATTGTTTGATGCGCTAGGGTTTAAAAACGAATTTGTATTTGCTTGATCAGAAAAATTAAGTTTTTCAAATGTTAATTATTATTTTATAATCAGATTCCTTGCGAAAAACTATTGAGTTTAGGCTTTGGATTCGCTTGATTTCGTTTCCGTATGATTAAGTTATGTCAATTTGAATTATCGTTGTGTTTTTGTTGCTTGATCAGAAATCTGGTATTAATAGACAACGAATTGGAAGGTGAGACTTATACCACTGGAAATATAATTTAAAAACACTCAATTTAGACTAGGATATCATGTCGTTTGCTTATGTATAGCCCGAGATATGCTCGAATTAGTGTAAAAATAGTTTTATACAGCACTTGCATGAAAATAACCTTGTATGATAAAATGTGTTAATCTCTGTGGTTAAAGCTTTGCATATTTGAAAATTAGACAAAAATTACTTCATCTTTCATGTGGATATCATAGGCTAATTGTATCTATATCTTCGGATAATCGCGTGCGAATGTGACTAACTAAATGAGAATCGAATCTGCAAATTGCTCACGGTTTTGTACTCTGTGGATTATGTGAATTGCATGAGCATGTATTCTTCTGGAAAATGAAACTTAACATAATATTTGATTTATTGTTAGTTTATGTAAATCTATAAAACCTTATGCATTGGGCACAATAGAGCCATACTTTATGTGAATTCTGATTTGAGCTGAAAACTGAATGTTCAACTTGCACGAATAAACTGTACAAATTGGCTAAACAAAAGTTGCTATATTTTTGATATGTGTTACTTTGTTTTGTCCTTGAACTATGTCCACTGTTCTTGTATCAATTTCATGTTCCTAACTCTAGTTATAGCCAAAATGAAATCAGTGAACGGTCAGAAACTGACTTGGCAAACCCCAAATGTATCCCTTCTGATTCCTGACTTTTAATTGGCGTATGAGTCCCTGGCTGGACTTTTTGGAATCAATTTTAAGTATATTTATGATCTGGAGTTTTTCATATTTATATGAATTTTGTACTATGAGATAATGTGCCAAGTATGCTACGTGTTCATAAACTTTGTGCATGACGATAAACTGAAATTGTGAAAATGATCATTCATGACCTAAAACGTATTGTTTGACTTAGGTTTGACATGTTGACCAATATTTGACATGAACCTACTGATGTTGACTTTAGTTGACCACATTGACCAATTTTGACTTTCGGTTTGACTTCGGTTGACTTTGTTTGACTTGCATGATATAGTTGACTTTTACTTTGAAACGCGTCGAGTCGAACAATAAGACAACGTACACTATGAAACCACACTTATATAAGATACATATATTGACCAACCTACACACGTATACTTAGGTTGCATTACTCGGCTATAAACCGTACAAGTTAATTCTTCACTTTTCAATCCGAGCTTATTCAAATGTGAGTCTACAGTCCCGGTTTTTACATATTTTCAGGGATGAGAATACACGCTGTTATATTTACATTTTCAAATACTTTTTATTGACATGAGTACTACACATATGCATAATGAGTTTGCTCAAAAAGCCTCTAGCTTGAATACTTTTAATACCATCGGTGTAAGCACAATTTAGATGGACGGATCCGTTAGGTTGACAACCTCACCCGCTATAAAAACTGTGGTGCATTTACTTTAAACATTAAATACATTTGACCAAGTGTATAACATTTTACGAGGTAAGGCGGGTATAGTGGCTTCTATACTCGGGTCATTGCTAGTATTCAGGTGCTCGGTTTATGCAAACGATAGAATCTCGTGGTCAAGGAAACTAAACTATTTTTTTCTGATAACTGTTTTTCAGATACTGTTACATTACTTTAAACCTGTAGATTCACCAACATTATTTGTTGACCTATTTTTGCGTGTTGTTATTCTCAGGTCCTTAAGAGGTATGCTTCCGCTGTGTTTGCTGCATGACTGGCCGTAGAGTCAGCATTTGATTTTAAAGAACATTATTTACTTTCGCATTTAAAACTTTTATACTATTTAAATACTGTTGGCTTGTGGTTACGATCACACCAGTGTTTCTATTTTGGGATTATTGACTTATGTTTTTAAAAGTTAATTTTTAAATAAAATTAAATGCGATTGCTTTAAACGTCTCATATAGAAGGCGTAACTGTTAACTGTGGGGCCTGGATTAACGTGCCGTCAGATGGTAATTTGGCGGGGGGTTAAAGTTGGTATCAGAGCCAAACGGTTACCTAGGACTAGGCTGCATTAGAGAGTCGAACGCTAGGACAACTAGTGCGTCTGGACTGTAACCCTAGACTAGTTAAGCTACATAGACTGTAGTTACAATACTTACTACTTTACTTGATTCTATATCTGCTTAGTATATCATATATGTTTATATATAAATGCTACTATTATTATATATTAGATGTTCTAATGTGAGCGTGCTTCCATGCTGACACCAGATGAAGTATCTTCATGATGTTTACTTAAGTGCTTGGGATGCAGATACCGAGTCCGATACTTCCGTGACTGCTCGGGATACTCTTAGACCTTGTACTGATGAAGAGAGATTATCTGAAACTGCTGGGCAGCCTGAGACCAAAGAGGACGAGGAATATTCCAATGCCGAGGATAACCCTTTGTTTGATTTTCTCGACCGAGAGGATTCTGATGAAGAAGAGGAACCCGTGAATGAGGAAGATTCTGATGAAGAAAAGGGATCCGAGAAGGAAAAGGATTCCGAGGGTGAAGAAAATTCTAAGGAACTGCTCACTACTAAACCAAGACTCCAGGATCCGATTATACCTATCACTACACCTACTACCCTTACCGAATCTCGTGTATTGCCACCCGCCAAGAATTTCCGTAAGCGTAAGATTACATTTAGTTCTCATGACAATGATACTACATGCTACTATGGCTCAAGTACTCCCCTACCTCGTGTTGTTCATCACCGTTCTAATATACCAACTACTAGTGTTGCAAAGCCTTCATCATCCCCTACCGATGAAATTCGAGAGTTAAAGGATATTGTTAGGATTTTGGTAGCCAGAGTTTCAGTGTTAGAAGAGGAAAAAAAAGCCACAGCAGCCATCCAAGAAGACTATGAACGCCTTAGCGAAAAGTATGCTAACCTGCACGACGAGTTGGCCGCATTCAAAGAGCGTATCGGACCAAGTTTCCTCCATTTAGAGCGGAAATTTCCAGATGAAGATGACTCTGAGTGAGATTGAGTTTATCTTAATGTATGTTACCTACAGTACCTTGTTTCGTGTTAAGACTAGCAGACGTGTTTCATTATTTGTTTTGTGAGACATATTCAATCACTTCGAGACCTTTTATTGTACTTTCATATTTTGAATGCTATTCCTTCTATTTTATTCGTGCATGTGTTGTTGAAAGTTGTTCATACCATTACTACAATTTATTTACACTAAGGTCATGTCGTTTAGACAGTTACACTAACGTTGATTTAAACTAAAACACGAGTGTCATACACTTTCTTTACATGTTGGTATAGGATAGCGTACAGTCAACTCTGAAATTTTTATACAATATAAGTACAGCTCTGTTTGCTTGAAATACACGTCAGAGATTTCGTAGTGAAGTCCCTTATAACTCATCTAAATAACCGTCCCTAACGTTTCGTAGGAAAAGTCGCATTAAATCAAAACGCATGTGACTGTAACTCTGAAATTTTACAGCACTTATTTAAGTATAGGGAACTTTGTCAATTTTTATAAAGTCATGGAAAAATCGTATGATGGTGAATTTCGGGTCTAAATTCAGAAGTTTTTCGAGGCCGATAACGTTATCATCTCAGATTTTCAGTTTAGTATTTCTTCCAGTGGGTAAAAGTACACGTAGATTCTCGCTACGTGCAGTGGATTAACCGTACGTGTTTTGCTAATCTGAACTTGTGAAGTAATGTCGAAATAGAAGTATGAGTCGGCGTAATGTAATGACCGGGATTATATTACGGTAACTTATATGGAAGTTTCGACAGCATGACATAAGGAATGGGAGGCTAGTCAAAGAAAATTTTTCTAATTTGCACTGCTTATAAAATGAACCTAATAGTCTCTCATAACCTATCGATAATATACGTACATACTACAACTCATCACTAATGACCCCACTTGTTACTACGTATCATTAGTTGATATATATTGAACATACCCATCATCTCATATTGCAATTCCTTACTATATATCATTGCCAACCGCTATTCAACACTATTCTTCACTCCTAGTCGATTCAATCACCACTCGTTTCTGGTCTATTTCTATAACATTGTTTCATCGACGCTAGCACGTTATGCTATTTTATACTAAGGAACACCCCAAATGGTGAGGAACATTAGGGCCATCATGTGTGATCTATGAATTGTGCAAGAAAGCAACCACATGGCCAAATACATTAGATTTGGAGCTCCGGTCCTGTTTGTTAAGAAGAAGGATGGATCGATGAGATTGTGTATCGACTACAAAGAATTGAACAAGCTGACAATCAAGAATTGGTATCCGCTACTGAGGATTAATGAGTTATTTGATCAGCTGCAGGGATCCGGTTGTTATTCGAAGATTGATTTGAGATCCGGGTATCACCAATTGAGAGTCAAAGAAGCTGATGTCCCGAAGACAGCGTTTAGAACACGTTATGGGCATTATGAGTTTACAGTAATGTTGTTTGGTTTGACGAACGCACCAGCAGTGTTCATGGACCTCATGAACCGTGTGTGTAAGCCATACCTAGATAAATTCGTCATTGTGTTTATTGATGATATATTGGTATACTCCAAGAACAAGGAAGAGCACGAACAGCATCTACGTTCGATATTGACTATGCTTAGAGAGGAGCAGTTGTATGCAAAGTTCTCTAAGTGTGACTTTTGGTTATCAGAAGTACAATTTCTTGGCCATGTTGTAGGGGCCAATGGAATACAGGTCAATCCAGCAAAGATTGAGTCGGTTAAGAATTGGGAAACTCCAAAGACGTCAACGCAGATTAGGCAATTTTTGGGTCTAGCTGGTTATTACCGGAGATTCATTGAAGGATTCTCTCTCATAAGGGCAAGAAGTTTGAGTGGTCAGAACCGCAAGAGACTGCATTTCAGTTGTTGAAGGAGAAGTTAACAACTACACCAGTATTGTCTATACCCGAGGGAAGTGAAGATTTTGTTGTTTATTGTGATGCCTCACGTCAAGGAATGGGTTGCGTGCTTATGCAACAAAACAAGGTTATTGCTTATGGATCGCGTCAGTTAAAGATTCATGAGTAGAACTACACTACACACGACCTTGAGTTAGGAGCTGTTGTCTTTGCACTTAAAATGTGGAGACACTACCTGTTTGGAGCCAAGTTCACTATCTTCACCGATCATAAGAGTTGACAGCACATATTCGATCAGAAACAGCTCAACATGAGATAACGACGTTGGATGGAACTACTTAACGATTATAACTGCGAACTTCAATACCATCCGGGCAAGGCGAATGTTGTGGCAGATGCCTTAAGCAAAAAGGAGCGATAGAAACCTCTTAGCGTTAAAGCGCTTAACATAGTTGTCCGTACGAATCTCACATCACAAATCCGCGAAGTACAACAAGAAGCCATGAAACAATAAAATATCGATGTTGAATTTCTCAAAGGGATGGATAAGAAGTTTGACATCAAGGAGGACGAAACACGGTACTTTGCTAACCGAATTTGGGTACCAAAGTTTGGTGGATTGAGAGAACTAGTGTTGGAGGAAGCACACAAGTCGAGATACTTAATTCATCCGGGATCAGATAAGATGTACCAAGATTTGAAGGCGTTTTATTGGCGGCCGAATTTGAAAGCTGACATTGCTACCTATGTCGGGAAGTGCTTGACTTGCGCCAAAGTCAAGGCTGAACATCAGAAGCCATCAGGATTATTAACTCAACCTAAGATTCCCCTGTGGAAGTGGGAAGGTATTTCCATGGACTTCATCACGAAACTGCCGAGAACGGCGGGAGGTCACGATACTATTTGGGTTATCGTGGATTGTCTCATTAAGTCCGCACACTTCTTACCGATAAGGGAAACTGATAAAATGGAGAAGTTGGCTCAGATCTACATTAAGGAAGTCGTCTCTAGGCATGGAGTGCCTATATCCATTATATCCGACCGCGACAGCAGATTTACTTCCAGATTTTGGCAATCATTGCAGAAAGCAATGGGGACTCGTTTAGATATGAGTACAGCATATCACCCCCAGACGGACGGCCAGAGCAAACGAACTATTCAGACTTTTGAGGACATGCTGAGAGCATGTGTCATTGATTTCGAAAACGGATGGGATAAGTATTTACCACTAGCTGAGTTCTCATACAATAACAGCTACCATGCGAGCATTAAGGTTGCACCTTTTGAAGCATTGTATGGAAGGAAGTGTAGATCTCCTGTTTGTTGGAGCGAATTGGGAGATAGTCAGTTGACAGGTCCTGAGATTATTCAGGAGACAACTGAGAAAGTTCTACAGATTCAGGAATGACTAAGGACGGCTCGAAGTCGTCAAAAGAGTTACGTCGATGTCAGACGGAAGGACATATAATTCCAAGTTGGTGATAAGGTTATGCTTAAGGTATCACCTTGGAAGGGTGTTGTACGATTTGGGAAACGAGGTAAACTGAGTCCTAGATATGTTGGACCGTTTGAGATAACTGAAAGAGTTAGACCGGTAGCTTACAGATTGGAACTGCCGCAAGCACTCAGCGGTATTCATGACGTTTTCCATGTATCCAATCTAAAGAAGTGCCTAGCCGATGATAATTAGATTATTCCTTTAGAGGAACTACGTATCGACGACAAACTTCATTTTATTGAGGAACCTGTTGAAATCTTGGGCCGTGAGGTCAAACAGTTGAATCAAAGCAGAATTCCTATCGTTAAAGTTCGGTGAAACGTGAAAAGAGGACCAGAGTTCATGTGGGAGCGTGAAGACCAGATGAGGCTGAAATATCCGCAACTGTTTCCCGAGGAAACTACTTCAGCGGACGATCACTAAAATTTCGGGACGAAATTTTCAATAACAAGTGGGTAATGTAACAACCCTGATTTTTCCGTTACTTCCGTTAACCTTCCGTTAGTTTATTTAACGGAAATTATTTAACTTTTATGCGTTTATGTGTATTAAATGCGTACTTGATCTTCGGAGGGTTTCAATAATTAATATGGGTTGATATTAATTCAAATAAATATATCGGATAATGAAATACGATAAAAATGATACGATTTTGATAATAGCTTTTTGAGCAACGAAATTCTCGGGTTTATTTTAATAATTAATTTTATTAATTATTAACTTTTTAAAATATTTAATTTATTGGGTTTTTAATAAATTAAACAATTGGTTGCGTTTAACGATCGGGTTAGCGTTCCGGGCCTTCGGTACGACTAAACGGCACTTAAAACGGACCACGATTACACGGGATTGCAAAACGAGAGGCCGGGAACCCCATGTGGGCCATATTCGGCCAACCCCCCTCCCCCATCCCCTTATTTTGTTAATTTTTAGCTTAATGGAGAGACTTAAGTGCAATTAGTGGTAATTAGTCCATGTATGAATTAACTAGTAACTTGTATTCTTTCCCAAAAACCTAAAAAAAAAAAAGTAGCAGTCGATCCCTCCCTGGCCTCTTTGGCAGTCGATCACCACAACCATACCATCAACTTCAATTTTCACTTTTTGATTAAACCTCAAGAACAAACGTTGCAATTCTCGATCTCCTCTACGCGTTGGTATAATTCTTTTAGCGATCTAAGGTATAATTGCATAAACCCTAATTCTTAAAATCTGATTTTCATAAGAGTTTCATAGTTATGTTGTCAATTGCTCAGGTCTATACGCGTACATGTTAATTGTAATCGTTATTTTGATTGTTTGATGCGCTAGAGTTTAAAAACGAATTTGTATTTGCTTGATCAGAAAAATTAAGTTTTTAAAATGTTAATTATTATGTTATAATCAGATTCCTTGCAAAAAACTATTGAGTTTAGGCTTTGGATTCGCTTGATTTCGTTTCCGTATGATTAAGATATGTCAATTTGAATTATCGTTGTGTTTTTGTTGCTTGATCAGAAATCTGGTATTAATAGACAACAAATTGGCATGTGAGACTTATACCACTGGAAATATAATTTAAAAACACTCAATTTAGACTAGGATATCATGTCATTTGCTTATGTATAGCTCGAGATATGCTCGAATTAGTGTAAAAGTAGTTTTATACAGCACTTGCATGAAAATAACCTTGTATGATAAAATGTGTTAATCTCTGTGGTTAAATCTTTGCATATTTGAAAAGTAGACAAAAAGTAATTCATGTTTCATGTGGATATCATAGGCTAATTGTATCTAGATCTTCGGATAATCGCGTGAATGTGACTAACTAAATGAGAATCGAATCTGCAAATTGCTCACGGTTTTGTACTCTATGGATTATGTGAATTGCATGAGCATGTATGCTTCTGGAAAATGAAACTTAACATAATATGTGACTTATTTTTAGTTTATGTCAATCTCTGAAACCTTATGCATTGGGCACAATAGAGCCATACTTTATATGAATTCTGATTTGAGCAGAAAGCTGAATGTTCAACTTGCACGAATAAACTGTACAAATTGGCTAAACAAAAGTTGCTAGATTTTTGATATGTTTTACTTTGTTTTTTCCTTGAACTATGGACACTGGTCTTGTATCAATTTCATGTTCCTAACTCCGGTTATAGCCAAAATGAAATCAGTGCGCGGTTAGAAATTGACTTGGCAAACCCCAAATGTATCCCTTCTGATTCCTGACTTTTAATTGTCGTATGAGTCCCTGGCTAGACTTTTTGGAATCTATTTTAAGTATATTTATGATCTGGAGTTTGTCATATTTATGTGAATTTTTTACTATGAGATAATGTGCCAAGTATGCTACGTGTTCATAAACTTTGTGCATGACGATAAACTGAAATTGTGAAAATGATCATTCATGACCTAAAACGTATTGTTTGACTTAGGTTTGACATGTTAACCAATATTTGACATGAAACTACTGATGTTGACTTTAGTTGACCACATTGACCAAGTTTGACTTTCGGTTTGACTTCGGTTGACTTTGTTTGACTTGCATGATATAGTTGACTTTTACTTTGAAACGCGTCAAGTCGAGCAATAAGACAACGTACACTATGAAACCACACTTATATAAGATACATATATTGACCAACCTACACACATATACTTAGGTTGCATTACTCGGCTATAAACCGTACAAGTTAATTGATCACTTTTCAATCCGAGCTTATTCAAAGGTGAGTCTACAGTCCCGCTTTTTACATGTTTTTAGGGATGAGAATACACGCTGTTATATTTACATTTTCAAATACTTTGTATTTACATGAGTACTACACATATGCATAATGAGTTTGTTCAAAAAGCCTCTAGCTTGAATACTTTTAATACCATCGGTATAAGCACAATTTAGATGGACGGATCCGTTATGTTGACAACCTCACCCGCTATAAAAACTGTGGTGCATTTACTTTGAACATTAAATACATTTGAACAAGTGTATAACATTTTACGAGGTAAGGCGGGTATAGTGGCTTCTATACTCGGGTCATTGCTAGTATTCAGGTGCTCGTTTTATGCAAACGATAGAATCTCGTGGTCAAGGAAACTAAACTATTTTTTTCTGATAACTGTTTTTCAGATACTGTTACATTACTTTAAACCTGTAGATTCACCAACATTATTTGTTGACCTATTTTTGCGTGTTGTTATTCTCAGGTCCTTAAGAGGTATGCTTCCGCTGTGTTTGCTGCATGACTGGCCGTAGAGTCAGCATTTGATTTTAAAGAACATTATTTACTTTCGCATTTAAAACTTTTATACTATTTAAATACTGTTGGCTTGTGGTTACGATCACAACAGTGTTTCTATTTTGGGATTATTGACTTATGTTTTTAAAAGTTAATTTTTGAATAAAATTAAATGCGATTGCTTTAAACGTCTCATATAGAGGGCGTAACTGTTAACTGTGGGACCTGGATTAACGCGCCGTCAGATGGTAATTTGTCGGGGGGGGGGGGGGGGGGGGGGGTTAGAGTATGCACTAAAGATAGACTTTAAGTTTCAACCCTTATGACTCATTCTCTGATTCTCTCTAACATTTTCAGCTTCTCGTGAGGCTATGCTACATACTATTAACTATATCTACACAAGGTATTTTGTATATTCCATCTTTAAGGAAAAAAGGTATATGAAGGTCCCATTTATAACATAATGGGTTAGGGATAAAGGGCATCAGATTAAATCACAAGTTGGAGCTGTTTCAGGTTTACTCTTGTAGAACTCAACAGGTAGCTTTGTCAAAGTAACATTTGAACCTAAAATATGAAGTCTATTTTTTGTCAATGTTGGTGTTGTTCAATTAACAAGAAGTTGAATGAGTCAGAAGTCGAAGATATGATACTGTAAGTTTATATCAATATACGCATCTTTGTTATCAGATAGAAAATAAAGATTGAGATGAAAGAAACAAAATGTTGCTGCTGATGTTACGAATCATTATTCTTCTCAGAGCAAGGTTGATCCACATGTGGATGCTTCTAATTCTATCGATTGTTCTTATTGTAACCCTACATTTCAAGGTAAATTTCTAGATAACCATTTTTATATAATTAGATATCAATCATGAAGTTAAGGTTTTACATTAGTTAGGAGGTGTTTAGGATTACTAATCTTTATTGAATGCGAAGTATCAATTTGTGTTAAGTATTGTAACATAGGTGGTTTTTGATAACAAGCCTGATTTAGGAATCATCTTTGACACAAATGTTGATCGGTGATTAATAATCTTATACACATGTAATTATTTCCTTAGGCATAACTTTTCGAGCATTTTTCTGTGAAACTGTAAATCATGTTGTGTAATTCAGATTTGCTAATGTGGATTCTTCTGGTCGTGAGTTCAATCGGAATTGTCTGATTGCTTTGATGTCTGCTATTGTTTATAAAAAGTAAGTTCGTTAAATTGTTTGCGAAATTTCTTAGCATCACGGTTATGAAGTATTTACTTTTTTGTTTGTTCATATTAGAACCCTGGAACAAGTATTCTCACTGTTACTTCAGATGGGATTACAACATTCATCGAGATAAAACTAGGTAAGAACATCCTTCGTATATGCATCTAACTCATTTCAAGTATATTTATAGTCATTAACGAACTGAATTAGATCTGCAGGAGCTGACCCATCGGCTGATGCTTCCAAATTCTTGCAGGGGGAAGCACCATCGAAGATACATCAACTTAGTAAGATATGCAGCTAATACTAGATGATTTATTTTCTTTTTTGAAAATCCTACTGATTGATTTTTAATTGGCTATTTAGTATTATAAAATTGAAGTGGTGTGGCCACTGAAACTAATCAAGTTGATTACCGAATTATTAGCAATACTTTTCTACTACAGGTCTATGCACTATGGTGTGGCCACTGCAAAAACTTTCTCCAGTTTTGGAGGTCTATGCACCATGGTGTTTCAACACATTTACTTTTTACTAGTAAAATACTGAAACCCTAGCTTTAGAATGGGCGCAAAACATGATACGATGTTCAATAAGAACTTTAGTTTGTTAGTTGTTAGTGAAGCTGGCGATTCATATATATTTCTAGATTGTATAATTTGATTCTGCTGTCCAAAGACATGATTAGCTTCGAGGTTTATATTAATGATGATGTTATGGATCATGTGGTGTTTGCTAAGGCTGCAATATTTATGCATTAAGAGGTTAGAGATCTTCAAAGGTTTGCGAGTTTGATGACAATTGGATCGTATGGTAGAAAATGGGGTGTAGATGACTTGATGGTAATTCCGGAATCGAAGAAGGTGGCTGGTTATTTGATTGATGAGTTCCTGTGTGAATAGGTTTGGGATATATTAGGTTTATAAAATAGTTCAACGTATAAACCCGCGAAATCGCGGGTTATAAGCTAGTGTATGTATATATATATACTATCAACATTATACATTCGATGAATACTAACTTGTGTAAATTTGAGAGATTTATGGCTTAAGTTGGGGATACTTGATATTAGTTTGTTTAGTTGGGTAAATTTATAATTCTCATGTTTAATAGGGTGATATATGATATTTTTCAATGATGAAAAATCCTAAAATTAAATATATGTTCACCATTCAGTTTCCCACTTTCTAGGTACGAGCCTTATTAAGTTTTTTTTTTTTTTTTGAATTAGTTTTCATTACGAGAACGTTTCCCGTTCTCTATAAAAATCTTCGTTATTTTTGTCAAAAAAAAAAAGAAAAAAAAAAAGAGAGAAACAAAATTTACAAGTATTAATTGAATCCCAAATTTTAAGATAGAAAAAAGTATCAATTATTGGGTAAATTGGACCTACTTTTTTAATTTTTATTTGTTATATATTTTTTCAGATATATATTTTAAAAGCCAAGTATACCAAGCTAACGAATGTTAGTATAATCCAACATAACAAGCATAATGTCACAACCCAACAACTTTGTGGCCCAACCCACTAAGTTTATAATCCAAATCATGGAAGGCCCAAGAAGCATATGGAAGATATCTAGAATTCTCTCCTTGATTCTTTCATGGAATGGTATGGAAACTCCATAGATTTTTCTAGGTCATGAAGTTTCTAGTACTTAGATCATAGCCATTGATTTAGTTTAATCATAGCCATTCATTTTGATGTAAGAGTAGTATAAATAGGGGTGGCCTCATTTGGCACACCACACCTCAAATCTCAAACATTCTCTCTTGTAAAGCATTCTCAATCAATATAAGTATTTTCTTCAATTCCACTTGTTCTATAATATTTTCTCTTTTCGTTACTTGAATCATTTAAGGTCCGAGTAAGGCTGACTTAGTAGAGACTAAGTGCCTAACGTGAGCTTATCGAGATAAGTCCGTGACATTTGGTATCAAGAGCAAGGTCGATTCAAGGAGATGGCAACTGAGACCGAGAAGAATGTGAGCGCAACAAGTGGTGTGATGGGTGATGAGACTCGTGGTCGGGTAGAGACTCGCCAAGGAGCCAAGAAGAACCGAGGTACATCCAAAGACTTTGTCGCAAACTTGGACAAGAGGATCATGGATGTAGAGACATCCATGGACGATGTGAAAGCAAAGGTCGAAGACGTCCACCAACGTTTGGATGGTTTGGACGGGGACTTTGACGAATTGAAAGATGATTGCAAGAGTGCAATCAGCGTGCTAGACGTTGACATGAGACGTGAGATCCATGACTTAAGGGGTATGCTCATGGGTAAGATTACGAAGTTGCGAGGCGAAATGGAGGGGGAGGTCTCCACTATTCACCAACGCCTCGTGGATTTACAAACCAACATGAACTCTTGTTTGAGATTCATGGCTAGTGGGGGTGGTAACACTGGATGCAATGCTCCGAAGGTGGACGTTCCCAAGCCGTCATCGTTCGTGGGGTCCCAGATATTCCCGATGATATTCTTCTCTTCTATTTTCTCGATGGTTTGCAACCTTGGGCTAAAACGGAGTTGGAGAGACAAGGAGTCCAAGACCTTGCCACGCAATTGCTGAAGCGGAGGCACTAGTCGACCATGCTAATAGGAAAGATTCCTTCAAGTCAAAAGATAAGAAGGTGAGCCATGAGAAAGGTGGGGGAGATAAGCCCGCCCAATCAAGGAATGATAATACACGTAAGCCACCAACCGGGAATAACAAGAGCATAAAAAATTCTTACAAGAATGATGGATGTTTCATATGTGATGGACCACATAGAGCCCGAGATTGTCCGAAGAAAGCTAGCCTTCATGCTATGGAAGCTCAAAAGGCGGGTTGTCAGGATGAGGATGTGTGCATGGGATCGATGCAAATACTCAACGCTATCAAGGCCAAGATGGAGGTACCCAAGGTAATGGCTAAAGGACTCCAATTCATGGAAGTTTATGTTCAAGGAAACCAGGTACGAGCTTTGGTAGATACGGGTGCTACTCATAACTTTGTCTCCACCAAGAAAGCTAAGAGATTGGGGATTAAAGAGATAAAGGAGGGTGGAATGATGAAGACGGTGAACGCGGATGCTAAACCGATTAGTGGGGTGGCTAAAGATGTGCAAGTGAAGTTTGGAGAATGGGAAGGAACGAATGATCTATCGGTCGTGCCTATAGACAACTTGAAGTGTCACACCCCCTAAATGGAACCGGGGGTAATATATGACTAACCAATATCATAACACAAGTGTAAAGCGAGAACGACTCTATATGAGACGTTTTAATTAAAAACCAATGTATTAACGCAGCGGGATGTATTAAGTCATTACAATTGAATCCTTAATAAAAGTAAATGAAAACTAAATTGTTTTAATGCAAAAATGTAAATGATAAATGCGGACTCCAAAAGCAGCAAAGTCCAAATAGCACACAAAGTCTTTAGCAATCTTCACCTGAGACATAACATGCTTAAAGTGTCAACCAAAAAGGTTGAGTGAACAACATAGGTTTAATATATATAGTCTTAGACCATAAGATTTAGTTATCAAAAGTAAATGCTGAAGTTATGATATCGAAACGTAAACAAAGTTACCCCTGGACACCTTGAACTGTCAGTGTCGTAATCATTATTATGTAACCAAGGACCAACGGTCAAATGGTTAGAGACGTCACTCTCAATAGCGCTATTCATAATAACTAAGCTTACCAAATTCCAGTAATTAATGATATCATGGTAGGGATTTAGCATGAATCAAAGCATGTCAGCATAGTTAAACAGTTTTCAGGTACTTGTGTCTAAGAGTAAAACAGTTTGAAAGCAAGCATGTGTCTCACCCCAAAGTTTAAATTAAGTAATATAGAAACAGTTAAAAAGTAGGCTATGAAGTTCACCTTAATAGCAAGCAAGCAAATCCACGCAAGTAGTATGAATGGAGTGTGTAATCGGAGATCTCAACCTAGAGATATAATGTTCAATTAATTAATGTCTAATAGATATATAGTTTGTTTATCAATATAGTAAACTATAGTTATAGTGACCGTTTTCGAGAAAAGCTATATTTATAAGTGATAATATACTTAGTGTTATTAAGTGTTACTATATAGGTATGTGTATAGGTTATACTAAATATAGTATTATTATTTACTTTAATCAATTACTATGTATATCTATCATTATATGTTACATCTATAAATATACCTCTATGTGATACATACATATACATATATTCTTTATTATTATTATTATACATGTATATATTTATAACTATATGATATATGTAGTAGGTATATGTGTTACATATATAATAGTGTAAGATGGTACATATACATATACTTATCACTTTTATTTTCATCAAGTTTACTAACTTATACTTTACATAATATACATTCATACATACATTCACACGTACATATACATACATATATACACATACATATACACACAGTGTATACATGCACATACGTACGCATGCATGCATGCATGCATGCACATGTATTATTATTATCATTATTCTTTACTACCTTACTAGTCTTGCCATCAAAACTTTTATCTTTAACCTAATCAACACATAAAATCATATCTTTTCAACATAATTTCCAGTTATATTCATTAACCCTAATCATAATAATCATAATCATACTCGTTATCATCTTTTAATTATACCTAATTCATAATAACTAATCAAGATCATACTTCATATTCAATAATACTTATATTTATTCATACATGATATTCATAATTCATTAATACATAATACTTATAATCTTTTTCATGTACATGATCTTAGTTTCTTTTAATTACCAACTTATTAATAATCTTGCAAATCCTTATTCATAATCGCCATTATAACAACTAATTTATCTCATTATCATAATATCTTTACCATAAAATCATAACTCTTTTTTTTTTTAACAACTAGTTTATTATCATACATCTTTTATCATTATCACAATCTTATAATTATATCTTTTAACTTGGATCATAACCATTAACATATACATAATAATTATCCTTACAACAATCAATTCATTCATTCATTAATCTTGACTCTTAACATAATACTTATAGCAATAAACTTAAAGGATTCAATGTGGGAATGAATTAGGGTTTATTAGGTATACCTTAGGGTTAAAGATCAAGGATTGGTGATGATAATGGTGCGTACAGAAAACAGAAAGAAAGCAGCAGCAATTCGACCCAATAGGGGGTCTGTTTGGGTCCTCTTGATCATGACAGGAACTAGCACAGTCCAGAAACAAAACGCAGCAACTAAGCAGATACAAACAGAAGGTTTAGCAGCAACTTGGATGGTTTGAAGGGGTGTTTTGGTTCGCGTATGCAGGTGGGATTTGTGGGGATTTTAGTCGACAGGAACTGGAAGGAAACAAGGAGATGATTAGGGGTTACTTGTCGACAGAAATCAGGCTGGATGAAGGTTGTTTTGACGACAGAAAATGGGAGGGAAAGCAGGAGATTATGTCGACTGAATTGCAGGGAATTTGTGGTGATTAAACCTGAAAATCACGAGGCCTTTTTATAGTTGTTGGAGGTTTCCTAATCCTACACAAAAGCTTGGAGATTAAGGATACTAATGTGAGTTAAACTAGGATGAGAAACTTGAGGATCAAGAACAATAATCCTACAGCCGATCTTTTTGATACCTCTGATTTATTTCTCCTTTTTTTTTACACGGCATTCTTTGATTTTATTAGGTATTTTATATATTTTTTTTTACGATTTACTTATTTATTTATATATATTATTTTTTTTATAATTATTATTATCATTAATATTAGGGTTATATTATTTAAATACATTTTATTTATTTATTAGACCCTAACCTTTTATAAATTTTTATTTGTTCCAATTAGTTTGTATTAATTTTTATAGTTTATACAATATCACTTTTAAGTATTACTATATATATATATATATATATATATATATATATATATATATATATATATATATATATATATATATATAGTTTGTATAATAAAGATAATACACAAACACATAAACTTTATATAACGGAATTATTGATCAAAAGTTAATATTTAATCAAAGTTGTTAAACAAAGTTTATGAGTACAAACAATCCTATTAATGGAGCAGAAATAACATAACTGAAAAATTGAGGGTCGTCATAGTACCTCCCCGTTAATAAAAACTTCGTCCCGAAGTTTTAGGTGGACTTCTCGGATGCATCAGTGGTTGAGAAGAGATGGGGATATTTCCATCTCATTTGGTCTTCACGTTCCCAAGTATACTCGGGGCCTCGTTGCGAATTCCAACGGACTTTAACAATAGGTATAGTACTTTGTTTCAAGCGTTTCTCAGTTTGATCAACGACCTCAATTGGTTCTTCAATGAAGTGCATCTTTTCATCAATGCGAAGGTCATCCAAAGGAATAACGAGTGTGTCATCAACAAGACACTTTTTCAGATTTGAGACGTGAAACACGTCGTGTACCTTACTAAGCTTGGCAGGTAGTTCTAATCGATAAGCCACGGGGCCAATTCTTTCGATAATCTTGAAAGGTCCAACAAAACGTGGACTTAATTTGCTTCGTTTACCAAAACGAACGACTCCTTTCCAAGGGGATACTTTCAACATGACTTTATCACCAACTTGGAATTCTAAATCTTTCCGACGAATATCAGCATAGCTCTTTTGTCGGCTACGGGCAGTTTCTAACCGCTTCTTAATTTGAACGATCTTCTCGGTAGTTTCATGAATGATTTCTGGACCAGTTATTTGTCTATCTTCTAGTTCATCCCAACATAGTGGAGATCTACATTTTCGTCCGTACAGGGCTTCGAAAGGTGCAGCCAT
Source organism: Rutidosis leptorrhynchoides (assembly GCF_046630445.1). Lineage (NCBI taxonomy): Eukaryota > Viridiplantae > Streptophyta > Magnoliopsida > Asterales > Asteraceae > Rutidosis > Rutidosis leptorrhynchoides. Next base: position 25,767,430 of record NC_092337.1, read on the forward strand.
AATACTTGAATGATAACTGTTGTTGTAAGAAAATTCGGCTAAAGGCAAGTGTCTATCCCAACCTTTGCCAAAATCGATAACACAAGCACGAAGCATATCTTCCAATGTTTGAATGGTTCATTCACTTTGACCATCGGTTTGCGGATGATAAGCAGTACTCATGTCGAGTTGAGTTCCAAGAGCAGATTGTAAAGTTTTCCAAAATCTAGAGATAAATCGACTGTCGTGATCTGAAATGATTGAAATATGGACTCCATGACGAGAGACAATCTCTTTGATATAAAGCTGTGACAATTTCTCCATCTTGTCAGTTTCCTTGATCGGTAAGAAGTGTGCAGATTTAGTAAGACGATCCACTATAACCCATATGGTATCATTGCCGTTTGAAGTCTTGGGCAACTTGGTGATGAAATCCATAGTGATACATTCCCACTTCCACTGCGGAATATCCGGCTGTTGAAGTAAACCAGACGGCTTTTGATGCTCGGTCTTAACTTTCAAACAAGTAAGGCACTTGCTCACATAATCGGAAATATCAGATTTAAGATTAGGCCACCAATAAAACTCTTTCACATCGTGATACATTTTACTAGAGCCCGGGTGAATAGAATACCTAGTCTTATGTGCTTCATCCAAGACTAGTTCTCGAAGATTTCCAAAAATTGGAACCCAGATTCGGTTATTGAAATACCTTATTCCGTTTCCCTTGAGTTCAAGTTGCTTTACGAGACCTTTAAGTCCCTCGAGTTGGACATTCTCTTCCTTCAATGCCTCAAGTTGTGCTTCACGGATTTGAGATGTAAGATTCGTACGAATACGTATGTTTAAAGCTCGGACTCGGATCGGTTTGACACGATCTTTTCTACTAAGGGCATCGGCAACTACATTCGCCTTACCGGGATGATATTTAAGCTCACAGTCGTAGTCATTTAATAACTCGACCCAACGCCTTTGTCTCATGTTTAGTTGCTTCTGGTCAAAAATATGTTGAAGACTTTTATGATCGGTAAACACCGTGAATTTAATCCCGTAGAGATAATGTCTCCACATCTTCAATGCGAATACCACAGCTCCTAACTCTAAGTCATGCGTGGTATAGTTCTTCTCATGTTTCTTCAACTGTCTAGATGCATAGGATATATATATATATATATATATATATATATATATATATATATATATATATATATATATATATATATATATATATATATAACCTTGGTTCGAGGCATCACAATAGACTACAAAATCGTCGTTGTCATTGAGTAATGATAGAATCAGGGCTGTGGTCAATTTATCCTTTAGAATCTTATAAGCAGATCCCTGTTCTTCTGACCACTCAAACTTTTTCCCCTTGTGAGTTAGCTTAGTGAGAGGCTTGGCTAGGATGGAAAAGTCCTTGATGAATCTTCGGTAATAACCAGCAAGTCCTAAAAATTGGCGAATATGTTTGGCACTCTTAGGTACTTCCCAATTCCGAATGGCAGTGATTTTCGCCGGATCGACATGTATTCCTTCACTATCAACTACATGTCCGAGAAATTGTACGGTTCGTAACCAAAATTCACATTTAGAGAACTTGGCATACAGTTGTTCCTTCTTTAAGAGTTCTAGAATCAATCGCAAATGTTGCTCATGCTCTTTCTCGTTCTTGGAATAGATTAGAATATCATCGATGAAAACAATTACGAATTTATCAAGGTAAGGTTTGCATACACGGTTCATAAGATCCATGAATATAGCAGGAGCATTGGTTAAACTAAAAGGCATGACAAGAAAATCATAATGCCCATAGCGAGTACGGAAAGCAGTCTTAGAAACATCAGTTTCCTTGACTCTCAATTGATGATAACCCGACCTAAGATCAATCTTCGAATAAATACTTGGCCCTTGCAGTTGGTCAAACAGGTCATCAATGCGCGGCAGAGGATAACGATTCTTGATGGTTAGCTTGTTGAGTTCTCGGTAATCAATACACATTCTCAACGTACCATCTTTCTTCTTAACAAATAGAACAGGGGCTCCCCACGGAGACGAACTAGGACGAATGAAACCTTTCTCCAAAAGTTCTTGGAGTTGGCTAGATAATTATTTCATTTCGGATGGAGCTAGTCGGTATGGTGCCTTTGCAATAGGTGCAGCACCGGGTGTCAAATCAATTTGAAACTCAACCTGTCGTTGGGGAGGGAGACCAGGGAGTTCTTCAGGAAAAACTTCGGGAAAGTCTCTAACCACTGGTACATCTTCAATACGTTTCTCTTTCAGTTCAACTTTCTTAACATGAGCTAAGATAGCTTGATATCCTTTCATTAGATATTTGCGGGTTTTGATACAAGAGATGATATTAAGTTTAGAACCACTTGTCTCTCCTTGAACAATTAGGGTTTCACCATTTTCTAGAGGAATGTTAATGGTATTCTCATAGCACATGATTGCAGCTCTTAACGGGCGTAACCAATCCATTCCCACGACTATGTCAAAGCTTCCTAACACGACTGGCAAAAGGTAGATCTTAAAATGTTTATCGGCTAGGATCAGATCACAGTTTTTATACACGTTGTCTACTTTCATAACCTTACCATTAGCTACTTCTACAAGTCGTTTAATTTCTAAGGCTTGTGGTTTTTCGGTGAATAAGGCACAAAATTCAGTAGACACATAACTTTTATCGGCACCATAATCAAATAAAATAGTAGCATAGATGTTGTTAACAAGAAACGTACCCGTTATCACTTCATCATCCTCATGGCCTTCTTCGGCAGTTATCACAAAAGCACGACTCTTAGCATTACCATTGTTACCCTGGTTCTTTGGACACTGATTGCGGAAATGTCCAACTTCTCCACAACCATAGCAAGTTGGAACAAAAGCGTTTGACTTTGTAGCAGGAGCTTTACAATACTTAGCAATATGACCCACCTTTTTGCACTTAGTGCACTCAGCCAAACACTTCCCATAATGATGTCTATCACAACGATTACACTTTGGTCTTGTCCCAGCATAACCACTTCTAGAACTATCGGCAGCTTTCTTGTTTGAACCTTGGCTTGAACCTTGAGATGGTTCAAACTTTCTCTTACCCTCACTAGACTTAGCCTCGGCTTATTTATTAGCCGCGGCCTTTCTCCTCTTAGCCATCATCAAGTTTTGAGACATAAGTATCATTGCATCTAAGGTCTCCTTACTAGCAGCAATAACGTTTCCTTGAATCTCATCAGGAAGACCTTCTATGTATCGCTCGATCTTCTTTTGTTCAGTGGGAACCATATCCGAGCACAAAGAAACCAACTCTATAAACCTGTTGGTATAAGCTTCAATGTTAGTACCAATGACCTTCAATTCCCAAAACTCCACTTCTAGCCTTTGAATTTGATTCCTTGGGCAAAACTTATCCGTCATCATTCTTTTCACAACGGCCCATGGAATAGCATTAGCAGCATCTAGCCCCACAGTTTGGGCATAAGTGTTCCACCAAGTCAAGGCAAGGCCACCTAGTGTGTGAGTGGCATACTTCACCTTATCGGCTTCCGCACAGTTACAGATACGAAAGATTGATTCGACTTTTTCGAACCAACGAGTTAGCTCAACTGCTTCCTCATTCCCATTGAAGGATAGAGGCTTACAGTTCATGAACTCCTTGTAGGTACATGATATAGGTAGATTCCCTTGGTTGTTCCCTTGATTATTGTTGCCTTGAGCGGCAGCAAGCAGTTGTTGAAATTGTGCAGGAGTCAAAGTGACATTTGGAAGAGTGTTAGAACCACGAGTTGATTGAGCCATGATCTTCAATACATAAAAACAGTATTAGTTGAAGAGTTATGGTGCTAATAAGTTATAAATTGTTTAATAATGCACAAATTTCATACAACATGTAATGGGGAAATATATAAGAGAAAACAACGAGATGTAATAAGAACACTTAAATTTTATTAAACATCACAAAGATAACTAACATCTTTTATTACACACGGTACGAAACTAGAATAAACATGAAACGAACTAAGATAGTAGTTTTAGGCAAAGCCTTTACAATGAATGAAAACACTAGTACGAAAATGGAAAACATATGCTAGAAGAACACTATCTAATGGTACTCTTTGAAGAAATCTTCAAAATCCTTCATTGACTTATCTTGAAGCGCTTTCATGTCGGCCATCATCTTACCCAATTGATCTTGGTTCTTCTCGACCTTAGCTAATCGGGCATGAACAGACGCTTGCTCTTTATCCCATAGGAGATCTTGAACATATTTCATGAAACCTTCAAACACGTTGTGCTTTTGCCTTTAGAACTTGATAAAATCAGACATGAAATCAAAGATGCTCTCTTGCTCCTTTTCCAACCTATCTTGGCGTTTAATGATCATTGCCAAGTCGGTAGTGTCTTATCTCTTAGAAGGACCGGGGATATCATTGGTTGGGGTCTCGGGTTCCTTCCTCTTTAGAGAGAGAGGTGAGTCAACAGAGGGCTCGGATTCGGGTTCTTCCTCCTTGTCATCCCTATCATAATTAGCATTAGTGCGGGATTCTCCCATAGGAGGAGAGTGTGGAGGAGTAGCGGGCATATAGACAGGTGATGTGGGCGGTGTAGCAGGTTCATAGACCGGTGATGTGGGTGGAGTAGTAGGTGTGTAGTGAAATGTCCCGTTCTTATTGATTAAAAACGTTCCATATTAATTGATTTCGTTGCGAGGTTTTGACCTCTATATGAGACGTTTTTCAAAGACTGCATTCATTTTAAAACAAACCATAACCTTTATTTCATCAATAAAGGTTTAAAAAGCTTTACGTAGATTATCAAATAATGATAATCTAAAATATCCTGTTTACACACGACCATTACATAATGGTTTACAATACAAATATGTTACAACAAAATAAGTTTCTTGAATGCAGTTTTTACACAATATCATACAAGCATGGACTCCAAATCTCATCCTTATTTAAGTATGCGACAGCAGAAGCTCTTAATAATCACCTGAGAATAAACATGCTTAAAACGTCAACAAAAATGTTGGTGAGTTATAGGTTTAACCTATATATATCAAATCATAATAATAGACCACAAGATTTCATATTTCAATACACATCCCATACATAGAGATAAAAATCATTCATATGGTGAACACCTGGTAACCGACATTAACAAGATGCATATATAAGAATATCCCCATCATTCCGGGACACCCTTCGGATATGATATAAATTTCAAAGTATTAAAGCATCCGGTACTTTGGATGGGGTTTGTTAGGCCCAATAGATCTATCTTTAGGATTCGCGTCAATTAGGGTGTCTGTTCCCTAATTCTTAGATTACCAGACTTAATAAAAAGGGGCATATTCGATTTCGATAATTCAACCATAGAATGTAGTTTCACGTACTTGTGTCTATTTTTTTAAATCATTTATAAAACCTGCATGTATTCTCATCCCAAAAATATTAGATTTTAAAAGTGGGACTATAACTCACTTTCACATATTTTTACTTCGTCGGGAAGTAAGACTTGGCCACTGGTTGATTCACGAACCTATAACAATATATACATATATATCAAAGTATGTTCAAAATATATTTACAACACTTTTAATATATTTTGATGTTTTAAGTTTATTAAGTCAGCTGTCCTCGTTAGTAACCTACAACTAGTTGTCCACAGTTAGATGTACAGAAATAAATCGATAAATATTATCTTGAATCAATCCACGACCCAGTGTATACATATCTCAGTATTGATCACAACTCAAACTATATATATTTTGGAATCAACCTCAACCCTGTATAGCTAACTCCAACATTCACATATAGAGTGTCTATGGTTGTTCCGAAATATATATAGATGTGTTGACATGATAGGTTGAAACATTGTATACGTGTCTATGGTATCTCAAGATTACATAATATGCAATACAAGTTGATTAAGTTATGGTTGGAATAGATTTGTTACCAATTTTCACGTAGCTAAAATGAGAAAAATTATCCAATCTTGTTTTACCCATAACTTCTTCATTTTAAATCCGTTTTGAGTGAATCAAATTGCTATGGTTTCATATTGAACTCTATTTTATGAATCTAAACAGAAAAAGTATAGGTTTATAGTCGGAAAAATAAGTTACAAGTCATTTTTGTAAAGGTAGTCATTTCAGTCGAAAGAACGACGTCTAGATGACCATTTTAGAAAACATACTTCCACTTTGAGTTTAACCATAATTTTTGGATATAGTTTCATGTTCATAATAACACTAATTTTCTCAGAATAACAACTTTTAAATCAAAGTTTATCATAGTTTTTAATTAACTAACCCAAAACAGCCCGCGGTGTTACTACGACGGCGTAAATCCGGTTTTACGGTGTTTTTCGTGTTTCCAGGTTTTAAATCATTAAGTTAGCATATCATATAGATATAGAACATGTGTTTAGTTGATTTTAAAAGTCAAGTTAGAAGGATTAACTTTTGTTTGCGAACAAGTTTAGAATTAACTAAACTATGTTCTAGTGATTACAAGTTTAAACCTTCGAATAAGATAGCTTTATATGTATGAATCGAATGATGTTATGAACATCATTACTACCTTAAGTTCCTTGGATAAACCTACTGGAAAATAGAAAAATGGATCTAGCTTCAACGGATCATTGGATGGCTCGAAGTTCTTGAAGCAGAATCATGACACGAAAACAAGTTCAAGTAAGATCATCACTTGAAATAAGATTGTTATAGTTATAGAAATTGAACCAAAGTTTGAATATGATTATTACCTTGTATTAGAATGATAACCTACTGTAAGAAACAAAGATTTCTTGAGGTTGGATGATCACCTTACAAGATTGGAAGTGAGCTAGCAAACTTGAAAGTATTCTTGATTTTATGTAACTAGAACTTGTAGAATATATGAAGAACACTTAGAACTTGAAGATAGAACTTGAGAGAGATCAATTAGATGAAGAAAATTGAAGAATGAAAGTGTTTGTAGGTGTTTTTGGTCGTTGTTGTATGGATTAGATATAAAGGATATGTAATTTTGTTTTCATGTAAATAAGTCATGAATGATTACTCATATTTTTGTAATTTTATGAGATATTTCATGCTAGTTGCCAAATGATGGTTCCCACATGTGTTAGGTGACTCATATGGGCTGCTAAGAGCTGATCATTGGAGTATATATACCAATAGTACGTACATCTAAAAGCTGTGTATTGTACGAGTACGAATACGGGTGCATACGAGTAGAATTGTTGATGAAACTGAACGAGGATGTAATTGTAAGCATTTTTGTTAAGTAGAAGTATTTTGATAAGTGTATTGAAGTCTTTCAAAAGTGTATAAATACATATTAAAACACTACATGTATATACATTTTAACTGAGTCGTTAAGTCATCGTTAGTCGTAATATGTAAGTGTTGTTTTGAAACCTTTAGGTTAACGATCTTGTTAAATGTTGTTAACCCAATGTTTATAATATCAAATGAGATTTTAAATTATTATATTATCATGATATTATCATGTATGAATATCTCTTAATATGATATATATACATTAAATGTCTTTACAACGATAATCGTTACATATATGTCTCGTTTAAAAATCATTAAGTTAGTAGTCTTGTTTTTACATATGTAGTTCATTGTTAATATACTTAATGATATGTTTACTTATCATAGTATCATGTTAACTATATATATATCCATATATATGTCATCATATAGTTTTTACAAGTTTTAACGTTCGTGAATCACTGTCAACTTGGGTGGTCAATTGTCTATATGAAACATATTTCAATTAATCAAGTCTTAACAAGTTTGATTGCTTAACATGTTGGAAACATTTAATCATGTAAATATCAATCTCAATTAATATATATAAACATGGAAAAGTTCGGGTCACTACAGTACCTACCCGTTAAATAAATTTCGTCCCGAAATTTTAAGCTGTTGAAGGTGTTGACGAATCTTCTGGAAATAGATGTGGGTATTTCTTCTTCATCTGATCTTCACGCTCCCAGGTGAACTCTGGTCCTCTACGAGCATTCCATCGAACCTTAACAATTGGTATCTTGTTTTGCTTAAGTCTTTTAACCTCACGATCCATTATTTCGATGGGTTCTTCGATGAATTGAAGTTTTTCGTTGATTTGGATTTCATCTAACGAAATAGTGAGATCTTCTTTAGCAAAACATTTCTTCAAATCCGAGACGTGGAAAGTGTTATGTACAGCCGCGAGTTGTTGAGGTAACTCAAGTCGGTAAGCTACTGGTCCGACACGATCAATAATCTTGAATGGTCCAATATACCTTGGATTTAATTTCCCACGTTTACCAAATCGAACAATGCCTTTCCAAGGTGCAACTTTAAGCATGACCATCTCTCCAATTTCAAATTCTATATCTTTTCTTTTAATGTCAGCGTAGCTCTTTTGTCGACTTTGGGCGGTTTTCAACCGTTGTTGAATTTGGATGATCTTCTCGGTAGTTTCTTGTATAATCTTCGGACCCGTAATCTATCTATCCCCCACTTCACTCCAACAAATCGGAGACCTGCACTTTCTACCATAAAGTGCTTCAAACGGCGCCATCTCAATGCTTGAATGGTAGCTGTTGTTGTAGGAAAATTCTGCTAACGGTAGATGTCGATCCCAACTGTTTTCAAAATCAATAACACATGCTCGTAGCATGTCTTCAAGCGTTTGTATCGTCCTTTCGCTCTGCCCATCAGTTTGTGGATGATAGGAAGTACTCATGTCTAGACGAGTTCCTAATGCTTGCTGTAATGTCTGCCAGAATCGTGAAATAAATCTGCCATCCCTATCAGAGATAATAGAGATTGGTATTCCATGTCTGGAGACGACTTCCTTCAAATACAGTCGTGCTAACTTCTCCATCTTGTCATCTTCTCTTATTGGCAGGAAATGTGCTGATTTGGTGAGACGATCAACTATTACCCAAATAGTATCAAAACCACTTGCAGTCCTTGGCAATTTAGTGATGAAATCCATGGTAATGTTTTCCCATTTCCATTCCGGGATTTCAGGTTGTTGAAGTAGACCTGATGGTTTCTGATGCTCAGCTTTGACCTTAGAACACGTCAAACATTCTCCTACGTATTTAGCAACATCGGCTTTCATACCCGGCCACCAAAAATGTTTCTTGAGATCCTTGTACATCTTCCCCGTTCCAGGATGTATTGAGTATCTGGTTTTATGAGCTTCTCTAAGTACCATTTCTCTCATATCTCCAAGTTTTGGTACCCAAATCCTTTCAGCCCTATACCGGGTTCCGTCTTCCCGAATATTAAGATGCTTCTCCGATCCTTTGGGTATTTCATCCTTTAAATTTCCCTCTTTTAAAACTCCTTGTTGCGCCTCCTTTATTTGAGTAGAAAGGTTATTATGAATCATTATATTCATAGATTTTACTCGAATGGGTTCTCTGTCCTTCATGCTCAAGGCATCGGCTACCACATTTGCCTTCTCCGGGTGATAACGAATCTCAAAGTCGTAATCATTTAATAATTCAATCCACCTACGCTGCCTCATATTCAGTTGTTTCTGATTAAATATGTGTTGAAGACTTTTGTGGTCGGTATATATAATACTTTTGACCCCATATAAGTAGTGCCTCCAAGTCTTTAATGCAAAAACAACCGCGCCTAATTCCAAATCATGCGTCGTATAATTTTGTTCGTGAATCTTCAATTGTCTAGACGCATAAGCAATCACCTTCGTTCGTTGCATTAATACACAACCTAGACCTTGCTTTGATGCGTCACAATAAATCACAAAATCATCATTCCCTTCAGGCAATGACAATATAGGTGCCGTAGTTAGCTTTTTCTTCAATAACTGAAACGCTTTCTCTTGTTCATCATTCCATTCAAATTTCTTCCCTTTATGCGTTAATGCAGTCAAGGGTTTTGCTATTCTGGAAAAGTCTTGGATGAACCTTCTGTAGTAACCAGCTAGTCCTAAAAACTGGCGTATGTGTTGCGGAGTTTTCGGGGTTTCCCACTTTTCAACAGTTTCTATCTTTGCCGGATCCACCTTAATACCTTCTTTGTTCACTATGTGACCGAGGAATTGAACTTCTTCCAACCAAAATGCACACTTTGAAAACTTAGCGTACAATTCTTCCTTCCTCAATACTTCTAACACCTTTCTCAAATGTTCACCGTGTTCTTGGTCATTCTTTGAGTAAATAAGTATGTCATCAATGAAAACAATGACAAACTTGTCAAGGTATGGTCCACACACTCGGTTCATAAGGTCCATGAACACAGCTGGTGCATTAGTTAAACCAAACGGCATGACCATAAACTCGTAATGACCGTAACGTGTTCTGAAAGCAGTCTTTGGAATATCATCTTCTTTCACTCGCATTTGATGATACCCGGAACGTAAGTCAATCTTTGAATAAACAGACGAGCCTTGTAGTTGATCAAATAAGTCGTCGATTCTCGGTAGTGGGTAGCGGTTCTTGATGGTAAGTTTGTTCAACTCTCGGTAGTCGATACACAACCTGAATGTACCATCTTTCTTCTTGACAAACAAAACAGGAGCTCCCCACGGTGATGTGCTTGGTCGAATGAAACCACGCTCTAAAAGTTCTTGTAATTGGCTTTGCAGTTCTTTCATCTCGCTGGGTGCGAGTCTGTAAGGAGTACGAGCTATTGGTGCAGCTCCTGGTACAAGATCTATTTGAAATTCAACGGATCGATGTGGGGGTAATCCCGGTAATTCTTTCGGAAATACATCGGGAAATTCTTTTGCAATGGGAACATCATTGATGCTCTTTTCTTCAGTTTGTACTTTCTCGACGTGTGCTAGAACAGCATAGCAACCTTTTCTTATTAGTTTTTGTGCCTTCAAATTACTAATAAGATGTAGCTTCGTGTTGCCCTTTTCTCCGTACACCATTAAGGGTTTTCCTTTTTCTCGTATAATGCGAATTGCATTTTTGTAACAAACGATCTCTGCTTTCACTTCTTTCAACCAGTCCATACCGATTATCACATCAAAACTCCCTAACTCTACTGGTATCAAATCAATCTTAAATGTTTCGCTAACCAGTTTAATTTCTCGATTCCGACATATATTATCTGCTGAAATTAATTTACCATTTGCTAATTCGAGTAAAAATTTACTATCCAAAGGCGTCAATGGACAACTTAATTTAGCACAAAAATCTCTACTCATATAGCTTCTATCCGCACCCGAATCAAATAAAACGTAAGCAGATTTATTGTCAATAAGAAACGTACCCGTAACAAGCTCCGGGTCTTCCTGTGCCTCTGCCGCATTAATATTGAAAACTCTTCCGCGGCCTTGTCCATTCGTGTTCTCCTGGTTCGGGCAATTTCTAATAATGTGGCCCGGTTTTCCACATTTATAACAAACTACATTGGCATAACTTGCTCCGACACTACTTGCTCCGTCATTACTCGTTCCGACACCATTTGTTCCTTTCGTTCTATTAACCCCTGGTCCGTAGACCTCACACTTCGCCGCGCTATGACCATTTCTTTTACACTTGTTGCAAAATTTGGTGCAGAACCCCGAGTGATACTTTTCACACCTTTAGCATAGCTGCTTCTGATTGTTGTTGTTGTTGCGGTTATTATTGTTGTTGGGATGATTGTTGTAGTTGCTGTTGTTGTTGTTGTTATTGTTGGACCATTTGTTGTAGTTGCGATTGATGTTGCGATTGTTGGGATAATTGTTGCGATTATTGTTGTAATTGCTGTTGTTGTTGTATTGGTGATTCTTATCACCGTTTTCCTCCCACTTTCTTTTGACTTGCTTCACATTAGCCTCTTCAGCAGTCTGTTCTTTAATTCTTTCTTCAATCTGGTTCACTAGTTTGTGAGCCATTCTACATGCCTATTGTATGGAGGCGGGCTCGTGTGAACTTATATCTTCTTGGATTCTTTCCGGTAATCCTTTCACAAACGCGTCGATCTTCTCTTCCTCATCTTCGAATGCTCCCGGACACAATAGGCACAATTCTGTGAATCGTCTTTCGTACGTGGTAATATCAAATCCTGGGGTTCGTAACCCTCTAAGTTCTGTCTTGAGCTTATTGACCTCAGTTCTGGGATGGTACTTCTCGTTCATCAAGTGCTTGAATGCTGACCACGGTAGTGCGTACGCATCGTCTTGTCCTACTTGCTCTAGATAGGTATTCCACCATGTTAACGCAGAACCTGTGAAGGTATGCGTAGCGTACTTCACTTTGTCCTCTTCAGTACACTTACTTATGGCAAACACCGATTCGACCTTCTCGGTCTACCGTTTCAATCCGATCGGTCCTTCGGTTCCATCAAATTCCAAAGGTTTGCAGGCAGTGAATTCTTTGTAGGTGCATCCTACACGATTTCCTGTACTGCTAGATCCAAGGTTATTGTTGGTATGTAGCGCAGCCTGTACTGCGGCTATGTTTGAAGCTAGAAAAGTACGGAATTCCTCTTCATTCATATTCACGGTGTGTCGAGTAGTCGGTGCCATTTCCTTCAAAATAGTCAAATGGAACAAGTTAATCATACAGAATATTAAGAGTAGTTAATAGTATTTCGTAGCATAATATGAACTCATTTATAAAAGCTTTTTCTTCATATTAGCATTTAATAAGTTTAAATTCGGGTAGTACCTACCCGTTAAGTTCATACTTAGTAGCTAATATACAATTCAACTACTACAATTCTATATGAAAAACTGATTATAATAATATTTCGCGTTCAAACTTTTACACAATATTTTACAAACTTACAATACCGCTTATTTTACATATAGCATGAAATATAGCACACAATAAATTTGATACAAGATGGTTGTGAAGATAATTCTAGCTAGTACACAAGTCGTTCAGCAAAGGCAATAAAGACATGTAATTCATACGTCCAGAAACAAGTCATGCATTCTGGTTTTACTAGGATTACTTCCCATCCTTGGTCTTGTGGAACATAACCGTAATGGCCGTTGATAAGACAGCGTGTTGTAACGTTGTCAAAGGGACGAGGGTTACGTAATGTCCAACAGTCCCGTAACAATCTAAAAACCTCATTTCTTACCCCAATTACCGACTCCGTCACTTGTGGGAACGTTTTGTTTAATAGTTGTAGCCCGATGTTCTTGTTCTCACTTTGGTGAGAAGCGAACATTACTAATCCGTAAGCATAACATGCTTCTTTATGTTGCGTGTTAGCCGCTTTTTCTAAATCACGAAGTTCAATATTCGGATATATTGAGTCAAAATAATTTCTTAACCCATTGCGTAAAATAGCATTTGGGTTCCCCGCAATATATGCGTCAAAGTAAACACATCGTAACTTATGGATTTCCCAATGTGATATCCCCCATCTTTCGAACGAAAGCCTTTTATAAACCAAGGCATTCTTAGAACGTTCTTCGAATGTCTTACAAACTGATCTCGCCTTAAATAGTTGTGCCGAAGAATTCTGACCGACTCTAGACAAGATTTCATCAATCATGTCTCCGGGTAGGTCTCTTAAAATATTGAGTTGTCTATCCATTTTATGTTTTTATACTGTAAAATAGACAAGAGTTAGATTCATAAAAAAAAATACTTATTAATACAAGCAATTTTTAAATATATCATAAAGCATAAGCACACTATATTACATATATTACACCACACGAATACAACTATCTTATTCCGACTCGCTTGTTTCTTCTTCTTCGGTTTTGGTTCGTTTTGCCAAGTTTCTAGGGATATATGATGTTCCCCTAATACGAGCCGTCGTTTTCCACATTGGTTTAGAAAAACCTGGTGGTTTAGAGGTTCCCGGGTCATTGTTACAACTTAAGGACTTCGGGGGTTGACGATACATATAAAGTTCATCGGGGTTGGAATTAGATTTCTCTATTTTTGTGCCCTTTCCCTTATTATTTTCTTTTGCCTTTTTAAATTCAGTTGGGGTAATTTCTATAACATCATCGGAATTCTCGTCGGAATCCGATTCATCGGAGAATTGGTAATCCTCCCAATATTTTGCTTCCTTGGCGGAAACACCATTGACCATAATTAACCTTGGTCGGTTGGTTGAGGATTTTCTTTTACTTAACCATTTTATTATTTCCCCCACTGGTTCTATTTCTTCATCCGGTTCCGATTCTTCTTCCGGTTCCAATTCTTCTTCCGGTTCCGACTCTTCTTCCGGTTCCTCTTCGGGAACTTGTGAATCAGTCCACGAATCATTCCAATTTACATTTGACTCTTCATTATTATTAGGTGAGTCAATGGGTCTTGTTCTAGAGGTAGACATCTATCACATAATATCAAACACGTTAAGAGATTAATATATCACATAATATTCACATGTTAAAAATATATAGTTTCCAACAAAATTTGTTAAGCAATCATTTTTCAAGTAAACACGGTCGAAGTCCAGACTCACTAATGTATCCTAACAAACTCGATAAGACACACTAATGCAAAATTCTGGTTCTCTAAGACCAACGCTCGGATACCAACTGAAATGTCCCGTTCTTATTGATTAAAAACGTTCCATATTAATTGATTTCGTTGCGAGGTTTTGACCTCTATATGAGACGTTTTTCAAAGACTGCATTCATTTTAAAACAAACCATAACCTTTATTTCATCAATAAAGGTTTAAAAAGCTTTACGTAGATTATCAAATAATGATAATCTAAAATATCCTGTTTACACACGACCATTACATAATGGTTTACAATACAAATATGTTACAACAAAATAAGTTTCTTGAATGCAGTTTTTACACAATATCATACAAGCATGGACTCCAAATCTCATCCTTATTTAAGTATGCGACAGCGGAAGCTCTTAATAATCACCTGAGAATAAACATGCTTAAAACGTCAACAAAAATGTTGGTGAGTTATAGTTTTAACCTATATATATCAAATCATAATAATAGACCACAAGATTTCATATTTCAATACACATCCCATACATAGAGATAAAAATCATTCATATGGTGAACACCTGGTAACCGACATTAACAAGATGCATATATAAGAATATCCCCATCATTCCGGGACACCCTTCGGATATGATATAAATTTCGAAGTACTAAAGCATCCGGTACTTTGGATGGGGTTTGTTAGGCCCAATAGATCTATCTTTAGGATTCGCGTCAATTAGGGTGTCTGTTCCCTAATTCTTAGATTACCAGACTTAATAAAAAGGGGCATATTCGATTTCAATAATTCAACCATAGAATGTAGTTTCACGTACTTGTGTCTATTTTTTTAAATCATTTATAAAACCTGCATGTATTCTCATCCCAAAAATATTAGATTTTAAAAGTGGGACTATAACTCACTTTCACAGATTTTTACTTCGTCGGGAAGTAAGACTTGGCTACTGGTTGATTCACGAATCTATAACAATATATACATATATATCAAAGTATGTTCAAAATATATTTACAACACTTTTAATATATTTTGATGTTTTAAGTTTATTAAGTCAGCTGTCCTCGTTAGTAACCTACAACTAGTTGTCCACAGTTAGATGTACAGAAATAAATCGATAAATATTATCTTGAATCAATCCACGACCCAGTGTATACGTATCTCAGTATTGATCACAACTCAAACTATATATATTTTGGAATCAACCTCAACCCTGTATAGCTAACTCTAACATTCACATTTAGAGTGTCTATGGTTGTTCCGAAATATATATAGATGTGTCGACATGATAGGTCGAAACATTGTATACGTGTCTATGGTATCTCAAGATTACATAATATACAATACAAGTTGATTAAGTTATGGTTGGAATAGATTTGTTACCAATTTTCACGTAGCTTAAATGAGAAAAATTATCCAATCTTGTTTTACCCATAACTTCTTCATTTTAAATCCGTTTTGAGTGAATCAAATTGCTATGGTTTCATATTGAACTCTATTTTATGAATCTAAACAGAAAAAGTATAGGTTTATAGTCAGAAAAATAAGTTACAAGTCGTTTTTGTAAAGGTAGTCATTTCAATCGAAAGAACGACGTCTAGATGACCATTTTAGAAAACATACTTCCACTTTGAGTTTAACCATAATTTTTGGATATAGTTTCATGTTCATAATAACAATAATTTTCTCAGAATACCAACTTTTAAATCAAAGTTTACCATAGTTTTTAATTAACTAACCCAAAACAGCCCGCGGTGTTACTACGACGGCGTAAATCCGGTTTTACGGTGTTTTTCGTGTTTCCAGGTTTTAAATCATTAAGTTAGCATATCATATAGATATAGAACATGTGTTTAGTTGATTTTAAAAGTCAAGTTAGAAGGATTAACTATTGTTTGCGAACAAGTTTAGAATTAACTAAACTATGTTCTAGTGATTACAAGTTTAAACCTTCGAATAAGATAGCTTTATATGTATGAATCGAATGATGTTATGAACATAATTACTACCTTAAGTTCCTTGGATAAACCTACTGGAAAAGAAAAAAATGGATCTAGCTTCAACGGATCATTGGATGGCTCGAAGTTCTTGAAGCAGAATCATGACACGAAAACAAGTTCAAGTAAGATCATCACTTGAAATAAGATTGTTATAGTTATAGAAATTGAACCAAAGTTTGAATATGATTATTACCTTGTATTAGAATGATAACCTACTGTAAGAAACAAAGATTTCTTGAGGTTGGATGATCACCTTACAAGATTGGAAGTGAGCTAGCAAACTTGAAAGTATTCTTGATTTTATGTAACTAGAACTTGTAGAATATATGAAGAACACTTAGAACTTGAAGATAGAACTTGAGAGAGATCAATTAGATGAAGAAAATTGAAGAATGAAAGTGTTTGTAGGTGTTTTTGGTCGTTGGTGTATGGATTAGATATAAAGGATATGTAATTTTGTTTTCATGTAAATAAGTCATGAATGATTACTCATATTTTTGTAATTTTATGAGATATTTCATGCTAGTTGCCAAATGATGGTTCCCACATGTGTTAGGTGACTCACATGGGCTGCTAAAAGCTGATCATTGGAGTGTATATACCAATAGTACGTACATCTAAAAGCTGTGTATTGTACGAGTACGAATACGGGTGCATACGAGTAGAATTGTTGATGAAACTGAACGAGGATGTAATTGTAAGCATTTTTGTTAAGTAGAAGTATTTTGATAAGTGTATTGAAGTCTTTCAAAAGTGTATAAATACATATTAAAACACTACATGTATATACATTTTAACTGAGTCGTTAAGTCATCGTTAGTCGTAATATGTAAGTGTTGTTTTGAAACCTTTAGGTTAACGATCTTGTTAAATGTTGTTAACCCAATGTTTATAATATCAAATGAGATTTTAAATTATTATATTATCATGATATTATCATGTATGAATATCTCTTAATATGATATATATACATTAAATGTCTTTACAACGATAATCGTTACATATATGTCTCGTTTAAAAATCATTAAGTTAGTAGTCTTGTTTTTACATATGTAGTTCATTGTTAATATACTTAATGATATGTTTACTTATCATAGTATCATGATAACTATATATATATCCATATATATGTCATCATATAGTTTTTACAAGTTTTAACGTTCGTGAATGACTGTCAACTTGGGTGGTCAATTGTCTATATGAAACATATTTCAATTAATCAAGTCTTAACAAGTTTGATTGCTTAACATGTTGGAAACATTTAATCATGTAAATATCAATCTCAATTAATATATATAAACATGGAAAAGTTCGGGTCACTACATGTAGACCGGTGAGTTAACGGATCCTTCGGACTCGTTGTCGGAGATGATGATTGGGCTAAAGCGAGACATCCTAAAAGACACGAAAGAACTAAGTTAGGCAAGTTCTAAGGAAGACGCAAAAGCACGAATTAAAATGTAAGGAAAGTACTTAAAATCGAGGCAGGAAAGGTTATAGACCTATGGATTACTAAGGCACCCTAACTAGCACATAAGGCACACATAAAATTCAATCCTGATTCTCTATAACAACCTGGCTCTGATACCAATCTGTCACACCCCCTAAATGGAACCGGGGGTAATATGTGACTAACCAATATCATAACACAAGTGTAAAGCGAGAACGACTCTATATGAGACGTTTTAATTAAAAACCAATGTATTAACGTAGCGGAATGTATTAAGTCATTACAATTGAATCCTTAATAAAAGTAAATGAAAACTAAATTATTTTAATGCAATAATGTAAATGATAAATGTGAACTCCAAAAGCAGCAAAGTCCAAATAGCACACAAAGTCTTTAGCAATCTTCACCTGAGACAAAACATGCTTAAAGTGTCAACCAAAAAGGTTGAGTGAACAACATAGGTTTAATATATATAGTCTTAGACCACAAGATTTAGTTATCAAAAGTAAATGCTGAAGTTATGATATCGAAACGTAAACAAAGTTACCCCTGGACACCTTGAACTGTCAGTGTCGTAATCATTATTATGTAACCAAAGACCAACGGTCAAATGGTTAGAGACGTCACTCTCAATAGCGCTATTCACAATAACTAAGCTTACCAAATTCCAGTAATTAACGATATCATGGTAGGGATTTAGCATGAATCAAAGCATGTCAGCACATTTAAACAGTTTTCAGGTACTTGTGTCTAAGCGTAAAACAGTTTGAAAGCAAGCATGTGTCTCACCCCAAAGTTTAAATTAAGTAATAGAGAAACAGTTAAAAAGTGGGGCTATGAAGTTCACCTTAATAGCAAGCAAGCAAATCCACGCAAGTAGTATGAATGGAGTGTGTAATCGGAGATCTCAACCTAGAGATATAATGTTCAATTAATTAATGTCTAATAGACATATAGTTTGTTTATCAATATAGTAAACTATAGTTATAGTGACCGTTTTCGAGAAAAGCTATATTTATAAGTGATAATATACTTAGTGTTATTAAGTGTTACTATATAGGTATGTGTATAGGTTATACTAAATATAGTATTATTATTTACTTTAATCAATTACTATGTATATCTATCATTATATGTTACATCTATAAATATACCTCTATGTGATACATACATATACATATATTCTTTATTATTATTATTATTATTATACATGTATATATTTATAACTATATGATATATGTAGTAAGTATATGTGTTACATATATAATAGTGTAAGATGGTACATATACATATACTTATCACTTTTATTTTCATCAAGTTTACTAACTTATACTTTACATAATACACATTATACATACATTCACACGTACATATACATACATATATACACATACATATACACACAGTGTATACATGCACATACGTACGCATGCATGCATGCACATGTATTATTATTATCATTATTCTTTACTACCTTACTAGTCTTACCATCAAAACTTTTATCTTTAACCTAATCAACACATAAAATCATATCTTTTCAACATAATTACCAGTTATATTCATTAACCCTAATCATAATAATCATAATCATACTCGTTATCATCTTTTAATTATACCTAATTCATACTAACATAATAACTAATCAAGATCATACTTCATATTCAATAATACTTATATTTATTATTACATGATATTCATAATTCATTAATACATAATACTTATAATCTTTTTCATGTACATGATCTTAGTTTCTTTTAATGACCAACTTATTAATAATCTTGCAAATCCTTATTCATAATCGCCATACCTATAACAACTAATTTATCTCATTATCATAATATCTTTACCATAAAATCATAACTCTTTTTTTTTTTAACAACTAGTTTATTATCATACATCTTTTATCATTATCACAATCTTATAATTATATCTTTTAACTTAGATCATAACCATTAACATATACATAATAATTATCCTTACAACAATCAATTCATTCATTAATTAATATTGACTCTTAACATAATACTTATAGCAATAAACTTAAAGGATTGAATGTGGGAATGAATTAGGGTTTATTAGGTATACCTTAGGGTTAAAGATCAAGGATTGGTGATGATAATGGTGCGTACAGAAAACAGAAAGAAAGCAGCAGTAGTTCGACCCAATAGGGGGTCTGTTTGGGTCCTCTTGATCACGATAGGAACCAGCACAATCCAGAAACAAAACGCAGCAACTAAGCAGATACAAACAGAAGGTTTAGCAGCAACTTGGATGGTTTGAAGGGGTGTTTTAGTTCGCGTATGCAGGTGGGATTTGTGGGGATTTTAGTAGACAGGAACTGGAAGGAAACAAGGAGATGATTAGGGGTTACTTGTCGACAGAAATCAGGCTGGATGAAGGTTGTTTTGACGACAGAAAACGGGAGGGAAAGCAGGAGATTATGTCGACTGAATTGCAGGGAATTTGTGGTGATTAAACCTGAAAATCACGAGGCCTTTTTATAGTTGTTGGAGGTTTCCTAATCCTACACAAAAGCTTGGAGATTAAGGATACTAATGTGAGTTAAACTAGGATGAGAAACTTGAGGATCAAGAACAATAATCCTACAGCCGATCTTTTTGATACCTCTGATTTATTTCTCCTTTTTTTTTTACACGGCATTCTTTGATTTTATTAGGTATTTTATATTTTTTTTTACGATTTACTTATTTATTTATATATATTATTTTTTTATAATTATTATTATCATTAATATTAGGGTTATATTATTTAAATACATTTTATTTATTTATTAGACCCTAACCTTTTATAAATTTTTATTTGTTCCAATTAGTTTGTATTAATTTTTATAGTTTATACAATATCACTTTTAAGTATTACTATATATATATATATATATATATATATATATATATATATATATATATATATATATATATATATATATATATATATATATATAGTTTGTATAATAAAGATAATACACAAACACGTAAACTTTATATAACGGAATTATTGATCAAAAGTTAATATTTAATCAAAGTTGTTAAACAAAGTTCATGAGTACAAACAATCCTATTAATGGAGCAGAAATAACAGAACTGAAACATTGAGGGTCGTCATATCAAGTTAGTACTTGGGATGGAGTTCCTAGATAAGGTACGCGGTTTTCCTATGCCGTTCGCTAACTCACTGTGTATCTTGGATGGTGGAAAAATTTGTATGGTGTCAACCGAACGTGGAAGCAAGAGTGCATCTAAGTCACTTTCGGCCATGCAATTCAAGAAGGGATACAACAAGAATGAGACTTGCTATTTAGCGATTGCAAAGCAAGAAACGGACGAAGAAAAGGGAAAACTAGAGGTACCTAAGGAGATTGAGAAAGTCCTTGATGAGTTCAAGGATGTCATGCCTAAGGAGTTACCAAGGAAGCTACCACCTAGGAGGGAGATAGACCATGCGATCGAGTTGGAGCCGGGATCAAAACCACCTTCCAAAGCCCCTTACCGAATGCCTCCACCTGAGTTGGAGGAGTTGCGGAGACAACTTAAGGAGTTATTGGATGCGGGATATATCCGTCCCTCAAAAGCCCCTTATGGTGCGCCAGTGCTATTTCAAATAAAGAAGGACGGGTCCTTGCGAATGTGTATAGACTATCAAGCACTGAACAAGGTAACTATCAAGAACAAATACCCAATTCCGCTTATTGCTGATTTGTTCGATCAACTTGGGAAAGCGATATACTTCAGCAAGTTGGACTTGAGGTCGGGATACTATCAAGTTCGAATTGCCGAAGGAGATGAGGCTAAGACCACTTGTGTGACGAGGTATGGCGCTTATGAATTCCTAGTCATGCCCTTTGGCTTAACCAATGCCCCTGTCACATTTTGTACTGTGATGAACAAATTATTTCACCACTTCCTTGACAAGTTCGTCGTGGTGTACTTGGATGACATAGTCGTGTATAGCGACACCATGGAAGATCATGTGAGGCACTTGAAGCAAGTATTCCAAGTACTAAGGGACAACGAGTTGTATGTGAAGTTAGAGAAATGTTCATTCGGATTAGAGGAGGTGGATTTTCTTGGACATCGAATTAAAAATGGGAAGTTACTCATGGACGAGGCTAAGGTCAAGGCAATTCAAGAGTGGGAGGCACCAACGAAGGTGACTGATTTACGATCTTTTCTTGGTTTAGTAAACTACTATCGTCGTTTTATCAAGGGATACTCGGCGAAAGCAGCTCCATTGACAGAATTGTTGAAGAAGAACAAAGCTTGGTTGTGGGATGAGAAATGTCAAGCAGCATTCGAAGAGTTGAAAGGAGCGGTCATGGAAGAACCGGTGTTGAGACTTCCGGATGTGACCATTCCATTTGAGTTACACACAGACGCATCGGACTTTGCTATTGGAGGAGTTCTAATGCAAGAGGGTCACCCGATCGCGTTCGAAAACCGGAAACTTAACGAGGCAGAAAGGAAGTACACTGTGCAGGAGAAGGAGATGATGGCGGCGGTTCATTGTTTGAGGACATGGAGGCATTATCTTTTGGGATCAAGGTTCGTGATTAAGACGGATAATGTGGCAACGAGTTATTTTCAAACCCAAAAGAAGTTAAGTCCCAAACAAGCTCGTTGGCAAGACTTCCTAGCCGAATTTGACTATGTGTTGGAGTATAAGCCTGGGAAAGCCAATGTGGTAGCTGATGCCCTAAGTCGTAAGGCGGAGTTTGCAGCGATCACAAAACCACAATTCTTCCTTCAAGATCGTATAAAGGAGGGATTAGAGCATGATCCTATAGCCAAAAACCTTATTGGATTGGCTCGAGATGGGAAAACGCAAAGGTTTTTGCTCAAGGGTGATCTATTATTCACCAAAGGAGACCGGTTATATATGCCTAAGTGGGGTGATCTTAGACGGACAATCTTGAAGGAGTGTCATGATTCAAAGTGGGCTGGTCATCCAGGTATCAAGAGGACGCTGGCATTAGTAGAAGGCACTTATTATTGGCCAAGGATGGAAGACGACGTAGAGACGTACGTGTGGACATGCCTAATATGCCAACAAGACAAGATAGAGCAACGCCAACCAGGAGGACTATTACAGTCGCTACCTACACCGAAAGGACCATGGGAGAGTGTTTCCATGGACTTCATTACTTGCTTACCCAAATCGGAAGGGTGTGGGAGTATTATAGTCGTGGTAGACCGGTTTTCTAAGTATGGTACCTTCATAGCCGCATCATCCGAAGTTACCGCGGATGAAACCGCAAAACTATTTTTCAAGAATGTGGTGAAGTATTGGGGAATACCACATGTGATAGTAAGCAATCGAGATCCGAGGTTCATGGGGCGCTTTTGGACAGAGTTGTTCAAGATCATGGGAACGGACTTGAACTTCTCTACGAGTTTCCATCCCCAAACAGATGGACAAACGGAAAGGGTGAATGCGTTGTTAGAGCTCTATCTTCGACACTATGTAAGTGCTAATCAACATGATTGGGCCAAACTATTAGATATTGCCTAGTTCTCCTACAACATGCAAAGGAGTGAGTCCACGGGGAAGAGTCCTTTCGAATTGGTGACGGGGCATCAACCATTAACTCCAAATGCCTTAGCCGCTTCATATGATGGAAATAGTCTAGCAGCTTATAAGACGATGAAGGAATGGCACGAACAAGCGGACTTGGCACGAGCATCACTAGATAAAGCGGCCAAGAAAATGAAGAAGTGGGCGGACGAGAAAAGAAGACACGTCGAGTTCGACGTTGGGGATAAAGTAATGGTAAAGCTTCTACCGTAACAGTTCAAAACATTTAGGAAGGTGCACAAGGGACTAATCCGGAGATACGAAGGCCCCTTCCCGGTGATTGGACGTGTTGGAAAAGTGTCATATCGAGTTGAACTACCACCCAAGTTAAAGATCCATCCAGTATTCCTCGTAAGTTTTCTGAAACCTTATCATGGAGACGAGGAAGACCCAGAACGAGGAGTTTCCAAACGAGCACCAATGGCAGTTGCGACTTCGTTCGATCGTGAAGTGGAAGATATCTTGTTGCATCGAACTGTACGGAGACGAGGTGTGCCGAGCTATAGAGAATACCTAGTTAAGTGGCGTAACTTTCCCGATAGTGAAGCAAGCTGGGAAGCCGAAGACTTATTATGGCAGTTCACAGACAAAATCAAGAAGTATCACGAGGATCACACGACGAGGACGTCGCGAGCTTAGGTGGGGGAGAATGTCACAACCCAACAACTTTGTGGCCCAACCCACTAAGTTTATAATCCAAATCATGGAAGGCCCAAGAAGCATATGGAAGATATCTAGAATTCTCTCCTTGATTCTTTCATGGAATGGTATGGAAACTCCATAGATATTTCTAGGTCATGAAGTTTCTAGTACTTAGATCATAGCCATTGATTTAGTTTAATCATAGACATTCATTTTGATGTAAGAGTAGTATAAATAGGGGTGGCCTCATTTGGCACACCACACCTCAAATCTCAAACATTCTCTCTTGTAGAGCATTCTCAATCAATATAAGTATTTTCTTCAATTCCACTTGTTCTATAATATTTTCTCTTTTGGTTACTTGAATCATTTAAGGTCCGAGTAAGGCTGACTTAGTAGAGACTAAGTGCCGCACGTGAGTTTATCGAGATAAGTCCGTGACAATAAGCTGTTTACATCACATATAAATAAATACGAGTAACATAACATCTATCTATCTATATACTTATATAAAAAAGAGCGTGTTAAAACATAGTTGTCAATATGAGAGTAATTATAGGGAATGAAGACAAGTGAATTTTACACATGTTAAATCCTCAAATTTTCTAATTACAATTAATCTATAATTAACAAATAAATAAATAAATAAAACATTAACTGAAAAGAGGTTTAATAAAATAAATTGAATTAAAAAAATAAATACAAATATTGAATATGTAGATTAAAAATTGAACGTGTATACAGAAGAGTTTGTCAAACAAAAACTTATCTCACTTTTACTATAATTATGTAAACATCAACGATCTATCTTAGTCTAAATATGCTTTAAGTTGTGATCAATATAGTTTTGTTATGAATATGTAGTTATCGAAAACAACAAGTCGATCTATAACGGTTTTTTGAGCAGCCGTGGATCGCACGGGCTCATAATCTAGTAACTTAGTATAAAATTAAAGAAATAAAATATAAGACATTGTGATTGTGATTCCTACTAAAAGAAGAAAATTTTACTTTCACCTTCATTAAACTGCAACTATGTTCAACAATATCATCAACCCTCTACATATGCATCTCACCAACTAAAAAAGTAAAGTGCAATAATATCATTTCCTTCAAACAGTATAAAACTTGCAACAACTTTTAAACAACTTTCAATAACTACAAGGATGGCAGTGCAACCATCACCGGCGGAGCCATGGCGGCGTTTGCGGTTGTACCATTATCAGTCCAATTTGTTTCACCCCAATGCCAAAGCATACTCTCCCAAAAACAAAATTCCTCAAAACAAGTCTCCAAACGCGAATCTTTAATCTTAATCTTCCAATGCCCATCTGAAAAATTAGCTTTTTCAGCTTCTCGTCGGTCCCACTCCAATGCCGCCTTTTGCTTTGATCTAAGCAAACAATACTTATGAAGATTTTCAGGCATCGCATCATGAACCTTCCACCAACGCGCGTGCGCCATGTCACTAGCAAATTCTTGAATCTTACCCACATTCCAATTACAATCATAATCACGAAAACATAACCATGGTTTTAACCCTAGATAATGAAGAACATATAAAACAGGAGGATCAGATCCAAACAAACGCGTCTTCATTTCCTTCTTTTCTTCCTCATCGCCTTCCCAAAAATGCTTTAAGAAATTCATATGTTTAGGTATTCGATGCCACCAAGTAAAAATCTCATTTAAGTACCCTTGATCACCACCATTATATGATTCAATTTCATTAATATGATCCATTAACAACTTAAAAGTACAATTAGACGGTTCAACCACCATCACACCCGAATTAAACAATGTAGCATTGTTTCCGATTGCAGTTATTTCAGGCATTTCAAACAGGAAATCAATGTTTCTAAGTATGAGTAAATCAGCATCGATAAATATGATCTTGTCATAACCTGTTAACTGCCATAACCGAAACTTACTGTAGTTAAATTCATTGTATGCATCCTTTTCAGCTTTAGGGTTTCTGATTCTTTCTATTGTATAAACTTTCCAGCCTGCAGCTTCTAGGCCTTCCCTATGGTAATCACTTATGGTTTTATCAACAAGTATTACTAAGTCACGGGTCGACCCAGACATGCGGATGCTTTGGGCTGCTGTAATGGCCCCACATACATAAATTTGAGCTGAGTGGAGTATGGTTGCATAAGCTTCTCGTTTTGGGTTTCCCGAGTATCGATAATCTGTTGCAATATCAAATTAGTTCCTTATAAACAGTACCCAACCTAACCCATATGGACCCGTTAACCAACCTGACCCATTTGGACCTGTTTAAAAAACTGACCCGTTTGACCCATCACATATTTCGACCTAAAACCCGTTTGACCCGTTACAGAAACTGACCTAACCTGACCCGTTTGCCAGGTATACTGTTAAATACAGGCCGGGTGGACCCACCAATGCCTCTTGTACCACTATCTTTTAACTTGATAAATAACTTATATAATAGATAATAGATTTGAATATAAATGGGTAAACGGTTAAGGTTTGTACTCAAGATTGTACGCAAACAGGGTTATCTTGTGACCGTTCCCGTCACATACTTCACCTGGCCCATTATAACCCATTATCGAACCTGCCCATGTTGGGTCATATAGGATTGACTAGTATCACTATTTACAAGCTAGTAATACTAGAACATACGAATTTTAGCAAGGCATGAAGATATAGAAGAAAAATGTGTATCAAGAACTAACCTTTAGCCTTAAGAGGAACTGAAAGTTCACACGACCCAACAGGAAGATTCACTTTCTCCCTAAGCTTATTAAGGTCGGGTTCATATAGCCAAATATTACCTCGACTTACAACAAGCTCTTTGCACGTAAAAAGATTCGGTATAGGAAAACAGTCGGTCAATAAAAGCACTCGTACTGTATGATACCCTTTAGATTTAGCTGCAAGTCTAGCAACTGCAAGTTGCAAGTGCAAACGGGAAACATTTCTTGACCAGTCACGTGTCTTTAAACATGGAAGTTTAACTGCTATAAAATCAATTCTGGGTGTTCGGGGAGGTTTAATAGAGGGTAAATTAGGACATTTAGGTACATGAAAATCTTCTTCTTCATCGATCCATTCAGGATATAAATCTTCCCAAGTAATGTTTTTTGCAACAGAATCAAGGCGTAAGGAAATATGTTCTGCATCTGGTATCATCTTCTTCCATTGGCTGATTTCATTTTCATTAAAGTTTAATAGACCTACTCCTTTGTACTCATTTGTGTCTGGAAGTTTCTGGATAATTCCAGATATATGGTTCCAATTAACTTTTAAATGTGATGTATAACGATCATCAAGTGTAAAAGATTCTTCATTTATCAATCTTTCTACTAAACTTTCCCTGTGTAAACATGAAACAAATCATTGTAACTCAAAGATCTATTTAGTTATGTAACAAATAATTCTGTATAAAACTATCAAACACTAAAGATGCATTTAAAAAATAACATACTGAGATGCTGAATGAGATGGACGTTCTGTATTATATACAGCTGGCGAGTGTAGGATCGTGAAAAATGCTCCGAGTATTATAATTACCAAAACAAGCTTTAATGTTGGAAATTTGCAGGTTCCATTTCTCTCCTGGTTAAAACTAAAATATGACTTGTCGCCATCTTTAAAGGTTCTACCTCCAAAAGACCTTCTTTTGCTTGTATCTTCACTGGAAAAATAAAAAATAATTCTAGATTAAAGAACATTTGAACAGTACCCTATTGATATAACTGAAAATTCCAAAATGTCCACATGTCATTTCTTTTATTAGGAATTACAAAGATATTTTTAAGGGAATTTTAGTTATAAGTCACCTTTACACATCTTTCACATTCTGGCTTGAATATACCAAAATGAATCAAAAATTAGGTTGTGATGGAATAGTTCAACAACCATGAAAGTATGAGTATATCAGTGAGTTCACATCACATGGTTCTCAATTCTACTATAAACTTAAAGGATGTGACTAAAAGTGTAAGAAGTCTTGAAATTTCAATACTAACTACATGTCAACTATAAACTGAAAGGTAATGGTACACATGTAGTTATTTTAAAGAGCATTGAAATCAGTTTTAAGTAGTCAGTATCTCAGTCTACTTAAACCTATCAAGGCAAAATTTGCTGCTTGAGTGGCAACAAAATACCATACCTAACTACTCATAATTGCATAATAGAATAGAGCAAAAACACTGTTGCAAAACCCAAATAAATATCGTCAAATTACTTGCTAAAACTTAGAGTAACTTCTAATATCTATTACTTTACATATACTTGTATAAAACCCTAAAAGAAAGCTTCTTTTTTACCTCAGATACTCAAAATAGATATAGAAATGAATATATTCCAAATGCTTAGATGCATATTCAATTCCGTTTCTGGTTATGTAAAAAAAATTGTTCACTTTGGATAAACAGTATAAATCTTGAATTATAAAATATAAAGTACTTGTAATTTGAAAGCTAAAATCAACATAAGTCAACTTTTTTATGATAAATTCATGTTCATATGATGTCTAAAGTTGAAGAAAATTAACCCATCAAAAGTCAAAATTTAACTACCTACTAGCACAATCATATGTAGATCATAAAATAAAGCTACGCTATCATATTCAGTTGAGTAGAATATAGATACAGAAACGGCAACACATATAATATTCTCACAAGCATTTTCACAAACACCTAGTGGGCACACAATTCCAATCCAAAATTATACACATAACTGAAAGAAAGAGATCTACTTGGCTACTGAGAGACGATGTCTAGGCTCAATTGGAGTAGGTGATGCACCACCGGGTCCTCTCATACTAATCAAAACAGTTTCAACAGGGCTGCATCTGTGATCTGCTGAAATATGTATAATATGCAAGATGGAATGAAATTATAGATCATGTAAAATGTTATTTTACGCAAACAAGTACATCACATTTCATTTTGAGTTATGAATTGGGATCTTGAATTGAAATATAGCAAATTACAGTAACATTGATCCTTCTAACAAATGTAGTCTGCGTCTCCCTGCTTAGGAGTTGAAAAGTTTCTTACAGTTTTAAAATCGGTTAATTTCCAGTCAAAACAACACGACGGCCCAAAGTTAAATCTGAAAATATAATGAAGTAATACAATTAGGGATGGAAATGGATCTGATATGAATCGGGTGAAGCCATATTCATATCTATATCCATTTAGTTTTTATTCATCCATATCCATATCCATATCCATATTCATATCCATATCCATTTAATTTCAGGTCATCCATCCATATCCATATTCAATAGATTAAGCGGGTTAATGGATATCCACTGAATATTCAAATAATGTTATATTATTTTCTAATATGCGATGAAAAAAAAATTTAGTATATAATAAAAATAAATATAGCATGACATAATTAAAATCTATCCACAAGAAAGTGTAATCTTCGTCGAAGATCGAACACAATTTATTAAATTAAATTTACTATTAAATATAGATTACGAATAATTAATATCTAATTTGTATGTTTACTTTGTTAGATATATGTGTGTTTTATCATAATATATCATAGTTATTTGATTATAAGGTTGAAATCAAAATACAAATTTAACGGTAAATGAATTAGTAATAGTAAATACGTAAGCATATATTTATATTTATGTATTTGTATATGTATTTCGAGTGTAAATGGATATATCCATGGATGAAAATTTTCATCCATATCCGTATCTATATCCATTTAGGTTCATCCATATCCGTATCCATATCCATTTAAGTTCATCCATATCCATCACGAAGAGGGTGGATCGGGTGAATATCCATTGGATCGGGTTGCCATTGTCATCCCTAAATACAATCTTACACCAACCAACATAGAATTGCCTCTCCCTAGGACTTACATAATTGGCCTTCATGTGTAGGGATGGTCAAAAGACCCGTACCCGATAGGTAAACACGAAACCGACAGTTTTTGGCCGGGTTAGGGTCCGGGTATGAGGATGGTTTTAAATTTTTTCTCGGGTTCGGGTATGGAGATGGGTTTAGATACAAACCCGCACGACCCGAAGGGGATTTCAATTTCATATAAGCTACAATGATGTATTGTATTATTGTTCGATATTTATATATATTTATTTGGATTTAGTACTCAATTCAATATCATCATTGAAACATAAATTGAAATAAGTGAATGGTGAATGATAATGGCTAACAACGGGGATATTTGAAAACCCGATAACCCTAGAGTTATTAAGTGAATGGGGATCCCCGTTTACCCGTGTGGAAACCCGATAACCCAACGGTTAGTAAGTAAAAAATGGGAACCCGTCGGGTATGGGACCGGGTTTTCTAACAGGGTTCGGTATGGGATTACCTAAACCCGACTCAAGCCCGACCCAATACCATCCCTATTGTGACGATCGCTCCAAATCCATATGGACGAACACGTCATTTATTGATTTCATTGCGAGGTATTTGACCTCTATATGATACATTTTGTAAACATTGCATTCTTTTGAAAAGGCACACCATAAATGAATATTTAAATCAAAGGTTTTTGACATATGATGATTTCTACATATAGACAATCACCATGAATAATAGTTTACAACATTATTTCCGTTGACAATGCAGTCAAAATAAAATACATGGTGATGATTTGGTGAATGCAGCGTTTCCTTGAAAAATGTGTCATATAAGACTCCATGCACATAGCTTGTCTAACATCTAAACAAACAGCGGAAGACTTCTAGGAAACCTGAGAATAAACATGCTTCAAGTGTCAACACAAAGGTTGGTGAGTTCATAGTTTTAATATTACACATAATCCGTAAATCAATGTGGATTACAAAAGTTCAGTTGTTTTATTCAAAACGTTTATCATTATGTTTTAAATAAAAGGTGGATCACAAGATTTCAGTTGTTTCATCCGAAACGTTTATCAATCGGTTCTACAAAGTTGAGCACCCTGGTAACTAAACTTTAATGTTTATATAATTTGTACCCTTTGTATAATCATCTTAATAATACACGCAAACCAACGTGTACGCTTCTCAAATAGCATACGTCCGTTAAAAGGCTAGTGCTCTAGCTCGGACGGGGATATCAAGCCCTATGGATCCATATACTACTACTCGCGCCCACCAGTTCTTATAACTGGCAGTTACTAGTTACCAAAGCTAAGAGATTTTTGGTTCAAACTCAGTGTAGAATTTAGTATGTACTTGTATCCATTGTGTTTAAAATAAAGTGCATGTATTCTCAGCCCAAAAATATATATTGCAAAAGCAATTAAAAAGGGAGCAAATGAAACTCACGCATATAAATATTGTATATCGGTTAATAAAGCATTTGCATGTATTCTCAGCCCAAAAATGTAGGGAGTAAAAGGGATCATATGAAACTCACGCATATAAATATTGTATATCGGTTAATAAATCATTTGCATGTATTCTCAGCCCAAAAATGTAGAAAGTAAAAGGGATCTTATGAAACTCACACAAAATCAGTTTTAGTATTTGTATCCATTTAGTAAAACAGTTTATAAAACTGCGCATGTATTCTCAGCCCAAAAATATATGTAAAAAGGGATCAAATGAACTCACAGTTTAATATTGATATACAATATTGCAGGAAAGCACGTAGACGCATCGGAGATGATAAACACGAGGTTTGATTCACAAAAAAATACCCCCGAACATTACCCATAACCTCCTTGGCAATAACCCATAATTTCCTTAGCTCTAGCTTGCTCGAAAACTCATTTTGAAAATTACTTGGACAGCACTCCGTCGTAATATTTTATGTACATTATTATTTTTGTATCGCAAAAATAATAACACTAATAATAAAAATAATAAGATTAATAATAATCTTATTATTAATAATAATAATAATAATAATAATAATAATAATAATAATAATAATAATAATAAAATAAATAAATACGGAGTAAAAATAATATATATGTGTGTGTGATTTATCTGGCCAAAACTCGAGAATTTATAGCACTTGGCCTGAAATCTGGAGTCATGCGACTCGCATGGAAATGGCCTTCTGGCCATGCGACTCGCATGAGGACCAGAGACAGCTCACATTGTTTTGTAATTTAGCTCGTCGACATAATTAAATATTAATATAATATATATAATTTAAATAATTAATTATATATTATATTAAATTCACGTGCATAGTTGACTTGTAATTTTTGTTCCGATAAGTCGTACGTCATCACTCGACTTATGTCCCGGTTCTGGTTTTTCGAATGTCCTTTCGTACGCTGAGAAAACTTGCATTTTACGTTTCGTGACACGTACCTTTGTCAAAATATAGCCTTAAGTTATCCATTAACTATACCACTCATAGTATATCTTAAACTTTCGAGTATTTTGGTCATTTACTTCTATAAATCATCATCTCGTTATTTGCTAAAAATACATTTTAAAATAGTGTTTTACTGTAGCAAAGTTACTGTAGCAAAGTTAAATTTTACTGTAGCAATTCACTGTAGCAAAGTCAATTTCACTGTAGCAAATAGTGATTTTCGAAAACACTGTAGCATTTTGAGTAATGTGGCAATTTGAAAACACTGTAGCAAATTAGTGTTTAACTGGTTCATCTTAAACGCTTTAGTTAACTTATCTAAATATCAATTGAATTAATAAACGAATGTTACTATCGTTTATTATATATATGTATATATCTTTTTAATATACCTAAATCAGTTTTTAAATACACATTGGACGTTATTTATAAATAAATTTTAATAATAAATATTTAAATTTATCATATACATTAAAATAGATATTTAAACCAATAAGTTTAATGTACGGTATCAAACAATTAATACATTGTTACCTTTTCATGTTATAGTATATATGTATCTTTTTACATATAATTGTTCGCGAATCGTCGAAAACAACCGAAGGTATTTAAATATATAAAAGTAATTCAAAAATTTTGAGATTCAGTTTTACAGACTTTGCTTATCGTGTCGGAAATGTTAATCATACAAAGATTAAGTTTAAATTTAGTCGAAAATTCTGGGTCATCACACCTATTCATGTGACAATATCTCACTAGGCCATTCAATAAAACCAGGCCCATGGTTGTTCGAAAACATCGAATACCAATCTATTATTACTCAAACTAGGTCTAATTAAATATATACCGTGTTTGGGTGAAATAAGCTAAAGTTGGAGTTAGTGGCCGGAGCTAGTAGTTGTAGTTTATATTTGAAGTTGGAAGTTAAAGCTAATTTCTGAAGCTGAAAGTTAAAGCTTATTATTTTTTATAACGGTTTAATAAAGTAGTTGAAGTATGAGCTTATCGTTGTGAATTGACCAAAGGATAACAAAATATATATTAAATAGTTATACAAAACGTAGTTATATCATTTAACATTTCATAAGTTAGGAGTATATTTTATAAGTCAATTGTGAAAAACTTATTATTAAGCCATATTTTTCTTCCATAAGCTTTATTTTTAACAACTGCCAAACAAAGTTTAAAACTTAGTAGCTTATTTATCAATATATAAAAGGTATGTGAGCCTTTGCTCGTGATTTACAAAGTGATATATTTCTCAGCCGCAAGGTGTTGGTGCATTGGTGGTGATCTGACTTCCACATAAGGGAGGTCATGGGTTCCACTCCTATGTGGTGCAAAAATATTTTCAACGTGGTTACCCGCTCATTTTATGGGCTTTGGAGGTTTCGGACGTCTATGTGTTTGAGCCTCACCCGAGGGATTTCACCGCACGCGATGCTCGTATGGATTCGTCGTAGGGTTTTCTCTTGTGGGGCAGTAGGACTATAATGGATCGTCCAGAGAAATGATCATGGGTTCCTACATCGCGTTCGGACTTCCGTCAGTGACTCTAACCGCCATCAAAAACAAGTGATATATTTAACTTCAATTTTACTCTTCGTTTTTTCATAGCAACTGCTTATTTTAATTAACGTTTGTATAGTCAGGTTCACAAATTTATACATTTGGTGTGTTTGTGACACTCAGTTACGATCCACTGCTTTTTTCTCAAGCCATTTGCGTGTGTTTTGTGACGGTGAATTTTAGTGTGTTTGAGAGAAGAGTGGGTGGTGTTATGAAGGGGATGCATTTTTACCCATTCTTGTTTGATTTGTCCACGTAGTGTAATTTGATGATTTTGTTTCTTTGGCTTATTTGGTTATCCTAACTTTTCTTGTTTATTTATCATCCATCTAATTTAGGTGACAATGATTATCATTAACATCCGGAGTTAAGGGTTAAAAATTTGTTACTTTTATTTGTATTATTGAATTTGATAAATCTATCATAATAATTAGTATTGAAATACTTTTTTTTTTTTTTTTTATGAACAGCAAATTTCATTAAGGTTTTCAGCAAAAAATAAGATAAATCAAAAACAATTTACAATGACTTTATAAGTCAATTATTCCAACTAATAATTAGCAATGAAATACTTGCTCTAAAGAGACTCAATCCACTTATAACATTCAATTTGATAAATCTATCATAATAATTATGCATTGAAACACTTGCTCTAAAGACACTCAATGCTTCTGTGTCTAGGGTGCCACATCTTATCACTTGAAACTCCATTTTTACAGCTTATGGAGACATACCAACCACATTCATTACATTTTATACCACATCCAAGGACAAGTCCGAGGATGGCGGAACCAAGATATGGGCGTCAAATGGCCGAGGATGGTGTAGCCAAGACATGGACTAACACACAAAAACAGATATGATATCGGATGTAGAAAAGGTGGGTTGCTTGTTAAATAGATTAGATATTAATTCATAAAAATAATTGAGTTTATGTACACTGCAGCACAATACAGATAAAAAGCCGAATTCAATCTGAACCCTTTACATTTTAAATCACAATAGAACCGCAAATCAAAAATTGAAAACCGGAAATAAAAATGTGGGAAAGAGATTTGCCTTGATGTAGTGAAGCCTGGGAAGAGCATCTAGGTGTTACCGTTATGTCATTAAAACTTCAATACTGGGCCCGGTGCCGGTATTAGAGATTCAGCTGACCGCCTGGCAGCCAGGGAAGAGACTGACGACTTGTCTGATCCACGTACATTATATCTTTCATACACTTTTTCACGATTTTCTGACCACCATGTCTCCGCTTGATGCTCCCCAAACCTCCTACGGCTGCAGATATACATACATAAGTTAATAATCTATCTGCCTTGTACGACTCTAGACTTCAATATATGAAGAGTTGTTTCACATCTCTTTGTTCACTTATATTATTATTACCAGTTTGTTTCATTTTCTTATTCATTATCATTGTTAACATATAATTGCCGGGTCCTATGGTCTAATAAGATAAGATGGGATTATCTAACGTGTGCCCTAAGAGCATATGAGCATATGATAAGAATATTATTACATCTTAGATTCAAATAACCAACAATAACCCCAAAAACTAGTTTTCTTTTTTCCTTGAATTTTCAATATCTTCCCTTATTTTGAATTGTTAAGCATTAATTTAGTGTAAATCGATAAAGGGTAGATTTGGAACAAATATGTATGTTATACACTTATACAATCCCTAATAAGATACTGTAACCGATGGGACGTGATCTACTGACATGTATCAGGGTTGCAGAATTCGTAATTACTCGACGAGTACTTGATTTTTGCAACTCGGGGAGTATCGACGAGTATTCGGTCAAACTTGGCCAAAAATCAGGATTACTTCAAAAATCGGTCAAAGGTCAAACTTGGTCAGCATCCAAGTGCTCCCCGAGTTGCCGAGTACTCCCTAAAAAGATCCTAAAATCCTGACCTAGCAATATTTGCAACCTTACATGTATGTGAGGGAAGATGGTAGAGTATATGATTTTCAGCATGATGGTTATAATCTAGATTCCTTCTAACTAATAGTTCAAACTGCAACTTCTATGGGAATATTAAAATGATACATAAACATGCTGAAAGTGTCATTCCATGCACTGGGAGTATAGTCAGATACCAGTAGGAAATTAATTAATTTCTTATAGTAATTCCAAAAATAAAGAAATAATACCTGAAGCGCACTCTTTTGAGATCTCTAGTTCCATCACGAAGAGCCACGAGTGTAATATAAACACCAGGCTCATACTGTTCAATCCATTCAGCCTCAACTTGATCAGGGGCATCATACGTATTATTACTATTGGATGTCGGAGTTCTCGGTCTGAACCCGTTGTTCCCTCCTTCTTGTAATGACACATTATCCGACAAATACTTGCTTCCCTGTGTTAGTTCACCGTCATTAAAAGATCTGGCATCTGAGTAACCCTCATTCCCGTTAGATATCTTCATTGGTTCCTTCGTTTCAGTAGGGCCCATTGTTTCATTTATAGAAGTTGACGATGGATCCATTGGAGAGATCGGATAAGAATTGACTAGGTTAGATGTCTTCGACTGATTATCTCTATTTGTATCACAATTGGATTCAAGACCATCTGGAATTTTGATGCTGTCAACATCATAGGACCCGGGAGGTAATCTCTCTGCCATATCCTTAAGCTGCAATGTATAACCAAAACCCTAATTATTATATACAAGATAATAATAACTTAATAAGTATATGACATTCAATTAATCTTGAAAAGAATATATACCTGTCCTGTAAGAGATTTAATCACATCCTTAGCAGCTTTACATTTAAAAGATTCATCTGCAGCCAATGCCATTGATTCCTGGGCTTGCTTTCTTGCTTTTTTAAGCTCGGTTTCTTGAACTTCATATTGATGTCTAAGGATATCAATCTAAACAAAATATAGAAAACCTCACCACTATATAACATCTAAAAACAAAACATCGTACCTAGAGGGGCCAATTTCGAGCATTTAGTTATTAATGTGTCAATAAAGGGTATGTTTTTTCTCTGTCAGGTTACACGAGCAAAGAAAGTAAACTTAAAATAGAACAGGTCAAAAGTCTCAAATCACCAAAATGTATCTAGCACATAAGGCCATAAGAGTCAATCTATTTAAAAAACTTATTGACACATAATTTAAACCCAACCTGCCCCGTGCATTTTACCACCTTGAATCATATGCTTTTAAAATCACGAGATCTACCTGTCCACGTAGTTTAAGAACTTCTTGATTCAAGAGATCGTTTGTTTTCTTTAGACTATCAGCAACGTTTTTAGAGAACGAAAGTCCTGTTGTTGTAGGAATTGGTGTGGCCGAACGTGGAGGACTTGATTTTCTCGAAAAAGGCGATACTGACCTGGAACTAACACCAGACTGAGTTACAATTGGTTTTGGAACCGCATAACGAAAATCACCACCAGTAGCCAACACAATATCTTTAAGCTGCAACAACGAACTCGCTTGTGGGGCCCGAAAGGTGTCACCTTTCTTGCCTTGTCTAGCTGCTTTATTATCCAGTAACTTAATTAAATCTTGATTTGATGGAAGTCCCAATTTTGCTAACCTCATTTCGGCTTTATCTAATTTATCTTTATTTTCACCCGAAAGCCGAGGCATGACATTTCGTCTGTTGCTAACACTAGCTTCAGCCAGTTTATTTAACTTAACAAAGCACGAATCACACACACGGTGCGGTTTGCTCGGATTGGGTGCTAAAGCCGCTCGTAATGCTTTTTTTGAACTACACGAATGGCAATGCACGAGTCCACAGTTATAGCAGTTGTGCCTTTTTCGAGTGAACCCAAAAGCTTGTCTACAAGATGCGCATTGAGATTGCTCAGTACCTGAAACCCATTTGTGTAGACATATTGCTGATGTGTAATTAGACCCACAAGATATATATTTAACATGGCGGTCCTTTAAAGATTCAACTAAAGTTGGTGTTTTTCGGTCTTCAATATCTCCATGCCCCAATCGCCCATTAGCCCCTTTTCCCCATGTAAAGACTTCATTTTTAGAAGTCAAAACCGCCACATGGTAGGCCCCACATGCAATCTCTTCAACGGGCTCACCGGTTAGTTTGTCTTCTACTAAACAAGGTAGCTTCCCGTCACATTGTGGGTTCCCAAGTTGACCGTATACGGTGCTACCCATGGTAAAAACCTGTTTTGATGTGGTCAACCCTACGGTCAAACTATGCCCACATGAAACCTTGTGAAAATTGTAATCGATAAGTGACGGGACACACGTGGGTTTGAGCCGAGGCTCTCGGTCTCCATGACCGAGCCGACTTTTATCCCCGTCACCCCAAGTGAATAATTTTCCCGACGAAATTCCCGAACTTGACCGTGTTACAATTACTTCAACTACAGCGGCTGTATGCCATACGCCACACGCAACAGAGATAGTTCTTAACCCTAACAAAGACTCAACCTCTCGTGGGGTCCACACATTTTCCCGGTCTCCATGACCTAATACACCAAATGTCCCATCACCGAATGTAAAAAGTTGACCCATTGATGTTATCAAAGCCGTATGCCATGGGCCACACGTTACTGATGCAACTTTAAGTCCCCCGAGCGGGTCACCGATTCTTTTAGGTATCCAATGACTTACGTTTGTACCGTGTCCAAGAAGCCCGGCATTATGGGTCCCGTCTCCCCATGTGTAAAGCTCGCCCGACATCGTGACAGCACAAGTATGGAACTCACCACATGCAACGATATCGACATTACAAACAGCTAAGGACTCAACTAAACGAGGTTGAGTCATGTCATTTTCAAACCCGTGCCCAAGTCGCCCGCCCGATTCCTCGCCCCATGTAAATACTTCACCTTGTCGGGTCACAAGTGCAGCATGTCTCACTCCACATGCTATATGATTTACATCCAAAACCAGATTGGATTCTAATGGTTTAGGTAGAAGTACATCGGCTCTCGTGATTGGAGGGTTAAGGTTTGCATCGGGGCCCAATTTGACAATATTATCACAGATTACTTCGCCCCATATATACACGTCTCCTAAAGCATCAGTGTCATCTTGGCCTGACCCGTGACTTGAAGTGCTAGGTTGACTAGAAACACTAACCCGAAAAGCATCAGAACCAAATCCTTTGACTTGCGTATTTGCTTGGTCAAAAGACGCATTTGACTTTTCAAAACTTGAAGGATTTTCTGGACGATAATTCATGGGGGAAGTATTTGAATTTGAACTAATGGAAGCTTCTGGAGAACTATGCTCGGGTGGAGCACTAACAGAACCGTCACTTGCGCTGGTTGATGTTAAATCTTTGTTATCCTGCACGTAATTGGTCAATTCATACTAAAAAGAATTAAAAAAAAATCATACTGCATATGGTCTAGCAAGAAAGTAAACTAATTATGATAAGAGAACTTATTAAAACCAAACATTTATATTTTACATCTAAATATTTAGTTATTGGATTTGAATTGATCATGGTTATATAGTTACATACAAACTCCAATGGC
Organism: Rutidosis leptorrhynchoides; assembly: GCF_046630445.1. Lineage (NCBI taxonomy): Eukaryota > Viridiplantae > Streptophyta > Magnoliopsida > Asterales > Asteraceae > Rutidosis > Rutidosis leptorrhynchoides. The sequence continues at coordinate 25,806,863 of NC_092337.1, forward strand.
TATGAACGTTTCCCTAGTTCAATAAGGATTTAAAACCCGAGATGTTAACTTTCCATATTTACATTAGCTAAAAATTATTATGTTCTATCTATATCGGTCAACTTACTTCAGCATAAAGGCCCCCTTCACTCAATCCATCAATTTTGGAACGCCCTCCTTGTCCAGATAAAATTAGGGCTTTGAGGCCTGTTATCCACAATTCAGCCTCAACTTTGTCCTTGCAGATCTAGCAATTAATAGAAGTATGAGAAAATACTTGCATATAAAGAACATGGCTAATAAAAATCATTAGTTACCAAATCAAGAGATCGTTTTCCGTTGTTATATATCAGAGAAAATGAAAGATAGTCTTTTTCAGGACGAAGAAAACGTCGGAAGACAGCCTAGTAGCACGTTCAGAAGAAAAGTATTATACGGAAGATTTCATTTAGTGAAATAATTATAATAATAGAAAAAAAAAATTACAAACAAATGAAAACTCAGAGAATATTTGGAGATTTTAAATGCTTACGGTTCTTTGTCCAGGAATTATTCTAGAGACCAAGGCTAATTTCAAGCTCCTATCACCACTACTGGAAATCCAAATTAAAGACGATTCATCCTGTGCGGTTTCATAAACAAAATTAAATATTGTTCATGCTCCTACGTGCATATTATAACAGAGGTAATATGGTGTATCATATATAAAGTTAGCATTTGCTGGTTCTGAGCGGATGTTTTTCAACACAGATCGAGTTACAAGCAGCAAAGTGAGACGAGGAATTAAAAAAAGAAATTTACAAGCCAAATTCATTTATTAGAACAAGCTTGATAACTCACATGAGAAAGTCTAAAAGAACAAAATTTCGGCTTTCCCTTGCGACCATATTTAAGTAATTGTGCGCCCTTCTTCAGAGCAATTAAAGCCTGCAAAAGGCAAGATGGTAGCATTTAACAACAATCAAAATGCTATTCCAGTATATATATATATATATATATATATATATATATATATATATATATATATATATATATATATATATATATATATATATATATATATGTATATATATATATGTACGCACATAAAACATTCAGAAACAGGGGCGTCTTAGAGGGTGTGCGAGTGGGGTAATCGCACAGGGCCCAAAATTTTGAAAGGGTCCAAAATTTTGAAAAACAAGTCGTTTTATAAAACGGGATAAAAACTGGGGCGTGTGATCACTAATTTGTATTAAACGGACACGGAAATTGAGGCATTTAATAAAACGTGATGATGAGGATGTTGAAAAATTTAATTTTTATGAGGGCCCATTTTATATCTCGCACGGGGCCTTCCAAAGTAATGAGACGGCCCTGTTCAGAAATACGAAGTTTTCATATATGTGTCATTAAATGATATATATATATATATATATATATATATATATATATATATATATATATATATATATATATATGTTAAAGTACAACTTAATAACATCCAAAAAAAATACAAAACTGTTAGTAAATTATTCGCACTTAGAAAATGTTCGCTATAATTGAAATGAACCTAAGACCTCATAATTTGTGCCCTAACCAAAACAAAGGGATTGCAGCTTGTGCTATTGAGTCTACATAATAGTTCAAGATCTATTCATAAATACATACACAGTATAACTTATAAATTTGTAAGAAGATATAATAACCTTAGTAACAAATTAATGAAGCTATGTATAACCAATACATATATATATATATATATATATATATATATATATATATATATATATATATATATATATATATATTGCATTGTATCTACCTGCTCAATGTCACGGTCAGGGTTACCGTAACTAACAGGATCTGCCATTCCATGTGATAGATTCACCACACCACCACCGGATTTTAGAGTAATCTCCGGTCATTATCAACGGCGATCACACTTTGTCGTTTGTATACTACCATCAACCTCTCAATTTACATCAAACTCCAAAACCCTAATATTCTCAAAACACCAAATTCTCTTACAATAATCGATAATCGACCGTTAAAATCGTAGGTATCACCAAAATTGTCACTCAGATCTACAAGCCGTTGTCAAAAATCGGTTTTCGTTTGAATAGTTTGAGTCGTTGTTTGACTGTGGATGAGAAATAGGGAATAGCGAGGTGTTTGTTGACTGTTTACTGTTTATGTTTGACCGGTGAATGTGGTGATCAACGGAGAAGATTAACGGCGGTGCTGACGTGTACGGCGAACAAAGATGAAATCGGAATGCAGAAAATGAGTAACTAGAGTTAAATATTTTGGCTGAATTAGAGAATTTTTAGGAGTTTTGGCGGAGTAAATGTAATAACGTTGTTCTTTGTTTTTAAGGATTTTTATTTTTATTTTTATACTGTTTGATATTCATATTTGATACGACTATTTAATATTTAATATTTTTAATATTTATACTCCCTCTCTCAATTTAATAGACAAAATTTCTATTCTGGAATATCTCAAGTTCCCAACTCCACTTCGTATTTCAATTAATAGGGAAGAGTTTGAGTTTACTGTAGAGAAAAGATATTTTATTAATAAATAATGAAGTTATTGAAAGGGGCATGATTCTCACACACACTTTTTTGATCCTCACACACCAATTGAGTATTATTAAAAGAGTAAAAGGTTAAAATAGGTGTGTGAGGATCAAAAAAGTGTGTGTGAGAATCATCCCCCTTATTGAAATTTCTTAAAATTGAGTATTTTTTTGTGAATGGAGTATAATATAGATAGAATATAGAATAGAATATATCTATTTGACAATAGAGTTTATTTTTGCTTATTTATTAAAATTAAAAATAATTATTAAATTTAATTAGTTTATTAATGTAGTAATAGCTTCAAGTTCTATTATCATTTCTGAAATGTCCCGTTCATATTGATTATAAACGTTTCATATTAATTGATTTCGTCGCGAGGTTTTGACCTCTATATAAGACGTTTTTCAAAGACTGCATTCATTTTTAAAACAACCATAACCTTTATTTTATCGATAAAGGTTTAAAAGCATTACGTAGATTATCAAATAATGATAATCTAAAATATACCGTTTACACACGACCATTACATAATGGTTTACAATAAGAATATATTACATCAAAAATAAGTTTCTTGAATGCAGTTTTTACATAATATCATACAAGTATGGACTCCAAATCTTGTCCTTATTTTAGTATGCAACAGCGGAAGCTCTTAATAATCACCTGAGAATAAACATGCTTAAAACGTCAACAAAAATGTTGGTGAGTTATAGGTTTAACCTATATATTATCAAATCATAATAATAGACCACAAGATTTCATAGAAGTATGGTGAACACCTGGTAACCGACATTAACAAGATGCATATATAAGAATATCCCCATCATTCCGGGACACCCTTCGGATATGATATAAATTTCGAAGTACTAAAGCATCCGGTACTTTGGATGGGTTTGTTAGGCCCAATAGATCTATCTTTAGGATTCGCGTCAATTAGGGTGTCTGTTCCCTAATTCTTAGATTACCAGACTTAATAAAAAGGGGCATATTCGATTTCGATAATTCAACCATAGAATGTAGTTTCACGTACTTGTGTCTATTTTGTAAATCATTTATAAAACCTGCATGTATTCTCATCCTAAAAATATTAGATTTTAAAAGTGGGACTATAACTCACTTTCACATATTTTTACTTCGTCGGGAAGTAAGACTTGGCCACTGGTCGATTCACGAACCTATAACAAATATGTACATATATATCAAAGTATGTTCAAAATATATTTGCAACATTTTTAATACGTTTTACTGTTTTAAGTTTATTAAGTCAGCTGTCCTTGTTAGTAACCTACAATTAGTTGTCCATAATTAGATGTACAGAAATAAATCGATATATATTATCTTGAATCAGTCCACGAACCAGTGTATACACGTCTCAGGCTAGATCACAACTCAAACTATATATATTTTTGGAATCAACCTCAACCCTGTATAGCTAACTCCAACATTACTGCATATAGAGTGTCTATGGTTGTTCTAAATAATATATATAGATGGGTCGATATGATATGTCAAAACATTTGCATACGTGTCTATGGTATCCCAAGATTACATAATATATTAGAATACATGTATAATACAATATAAGTTAGCTAGAATATGATTAATATAGATTTGTTACCAATTTTCACGTAGCTACAACAAGCAAAAATAACCATTCTTGTTTTACCCATAACTTCTTCATTTTAAATCCGTTTTGAGTGAATCAAATTGCTATGATTTCATATTGAACTTAACTTTATGAATCTATACAGAAAAAGTATAAGTTTATAGTCGGAATTATAGGTTACAAGTCGTTTTTGTAAAGGTAGTCATTTCAGTCGAAAGAACGACGTCTAGATGACTATTTTGGAAAACATACTTTCACTTTGAGTTTAACCATGATTTTTGGATATAGTTTCATGTTCATAAGAAAAATCATTTTCCCAGAAGAACAACTTTTAAATCAAAGTTTATCATAGTTTTTAATTATCCAAAACAAAACAGCCCCCGGTTTCACTACGACGGCGTATATCCGATTTTATGGTGTTCATCGTGTTTCCAGGTTTTAAATCATTAAGTTAGCATATCATATAGATATAGAATATGTGTTTAGTTGATTTTAAAAGTCAAGTTATAAGGATTAACTTTTGTTTGCGAACAAGTTTAGAATTAACTAAAGTATGTTCTAGTGATTACAAGTTTAAACCTTCGAATAAGATAGCTTTATATGTATGAATCGAATGATGTTATGAACATCATTACTACCTCAAGTTTTCTGGATAAAACCACTGGAAATGAGAAAAATGGATCTAGCTTTAAAGGATCCTTGGATGGCTTGAAAGTTCTTGAAACAGTATCATGAGACGAAAACAGTTCAAGTAAGATTTTCACTCGAAATAAGATTGTTATAGTTGTAGAAATTGAATCAAAGTTTGAATATGAATATTACCTTGAATTAGAAAGATAACCTACTGTAAATAACAAAGGTTCCTTGATCTTAGATGATTATTTGGAATGGATTAGAAAGCTTGGAAGTAGACTTGCAAACTTGGAAGTATTCTTGATTTTTATGAAACTATACTTATGGAATTTATGAAGAACACTTAGAACTTGAAGATAGAACTTGAGAGAGATCACTTAGATGAAGAAAATTGAAGAATGAAAGTGTTTGTAGGTGTTTTTGGTCGTTGGTATATGGATTAGATATAAAGGATGTGAAATTTTGTTTTCATGTAAATAAGTCATGAATGATTACTCATATTTTTGTAATTTTATGAGATATTTCATGCTAGTTGCCAAATGATGGTTCCCACATGTGTTAGGTGACTCACATGAGCTGCTAAGAGCTGATCATTGGAGTGTATATACCAATAGTACATACATCTAAAAGCTGTGTATTGTACGAGCACGAATACGGGTGCATACGAGTAGAATTGTTGATGAAACTGAACGAGGATGTAATTGTAAGCATTTTTGTTAAGTAGAAGTATTTTGATATGTGTCTTGAAGTCTTTCAAAAGTGTAAGAATACATATCAAAACACAACATGTATATACATTCTAATGGAGTCGTTAAGTCTTCGTTAGTCGTTACATGTAAGTGTTGTTTTGAAACCTTTAAGTTAACGATCTCAATTAATGTTGTTAACCCAATGTTTATTATATAAAATGAGATGTTAAATTATTATATTATCATGATATTATGATGTATGAATATCTCTTAATATGATATATACATTCGTGAATCGCCGGTCAACTTGGGTGGTCAATTGTCTATATGAAACATATTTCAATTAATCAAGTCTTAACAAGTTTGATTGCTTAACATGTTGGAAACATTTAATCATGTAAATATCAATCTCAATTAATATATATAAACATGGAAAAGTTCGGGTCACAACAGTACCTACCCGTTAAATAAATTTCGTCCCGAAATTTTAAGCTGTTGAAGGTGTTGACGAATCTTCTGGAAATAGATGCGGGTATTTCTTCTTCATCTGATCTTCATGATCCCAGGTGAACTCAGGTCCTTTACAAGCATTCCATCGAATCTTAACAATCGGTATCTTATTTTGCTTAAGTCTCTTAACCTCACGATCCATTATTTCGACGGGTTCCTCAATGAATTGAAGCTTTTCATTTATTTGGATTTCGTCCAACGGAATAGTGAGATCTTCTTTAGCAAAACATTTCTTCAAATTCGAGACGTGGAAAGTGTTATGTACAGCTGCGAGTTGTTGAGGTAGCTCCAGTTGGTAAGCTACTGGTCTGACACGATCTATAATCTTGAATGGTCCAATGTACCTTGGATTTAGTTTCCCCCATTTACCAAATCGAACAACGCCTTTCCAAGGTGAAACCTTAAGCATGACCATTTCTTCAATTTCAAACTCTATATCTTTTCTTTTACTGTCCGCGTAGCTCTTTTGTCGACTCTGGGCGGTTTTCAATCGTTGTTGAATTTGGATGATTTTCTCGGTAGTTTCTTTTATTATCTCCGGACCCGTAATCTGTCTATCCCCCACTTCATTCCAACAAATCGGATACCTGCACTTTCTACCATAAAGTGCCTCAAACGGCACCATCTCAATACTAGAATGATAACTGTTGTTGTAGGAAAATTCTGCTAACGGTAGGTGTCGATCCCAACTGTTTCTGAAATCAATAACACATGCTCGTAGCATGTCTTCAAGCCACCCTCGTCAGGCAAGCTTTGGGAGGGGGGGAGCTTTGTCGTGCAAACAACCAAATGATGTAAAACAAGGGCTTCGAATGGTTTTAACTCATTATAGGGCTAAAACCTTTATTAAAAAACTCGCTCTGCCCATCAGTTTGTGGATGATAGGCAGTACTCATGTCTAGACGAGTTCCTAATGCTTGCTGTAATGTCTGCCAGAATCTTTAAATAAATCTGCCATCCCTATCAGAGATAATAGAGATTGGTATTCCATGTCTGGAGACGACTTCCTTCAAATACAGTCGTGCTAACTTCTTCATCTTGTCATCTTCTCTTATTGGCAGGAAGTGTGCTGATTTGGTGAGACGATCAACTATTACCCAAATAGTATCAAAACCACTTGCAGTCCTTGGCAATTTAGTGATGAAATCCATGGTAATGTTTTCCCATTTCCATTCCGGGATTTCGGGTTGTTGAAGTAGACCTGATGGTTTCTGATGCTCCACTTTGACCTTAGAACACGTCAAACATTCCCTACGTATTTAGCAACATCGGCTTTCATACCTGGCCACCAAAAATGTTTCTTGAGATCCTTGTACATCTTCCCCGTTCCAGGATGTATTGAGTATCTGGTTTTATGAGCTTCTCTAAGTACCATTTCTCTCATATCTCCAAATTTTGGTACCCAAATTCTTTCAGCCCTATACCGGGTTCCATCTTCCCGAATATTAAGATGCTTCTCCGATCCTTTGGGTATTTCATCCTTTAAATTTTCCTCTTTTAAAACTCCTTGTTGCGCCTCCTTTATTTGAGTAGTAAGGTTAGTGTGAATCATTATATTCATAGCTTTTACTAGAATGGGTTCTCTGTCCTTTTTGCTCAAGGCGTCGGCTACCACATTTGCCTTCCCCGGGTGGTAACGAATCTCAAAGTCGTAATCATTCAACAATTCAATCCACCTACGCTGCCTCATATTCAGTTGTTTCTGATTAAATATGTGTTGAAGGCTTTTGTGGTCGGTATATATAATACTTTTGACCTCATATAAGTAGTGCCTCCAAGTCTTTAATGCAAAAACAACCGTGCCTAATTCCAAATCATGCGTCGTATAATTCTGTTCGTAAATCTTCAATTGTCTAGATGCATAAGCAATTACTTTCGTTCGTTGCATTAATACACAACCGAGACCTTGCTTTGAGTCGTCACAATATATCACAAAATCATCATTCCCTTCAGGTAATGACAATATAGGTGTCGTAGTTAACTTTTTCTTTAACAATTGAAATGCTTTCTCTTGCTCATCTTTCCATTCAAATTTCTTCCCTTTATGCGTTAATGCAGTTAAGGGTTTTGCTATTCTGGAAAAGTCTTGGATGAACCTTCTATAGTAACCAGCTAGTCCTAAAAATTGGCGTATGTGTTTCGGAGTTTTTGGGGTTTCCCACTTTTCAACGGTTTCGATCTTTGCCGGGTCCACCTGGATACCTTCTTTGTTCACTATGTGACCGAGGAATTGAACTTCTTCCAACCAAAATGCACACTTTGAAAACTTAACGTACAATTTTTCTTTCCTCAATACTTCTAGCACTTTTCTCAAATGTTCTTCGTGCTCTTGATCATTCTTTGAGTAAATAAGTATATCATCGATGAAAATAATGACAAACTTGTCAAGATATGGCCCACACACTCGGTTCATAAGGTCCATGAACACAGCTGGTGCGTTAGTCAATCCAAATGGCATAACCATAAACTCGTAATGACCATAACGCGTCCTAAAAGCAGTTTTTGGAATATCATCCTCCTTTACTCGCATTTGATGATATCCAGAACGTAAATCGATCTTCGAATAAATAGACGAGCCTTGTAGTTGATCAACTAAGTCATCGATTCTCGGTAGTGGGTAGCGGTTCTTGATGGTAAGTTTGTTCAACTCTCGGTAGTCGATACACAACCTGAATGTACCATCTTTCTTCTTCACAAACAGAACAGGAGCTCCCCATGGTGATGTACTTGGTCGAATGAAACCACGCTCTAAAAGTTCCTGTAACTGACTTTGTAATTCTTTCATTTCGCTGGAAGCGAGTCTGTATGGAGCACGAGCTATTGGTGCAGCTCCTGGTACAAGGTCTATTTGAAATTCAACGGATCGATGTGGGGGTAATCCCGGTAATTCTTTCGGAAATACATCGGGAAATTCTTTTGCGACGGGAACATCACTGATGCTCTTTTCTTCAGTTTGTACTTTCTCGACGTCTGCTAGAACAGCATAGCAACCTTTTCTTATTAGTTTTTGTGCCTTCAAATTACTAATAAGATGTAGCTTCGTTTTGCCCTTTTCTCCGTACACCATTAAGGGTTCTCCTTCTTCTCGTACAATGCGAATTGCATTTTTGTAACATACGATCTCTGCTTTCATCTCCTTCAGCCAGTCCATGCCAACTATTACATCAAAACTCCCTAACTCTACTGGTATCAAATCAATCTTAAATATTTCGCTACCCAGTTTAATTTCTCGATTCCGGCATATATAATCTGCTGAAATTAATTTACCGTTGTGACGACCCAGAAATTTTCGATCAAATTTAAACTTAATCTTTATATGGTTTCGACACGATAATCAAAATCTGTTAGGTTGAGTCTCAAAAATTTGAATTGTGTTCACATATTCAATTACCCTTCGACTATTCCCGACGACTCACGATACGATTGCTTATAAATAGACATGCATCTATATATATATAAATGTATATAATTACATGAAATATTATATATAGTAATTGTTAGAATTAATTATTGTAAAATAATAATAATATATAATAAAAGTATTTACGTAAATAAATAAAGTATATAAAATATATATTTGGTTTCGAATTCATTTAGTAAACTATAAGTAGCATTAGTTCATCATTCGATGGTTATTTAAACAAGTTAAATTTCAACTTATGTGATCTTAAAAATAAACGGTGATCTGAAAATAAGTTATATCAATTTTAGCTTTATTAAAAATATATTTAGAATATATTTGATTAATTTTTAAAAATATTTAATTTTTAGTTGGGATCAAGCTCGAATGACAGGTCAATCTTTAAGGTTGATATTAAATGAGTCTAAATCCGAATTCATGATGAGATCAAGATAAAAGTTGATCCATAAATAAGTTATATAAAAGTTTAAGATTTATTAAAAATATCTTTTTACTTTGACGGGTTGGGTTTTAATACTCCATACAGATTACTTGGAATTAAAAATAAATATTAGACACATCTTTTTGATCAAGTTTTAAACAGTTAATGAGTGAAATAATTAATTATATTTAATCTAAAAATTTGGAATTTTTAGGAACACTTTTATACGTTAGCTGTTTAGTAATGGACACGATATAATCATTCGGTATAAACTGTCGATAGAAGATACAAATCTATGGCTGCTAAACTGTTTAAATTATTAAATTCTTATTAATACTATGCATGTTACTATGTGCTTTTTTGATTTTTGTTACCAGAGAAGTCATATATTATATATCTATTTACACATGTTTTTATAACCATCTCATTCTCCTTTTATATATATATATATATATATATATATATATATATATATATATATATATATATACAAATGTACAGATAGATAGAAAACATTTACACACCATAACCCACTCAAACAATCACTCTCACCACTTCAATCACCTTCAACAAAACACCACATACATATGGAGACCCATATTAATTTTTTTGTCAAACCGAAGCAATCATCCTTGCCACAAATCTCGCCACCATATCTGGCAATCATACAATCACCGGTTATCACCATCTCCAGCCACTAGTCACCACCTCTCTCTCTAGAGTATCGTGATAACCAACACCTCCATCATCACCTAACCACCGTCCACCATGAAAAACCACCAATCACCACTACCTTCACGTTTCTATTTCAACCACCTCCAACAATTTACGTACATCACCGCCACCTTCATCAAACACCACGAAACCTGTCACCATCCCCATACAACCTCACAGTTACCTCACGGTTACCTCACTCTCTTCTCTCTCCCACTCTTCCTTCTTCTTGTTATTTTGTGAACCCAAAATCACCACCCACGAACACTTGTTGTCTTCTCTTTTCTTCTGTTTCGTGTGAGATTCAAAACAGCCATCACCTCTTAACTTAACCCATCATCGAAATGTTAAAACTACATGATCATGGTTGCCACCTCATCATCAACGTCAACTGTTACAAAACACCAACAAACAACCTTCACAAACATCAACCCTCTTCGCAAACCACCATCATCATGCATACATATTCTTTTTCCTTCTTTTCTGATTCAGCTCGATATCAATTCAAGAAGACCCTTAAACTGCTGCAGCTATTATTTTATGCGAAAGCATCCAAAAGAATCACGCTACTGTTGCTGTTTTGCTTTTTGTGAATTCCTTTTCCCTTATGGCCGACCAAGTGGGATTATATTATCTTTTTTTTAAATGATGAAAAGAAGATGGTGGGAGTAGGTTGCTTGGCTGTTTGCATCTGTAATGACATATGTTCTTCTATAAATCGAATCCTAAATCCACAATTTTAGTTGTTGGGCTGTTTTGATATCGATACATTTAACAACCCAATGGACTTTTGATTTAATGGTTGGGCTACCGCATGTTAACATGTTGGGTCGAGGCTATTTCTTCTTGGTGGGCCGAATTATAACCAAAATAATATGGGGTGATGAATATATTAAGTTGATTTCAGGTTGGTAAGGTGATGGTGAATGGATTGGTAATATTAAAGTGTGATGTTAAAATGATGAGTACGAAATATGTCTGTTAAGATAATGGTAAAGACGAGTGGATGATGTGTGTGTTAATACAAATATGACAAGAATATGCATATGATAAATGATACGAAGCATAATAAGTAAATACATGAAATAATAAATGATTTATGATGTTTATGATCACAAAATAAAGAATGATGATAAGAATTATGATGATGCTTCGGTTATGATCATGATTCTATGATAAAGATGTGTTTTGATGATGATGATGACAAACGGTGTTATGATAATGAAGAGGATACATAAAATTATGGTTATGATTATGATCATGATCATGATGATGATGGCGATAATAAATGAATGTAATGATGATTAAGATGATGAGACGATGATGATGTTAATGATCCATGATGATAATGATACTTGATGGTATAATTCTATTTATATTATTATTATTATTATTATTATTATTATTATTATTATCATTATTATTATTATTATTATTATTATTATTATTATTATTATTATTATTATTATTATTATTATTATTATTATTATTATTATTATTATTATTATTATTATTAATACTATTTCTATTAAAAGTATCATTATTTTTAAATTTATCATTTATATTAAAAGTAATATTATTATTGAAACTAACATTTTTTTAAATTAAAATTATCATTTTTATTATTAAAATTATCATTAGTTTTATTATTAGAATAATCATGATTTTTATCATTATTATTAATTAGTATTATTAATATATCAAATAAAGATTTTTCTATATAAAAATATATTTATAACAGAAAATATAACCATATTAATATTTTTGTAATAAGTATTAATTATCTATTTAAAGTGTATAAAAATAAATATATCTAACTAAGTTATTAATGAAACAAATAATTTCTTAGATTAACAATTATATCACTAATAATATATGAATTTGTTTGATTACAATCATATGTGTTAATATATAAATAACTGCTATAGGTTCGTGAATCCGAGACCAACCCTATACTTGTTCAGTGACGTCATAAATGTTTACGAAATAGACACAAGTACTTAAAAATATATTCTACGTTGAGTTGTACCACTGGCATACTTCCCTGTAGCTTGGTAACTACTATTTACATGTGGTATTGTAAACGCGAATCCTGTTGATAGATCTATCGGGCCTGACAACCCCAACCGGACTGGACGACCAGTATTCAACGGTTGCACAGTACTTCGTTTCGGTGACTACACTTGATACGGTGTAGTGAGATTTCATAATAAAGGGAATATGCGACGTGATTAAATGTTAAGTATGGTTACCAAGTGCTCAACCACTTAGAATGCTTTACATACACTTGCGAGTGTATTATGTTTATGATTATGAAATCTTATAGTCTATTAATATATTGAAATAATTGATACGATAAACCTATGAACTCACCAACCTTTTGGTTGACACTTTTAAGCATGTTTATTTTCAGGTACGAATTAAGTCTTCCACTGTGCATTTGCTCATTTAAAGGACAATACTTGGAGTCGATCATTCCAATGGGATCAAATGTTGATGACTTCGTCCAGATGGATTAGGACGGGTCCTCACAGGTGGTATCAGAGCGGTGGTCGTAGAGAACCAGGTCTTGCATTAGTGTGTCTAACTAATAGTTGTTATGATGCATTAATGAGTCTGGACTTTGACCTAGTAGTTGTTAGGTTATGTTAATGAGTCTAGACTTGAACCTGGTGTGCATGTTAAAAGTGTTTGCTCACCACCATTTGTCGAAAAATATCTACTTGTCATCTTCAGTCTCGACGCGTCTTATTGCAATTATTGCATAGACGGTGTACATACAAATTCACATCCCATCACATTATGTCTTGTCTGACACGTTTCCTTAATTCCCTCCGTAATCTACGGGATCTCCTGTACTATGTATAGGTATTCTATGTAATTAGAATATCATCCGATATCCGAAAATCATTTCATATCGAAAAACCTTTATCTAATCATACGAAATGGAACTCACCACTAGTTCAAGTCCCTCGAATTCCGATATGGAGTTTCACCTAAGCTCCAAAAGCAGCGTCACCAGAATGAATCACCCACCCATCCATCCCCAATTTATCTGATGGGTTCGTAGTCGACTTAACCAATGGAGACGAGAAGAAGGCGATCCCTTCCACCAACCGAATTCACCTTTTGGCGAAGAACCTGAATCACTTACCGGCGAACCTGTTCGAAACACCATTTTCACTCTTGTTGCCCGAATATCTCGCCACGATTATTTTCTATGCACAATTCTAAACCTTATTCATCCGCTCGTTCCAACCGAAAATCATCCCGGAATAATAGAAGAAGTCAATGAATTTCGCGCTCGGGATGTAGCTTTGGAAAATATGGTGCAGAACCTACCAGCTTCAGCAACATCACCAGCACCAATAGTACCACCAACAACCCAAGTTTCAACATCACATGCCTCAACATCTCATTCTGTACCTTGAGCATAATCATCATTCTACGTATCGTTCTATCTACTTTACCTTCGTTCTACATATCGTTCTACATCGATTATCTTCGCTCGACATGGCAATTATGTAATTTCTAAAGTTTTAGAGATTATGTAATCTAGTTCCAACGATAAATCAAATGAGTTTAATATCTTATTAACTCATAAAATCCATGATTACATCTGAAGAAAATATATATATGTATATTTTCATAAAGATTGTAATTAAAAATTCTTTCGTACAAACTGTTAATGGTGAAAATATTTTAACGGGTAGGTAATACCCGAGGAATATTTAGATTTCACATTAATAAGTTGCACTGTACATTCTTCGAATCTGATTCAACGGTCATTTACTATCCTATGTATAACCACCGATATACGTATCCGTTCACCACAGAATAACCATTTCCATTTAAATTTCATATTTGAATTTTGACCTATCAGAATCCAACAAGTGGCATAATGAAGAAAACATTGGACAAAATAAAATTTGTTAGAAACAAACGAATTAACTAATTGAAATTTTGTTAAGAATCCACGCTAACTGTTCCAGCTAACTGTTCCTAGCTAACTGATTACATTTTATTTATCGCAATTTAATTATCGCAATTTTATTTATCATCATTTAATTTCTGTTATTTACTTTACGCATTTAATTTATCATCATTTAATTTCTGTTATTTATTTTACGCACTTTAAATATCGGGACACGTATACAAGGTTTTGACATATCATATCGACGCATCTATATATATTATTTGGAATAACCATAGACACTCTATATGCAGTAATGCGAGAGTTAGCTATACAGGGTTGAGGTTGATTCTCAAATAATATATATACTTTGAGTTGTGATCGAGTCTGAGACATGTACACGGGTCACGATACGTATTAATTAATTCGAATATTATAAATTAAATTATATATGAATTATTGTACTGTTAATTGTGGACTATCGATTGGGACTATCAACATTGGACAATTAAAAATGAATTAAGATATTAATTATAACATATGAAACTAAACAATTCTTCAAGTTTGCCACTTGATTTCATCTTAAACCTCATTTGTATCTTGACGATTCCAATATGCGTTTAAACATTTCATAATTCTTGAAAACATCTCAATCGAGAGGATGAACCAACCGCACTTCATCTACGGAAGAAAAGATTGATGCATATAGCTATGCATCTAAAAACCCTCGAAACTTGAGTAAACGATAAACAGGAATCTGTGCTAGCTCCTTTGGCGTTGATATTATCGAAAATAACTTTACCATCCCTCTCTAAAATAGCCAATTTTGTCACAGCTCCAACAAGACTTTTCACTCAAAACAACCTTATTATAACCTTGATATATATACGTGCTCTTTTATTGTTACCGGGGAACCTTTTATATTCCACCATACTACCACCAGCGTTTAATCATCTAAAAACACAATTCTCTTAAACCCACCTCGGATTGAAAGCCAATGATTCGGTTATGATGACTTTGAATGCTGATAAAGCGGCAAAACTGTAGATAATCTTAATAGTCAAAAGTTTGATGATAAAGAATAGATTGTTGGAAACACTCAATAGGAAATTGATACTGGAAAGCGGATTATGCAAAACTATGAAGGAAACAAAGAACAAATACAAGGACCAAACCCTATATTCAAAGAATCCATGTAATTCTGGATCCGATGAAATCTTTAGAGAATATCTTGCTCCGAAGTCATGTTAAAATCTTGCTAAAAATTTTTCTTCACCAACCATCGAACTTAGAAATTCTAAAATGTCATCATAAATATCTTCGATATTTCTAAGGATATTTTCATAAATATTCTTGTCCGAAATTATCTATCTCTTCGTGTTTTCTGCATTCCATTATATTTGAAACTTCTGTAAAACCTAAGTATAAATTATGAATGAATTCTGGAGAAGTGTAGGAAATTGAAGCATGAGTTAGTATAATATAATTACGCTTGGCCAACGTGATTATATTACAGTAAGTCATGCTGAGTTTCTAAATGGAACGTGATGATTCATAGTAGGTCATACCCTCATCATGTACTATGTTACACGACTCTTGTATTCTATGTAACCTCCAAAGATATCAGGAAAATATTTTCTTGATGATTCGGTCTTTTCCAGGATATTTGATTAATTTGACAACTCAAGATTGTGTCATTACGATTTCCTTTCGAAATTCATATCTACGAATTCTGGACCACTATTCACTTGACTTAGAGTCGGGAAGAGAGAACAAAAGGATGGAACTCCAAGATATAAAGGAAACGAAGAGGGTGGATTTATAACAAAATATCCGATGGGGTAATCGAGACAGATCACCGCATTTAATCAAGAAGCTCTTAATTTCCTTAATTACCGAAGAATCAAACCTTATATAGATTTCAAAAATTATCTTTAAATTCCTTGAATTACGGATTCAACCCTAACTATGTCAAAAGTTAAGGAAAATATTTAATGTTCTCATTTCACTCTTTTGTAATGGCTTCACTCGTACTCTTCGAGTAATCGAATTATCTCATCCATATTACTCAACAGTAATAAAACTCTATTTATCAGCTCATATGAGTCATGAAAGCATATTTATTGTTAGCCATGACCATCCCAATCAAATTTCGGGACGAAATTTCTTTAACGGGTAGGTACTGTGACGACCCGAAAATTTTCGATCAAATTTTTAATCTTTATATGGTTTCGACACGATAATCAAAATCTGTTAGGTTGAGTCTCAAAAATTTGAATTGTGTTCACATATTCAATTACCCTTCGACTATTCCCGACGACTCACGATACGATTGCTTATAAATAGACATGCATCTATATATATATAAATGTATATAATTATATGAAATATTATATATAGTAAGTTAGAATTAATTATTGTAAAATAATAATAATATATAATAAAAGTATTTACGTAAATAAATAAAGTATATAAAATATATATTTGGTTTCGAATTCATTTAGTAAACTATAAGTAGCATTAGTTCATCATTCGATGGTTATTTAAACAAGTTAAATTTCAACTTATGTGATCTTAAAAATAAACGGTGATCTGAAAATAAGTTTTATCAATTTTAGCTTTATTAAAAATATATTTAGAATATATTAGATTAATTTTTAAAAATATTTAATTTTTAGTTGGGATCAAGCTCGAATAACAGGTCAATCTTTAAGGTTGATATTAAATGAGTCTAAACCCGAATTCATGATGAGATCAAGATAAAAGTTGATCCATAAAAAAGTTATATAAAAGTTTAGGATTTATTAAAAATATCTTTTTACTTTGACGGGTTGGGTTTTAATACTCCATACAGATTACTTGGAATTAAAAATAAATATTAGACACATCTTTTTGATCAAGTTTTAAACAGTTAATGAGTGAAATAATTAATTATATTTAATCTAAAAATTTGGAATTTTTAGGAACACTTTTATACGTTAGCTGTTTAACAATGGACACGATATAATCATTCGGTATAAACTGTCGATAGAAGATACAAATCTATGGCTGCTAAACTGTTTAAATTATTAAATTCTTATTAATACTATGCACGTTACTATGTGCTTTTTTGATTTTTGTTACCAGAGAAGTCATATATTATATATCTATTTACACATGTTTTTATAACCATCTCATTCTCCTTATATATATATATATATATATATATATATATATATATATATATATATATATATATATATATATATATATATATATATATATATATATATATATATATATATATATATATATACAAACGTACAGATAGATAGAAAACATTTACACACCATAACCCACTCAAACAATCACTCTCACCACTTCAATCACCTTCAAAAAAACACCACATACATATGGAGACCCATATTAATTTTTTTGTCAAACCGAAGCAATCATCCTTGCCACAAATCTCGCCACCATATCTGGCAATCATACAATCACCGGTTATCACCATCTCCGGCCACTAGTCACCACCTCTCTCTCTAGAGTATCGTGATAGCCAACACCTCCATCATCACCCAACCACCGTCCACCATGAAAAACCACCAATCACCACTACCTTCACGTTTCTGTTTCAACCACCTCCAACAATTTACGTACATCACCGCCACCTTCATCACAACACCACGAAACCTATCACCATCCCCATACAACCTCACGGTTACCTCACGGTTACCTCACTCTCTTCTCTCTCTCACTCTTCCTTCTTCTTGTTATTTTGTGAACCCAAAATCACCACCCACGAACACTTATTGTCTTCTCTTTTCTTCTGTTTCGTGTGAGATTCAAAACAGCCGTCACCTCTTAACTTAACCCATCATCGAAATGTTAAAACTACATGATCATGGTCGCCACCTCATCATCAACGTCAACTGTTACAAAACACCAACAAACAACCTTCACAAACATCCACCCTCTTCGCAAACCACCATCATCATGCATACATATTCTTTTTCCTTCTTTTCTGATTCAGCTCTATATCAATTCAAGAAGACCCTTAAACCACTGCAGCTATTATTTTATGCGAAACCATCCAAAAGAATCACGCTACTGTTGCTGTATTGCTTTTTGTGAATTCCTTTTCCCTTATGGCCGACCAAGTGGGATTATATTATCTTTTTTTTAAATGATGAAAAGAAGATGGTGGGAGTAGGTTGCTTGGCTGTTTGCATCTGTAATGACATATGTTCTTCTATAAATCGAATCCCAAATCCACAATTTTAGTTGTTGGGCTGTTTTGATATCGATACATTTAACAACCCAATGGACTTTTGATTTAATGGTTGGGCTACCGCATGTTAACATGTTGGGCCGAGGCTATTTCTTCTTGGTGGGTCGAATTATAACCAAAATAATATGGGGTGATGAATATATTAAGTTGGTTTCAGGTTGGTAAGGTGATGGTGAATGGATTGGTAATATTAAAGTGTGATGTTAAAATGATGAGTACGAAATATGTCTGTTAAGATAATGGTAAAGACGAGTGGATGATGTGTGTGTTAATACAAATATGACAAGAATATGCATATGATAAATGATACGAAGCATAATAAGTAAATACATGAAATAATAAATGATTTATGATGTTTATGATCACAAAATAAAGAATGATGATAAGAATTATGATGATGCTTCGGTTATGATCATGATTCTATGATAAAGATGTGTTTTGATGATGATGATGACAAACGGTGTTATGATAATGAAGAGGATACATAAAATTATGGTTATGATTATGATCATGATCATGATGATGATGGCGATAATAAATGAATGTAATGATGATTAAGATGATGAGACGATGATGATGTTAATGATCCATGATGATAATGATACTTGATGGTATAATTCTATTTATATTATTATTATTATTATTATTATTATTATTATTATTATTATTATTATTATTATTAATACTATTTCTATTAAAAGTATCATTATTTTTAAATTTATCATTTATATTAAAAGTAATATTATTATTGAAACTAACATTTTTTTAAATTAAAATTATCATTTTTATTATTAAAATTATCATTAGTTTTATTATTAGAATAATCATGATTTTTATCATTATTATTAATTAGTATTATTAATATATCAAATAAAGATTTTTCTATATAAAAATATATTTATAACAGAAAATATAACCATATTAATATTTTTGTAATAAGTATTAATTATCTATTTAAAGTTTATAAAAATAAATATATCTAACTAAGTTATTAATGAAACAAATAATTTCTTAGATTAACAATTATATCACTAATAATATATGAATTTGTTCGATTACAATCATATGTGTTAATATATAAATAACTGCTATAGGTTCGTGAATCCGAGACCAACCATATACTTGTTCAGTGACGTCATATGTATTTTTACTATAAAATACATTATGGTGAGTTTCATTTGCTCCCTTTTTAATTGCTTTTGCAATATATATTTTTGGGCTGAGAATACGTGCGCTGCTTTTATAAATGTTTACGAAATAGACACAAGTACTTAAAAATATATTCTACGTTGAGTTGTACCACTGGCATACTTCCCTGTAGCTTGGTAACTACTATTTACATGTGGTATTGTAAACGCGAATCCTGTTGATAGATCTATCGGGCCTGACAACCCCAACCGGACTGGACGACCAGTATTCAACGGTTGCACAGTACTTCGTTTCGGTGACTACACTTGGTACGGTGTAGTGAGATTTCATAATAAAGGGAATATGCGACGTGATTAAATGTTAAGTATGGTTATCAAGTGCTCAACCACTTAGAATGCTTTACATACACTTGCGAGTGTATTATGTTTATGATTATGAAATCTTGTGGTCTATTAATATATTGAAATAATTGATACGATAAACCTATGAACTCACCAACCTTTTGGTTGACACTTTTAAGCATGTTTATTCTCAGGTACGAATTAAGTCTTCCGCTGTGCATTTGCTCATTTAAAGGACAATACTTGGAGTCGATCATCGCAATGGGATAAAATGTTGATGACTTCGTCCAGATGGATTAGGACGGGCCCTCACAACCGTTTGCTAATTCGAGTAAAAATTTACTATCCAACGGCGTCAATGGACAACTTAATTTAGCACAAAAATCTCTACTCATATAGCTTCTATCCGCACCCGAATCAAATAAAACGTAAGCAGATTTATTGTCAATAAGAAACGTACCCGTAACAAGCTTCGGGTCTTCCTGTGCCTCTACCGCATTAATATTGAAAACTCTTCCGCGGCCTTGTCCATTCGTGTTCTCCTGGTTCGGGCAATTTCTAATAATGTGGCCTGGTTTTCCACATTTATAACAAACTACATTGGCATAACTTGCTCCGACACTACTTGCTCCGCCATTACTCGTTCCGACACCATTTGTTCCTGTCGTTCTGTTAACCCCTGGTCCGTAGACCTCACACTTCGCCGCGCTATGACCATTTCTTTTACACTTGTTGCAAAATTTGGTGCAAAACCCCGAGTGATACTTTTCACACCTTTGGCATAGCTATTTCTGATTGTTGTTGTTGTTGCGGTTGTTATTGTTGTTGGGATGATTGTTATAGTTGTTGTTGTTGTTGTTGTTGTTGTTGTTGTTGTGCCATTTGTTGTAGTTGCGATTGATGTTTTGATTGTTGGGATAGTTGTTGTTGTTTTGGTGACTCTTATCACCGTTTTACTCCCACTTTCTTTTGACTAACTTCACGTTGGCCTCTTCGGCCGCCTGTTCTCTAATTCTTCCCTCAATCTGGTTCACTAGTTTGTGAGCCATTCTACATGCCTTTTGTATGGAGGCAGGCTCGTGTGAACTTATATCTTCTTGGATTCTCTCCGGTAACCCTTTCACAAACGAGTCGATCTTCTCTTCCTCATCTTCGAACGCTCTCGGACACAATAGGCACAATTCTGTGAATCGTCTTTTGTACGAAGTAATATCGAATCCCTGTGTTCGTAACCCTCTAAATTCTGACTTGAGCTTATTGACCTCGGTTCTGGGACGGTACTTCTCGTTCATCAAGTGCTTGAATGCTGACCACGGTAGCGCGTAAGCAGCATCTTGTCCCACTTACTCTAGATAGGTATTCCACCATGTTAACGCAATACCTGTGAAGGTATGCGTAGCGTACTTCACTTTGTCTCCTTCTGTACACTTACTTATGGCAAACACCGATTCGACTTTCTCGGTCCACCGTTTCAATCCAATTGGTCCTTCAGTTCCATCAAATTCCAAAGGTTTGCAGGCAGTGAATTCTTTGTAGGAGCATCCTACATGATTTCTTGCGCCGTTAGCTGCATTGCTAGATTCAGAGTTATTGTTGGTATGTAGCGCGGCCTGTACTGCGGCTATGTTTGAAGCAAGAAAGGCACGAAATTCCTCTTCGCTCATATTCAAGGTGTGTCGAGTAGTCGGTGCCATTTCCTTCAAAATAGTCAAATGAAACAATTTAATCATACAGAATATTAAGAGTAGTCAATAGTATCTCGTATCATAATATGAACTCATTTATAAAAGCTTTTTCTTCATATTAACGTTTTATAATTTTAAATTCGGGTACTACCTACCCGTTAAGTTCATACTTAGTAGCTAATATACAATTCAACTACTACAATTCCCTATGAAAAACTGATTATAATAATATATCACATACAAATATTCTTCAAACTTACAACCTCGCTATATTACATATAACATGAAATATAGTACACTATGATACAGGACAGTTTTGAAGATAAATCTAGTTAATACGCAAGTTGTTCAGCAAAGGAAATAAAGACACGTAATTCATAAGTCCAGAAACAAGTCATGCATTCTGGTTTTACTAAGATGACTTCCCATCCTTGGTCTTGTGGAAAATAACCGTTATGACCATTAGCTAGGCAGCATGTTGTAATGTCGTCAAAAGGACGAGGGTTTCGTAATGTCCAACAGCCCCGTAATAATTTAAAAACCTTGTTTCTCACCCCAACTACTGAATCCGTCACTTGTGGGAAGGTTTTATTTAAAAGTTGCAATTCGATGTTCTTTTTCTCACTTAGGTAAGAAGCGAATATCACTAACCCGTAAGCATAACATGCTTCTTTATGTTGCATGTTAGAAGCTCTTTCTAATTCACGAAATCCTATGTTGGGATATGTTGAGTCAAAATAGGTTCTTAACCCGTAGCGTAAAATTGCATTTGGGTTCCCCGCATTTAACACTTTAAAGAAAACACGGCGTAACTTACGATCTCCCCAATGTGATATACCCCACCTATCAAAGGAAAGCCTTTTATAAACTAAGGCATTTCTGGAAAGTCTTTCAAATGTTTGACAAGTTAATTTCGCCATAACTAAATGTGCTGATGAATTCTGACCGACTCTAGACAAGATTTCCTCAATCATATCCTCTGGTAGGTCTTCTAAAATATTCGGTTGTCTACCCTTAACGTCCATTTTGTTTTTATACTGTAATATAGACAAGGATTAGATTCGTAAAAGATAATTAACAAACAATACAAGCAATTTTTACATAGAACATAAAAGTACAAGCACACTACAATACATATAATACACAACATGATTACAACCTTCTAATCTGAATCACTGGTTTCTTCTTCTTCGGACTTGGTTCGTTTTCCTAATTTTCTAGGAATATATGGTGTTTCTCTAATACGAGCCGTCGTTTTCCATAATGGTTTAGAAAAACCTGGTGGTTTAGAGGTTCCCGGGTCATTGTTACATTTTAGGAAATACGGATGTTGTCGATACATATAAAGTTCATCGGGGTTGGAATCGGGTTTCTCTATTTTTATAAATTTTCCCTTATTATTTTCTTTCGCTTTATTAAATTGGGTCGAGGTAATTTCTATAACATCATCGGAATCCTCATCGGGATCCGATTCATCGAAAAATTGGTAATCTTCCCAATATTTTGCTTCCTCGGCGGAAACACCATTGACCATTATTAACTTTGGTCTATTGGTTGAGGATTTTCTTTTATTTAATCGATTTACTATAGGTATCAATATTTCTTCCTCCGGAACCTCTTCTTCTTCTGGTTCCTCCTCTTCCGATTCATCCTCTTCTGGTTCCTCTTCTTCTGGTTCCTCCTCTTCCGGTTCCTCCTCTTCCGGTTCCTCTTCGGGAATTTGTGAATCTTCCCAAAATATATTCGACTCTTCATTATTATTAGGTGAATCAATGGGATTTGTACTAGAGGTAGACATCTATCACACAATATCAAACACGTTAAGAGATTAATATATCACATAATATTTACATGTTAATAATATATAGTTTCCAACAACAAAAAAATGTTAAGCAATCGTTTTTGAAGAAAAACACGATCGAAGTCCAGGCTTACTAATGCATCCTAACAAACTCGGTAAGACACACTAATGCAATTTTCTGGTTCTCTAAGACCAACGCTCGGATACCAACTGAAATGTCCCGTTCATATTGATTATAAACATTCCATATTAATTGATTTCGTCGCGAGGTTTTGACCTCTATATGAGACGTTTTTCAAAGACTGCATTCATTTTTAAAACAACCATAACCTTTATTTTATCGATAAAGGTTTAAAAGCATTGCGTAGATTATCAAATAATGATAATCTAAAATATACCGTTTACACACGACCATTACATAATGGTTTACAATAAGAATATATTACATCAAAAATAAGTTTTTTGAATGCAGTTTTTATACAATATCATACAAACATGAACTCCAAATCTTGTCCTTATTTTAGTATGCAACAGCGGAAGCTCTTAGTATTCACCTAAGAATAAACATGCTTTAAACGTCAACAAAAATGTTTGTGAGTTATAGGTTTAACCTATATATATCAAATCGTAACAATAGACCACAAGATTTCATATTTCAATATACATCCCATACATAGAGATAAAAATCATTCATATGGTGAACACCTGGTAACCGACATTAACAAGATGCATATATAAGAATATCCCCATCATTCCGGGACACTCTTCGGATATGATATAAATTTTGAAGTACTAAAGCATCCGGTACTTTGAATGGGGTTTGTTAGGCCCAATAGATCTATCTTTAGGATTCGCGTCAATTAGGGTGTCTGTTCCCTAATTCTTAGATTACCAGACTTAATAAAAAGGGGCATATTCGATTTTCATAATTCAACCATAGAATTTAGTTTCACGTACTTGTGTCTATTTGGTAAATCATTTATAAAACCTGCATGTATTCTCATCCCAAAAATATTAGATTTTAAAAGTGGGACTATAACTCACTTTCACATATTTTTACTTCGTCGGGAAGTAAGAATTGGCCACTGGTCGATTCACGAACCTATAACAAATATGTACATATATATCAAAGTATGTTCAAAATATATTTACAACATTTTTAATACGTTTTACTGTTTTAAGTTTATTAAGTCAGCTGTCCTTGTTAGTAACCTACAACTAGTTGTCCATAATTAGATGTACAGAAATAAATCGATATATATTATCTTGAATCAATCCACGACCCAGTGTATACACGTCTTAGGCTAGATCACAACTCAAAGTATATATATTTTTGGAATCAACCTCAACCCTGTATAGCTAACTCCAACATTACTGCATATAGAGTGTCTATGGTTGTTCCAAATAATATATATAGATGGGTCGATATGATATGTCAAAACATTTGCATACGTGTCTATGGTATCCCAAGATTACATAATATATTAGAATACATGTATAATATAATATAAGTTAGCTAGGATATGATTAACATAGATTTGTTACCAATTTTCACGTAGCTACAACAAGCAAAAATAACCAATCTTGTTTTACCCATAACTTCTTCATTTTAAATCCGTTTTGAGTGAATAAAATTGCTATGGTTTCATATTGAACTTAAATTTATGAATCTATACAGAAAAGGTATAAGTTTATAGTCGGAATTATAGGTTACAAGTCATTTTTGTAAAGGTAATCATTTCAGTCGAAAGAACGACGTCTAGATGACCATTTTGGAAAACATACTTCCACTTTGAGTTTAACCATGGTTTTTGGATATAGTTTCATGTTTATAAGAAAAATCATTTTCCCAGAAGAACAACTTTTAAATCAAAGTTTATCATAGTTTTTAATTATCCAAACCAAAACAGCCCCCGGTTTCACTACGACGGCGTATATCCGATTTTATGGTGTTCATCGTGTTTCCAGGTTTTAAATCATTAAGTTAGCATATCATATAGATATAGAACATGTGTTTAGTTGATTTTAAAAGTCAAGTTATAAGGATTAACTTTTGTTTGCGAACAAATTTAGAATTAACTAAACTATGTTCTAGTGATTACAAGTTTAAACCTTCGAATAAGATAGCTTTATATGTATGAATCGAATGATGTTATGAACATCATTACTACCTAAAGTTTTCTGAATAAAACCACTGAAAATGAGAAAAATGGATCTAGCTTTAAAGGATCCTTGGATGGCTTGAAAGTTCTTGAAACAGAATCATGACACGAAAACAGTTCAAGTAAGATTTTCACTCGAAATAAGATTGTTATAGTTGTAGAAATTGAATCAAAGTTTGAATATGAATATTACCTTGAATTAGAAAGATAACCTACTGTAAATAACAAAGGGTCCTTGATCTTAGATGATTATTTGGAATGGATTAGAAAGCTTGGAAGTAGACTTGCAAACTTGGAAGTATTCTTGATTTTTATGAAACTATACTTATGGAATTTATGAAGAACACTTAGAACTTGAAGATAGAACTTGAGAGATATCACTTAGATGAAGAAAATTGAAGAATGAAAGTGTTTGTAGGTGTTTTTGGTCGTTGGTATATGGATTAGATATAAAGGATGTGAAATTTTGTTTTCATGTAAATAAGTCATGAATGATTACTCATATTTTTGTAATTTTATGAGATATTTCATGCTAGTTGCCAAATGATAGTTCTCACATGTGTTAGGTGACTCACATGGGCAGCTAAGAGCTGATCATCGGAGTGTATATACCAATAGTACATACATCTAAAAGCTGTGTATTGTACGAGTACGAATACGGGTGCATACGAGTAGAATTGTTGATGAAACTAAACGAGGATGTAATTGTAAGTATTTTTGTTAAGTAGATGTATTTTAATATGTGTCAAGAAGTCTTTCAAAAGTGTAAGAATACATATCAAAACACAACATGTATATACATTCTAATGGAGTCGTTAAGTCTTCGTTAGTCGTTACATGTAAGTGTTGTTTTGAAACCTTTAAGTTAACGATCTCAATTAATGTTGTTAACCCAATATTTATTATATCAAATGAGATGTTAAATTATTATATTATCATGATATTATGATGTATGAATATCTCTTAATATGATATATACATTAAAATATCGTTACAACGATAATCGTTACATATAAGACTCGTTTCGTAATTCTTGGGTTAGTAGTCTTGTTTTTAACATATGTAGTTCATTGTTAACACACTTAATGATATATTTAAATATCATTTTATTATGTTAAATATAGTGTATCAATATCTTAATATGATACATATGTATTTAGTAGACGTTATCATAACGATAATCGTTATATATATCATTTCGAGTTTCTTAACTTAGTAATCTCATTTCTTATGTATATCACACATTGTTAATATACTTAGTGCGATACTTACTCATCATAATCTTATGTCAACCATATATATATATATGTCTATATATATACCACAACATGTAGTTTTTACAATTTTGTAACGTTCGTGAATCGCCGGTCAACATGGGTGATCAATTGTCTATATGAAACTTATTTCATTTAATCAAGTCTTAACAAGTTTGATTGCTTAACACGTTGGAAACATTTAGTCATGTAAATATCAATCTCAATTAATATATATAAACATGGAAAAGTTCGGGTCACTACAATTTCATTCTTTCTTTTGACTACAAATGCAAAATACTAGTAAGAGATATACGTTAAATTTAAATTTCGTATAACGAATTATCATATCTTTGTAATTAAGATCACTGTTAACCCTGACTGTGACGTCAAAGACATATGTGATGATGTGGCAAGGTCAAGAAGTGAAGTTTTTTAATAAAGAGTGTTAAATTTGAGTGTTAAATTTGTGATTGATAATATGGTAAAATATTATTGGTAGTTGAATATAAAATATATTAATTAATACGAAGTAATATATAAATATGAATGCTGAAATATGATTGGTCCATACATCCCTGAAGCGCACATTTTTTCCGTCAGTTTTGTGACTGACGCCCCCGGGGCGTCAGGGTTAATGGCGTCAGGTCGTCATATTTCTTGTCAAGTCACATGCCATGTCATTTATAGGGGCGTCAAATTTCGAATTTAACGAGGAGTTAATGATGGTCTAATAAACGTTAGTAAGAGATTTACGTTAAATTTCGTATAACGAATTACCATATCTTTGTAATTAACTAGAAAAAAATTCGACCGCGCGTTGTTACGGTTGTATTCGACGCGCGGTCGAATTTGGATATACGTTGTTTGGTACCTAATATATCTAGTAGGTTGGGTTGTTTGTTGGACGTGTATGTATATGTATGTAATATAGCCCGAAATATTTAGTGTTTTTTAACGATGTCCGTTTCGCGTATAGTTTGTCGCGTTGTGTTCGTAAAATTATTTCGAGTTAAACGGTGGTCTCGGAAAAATTTAACTCGCACCGAGCGAGAATATAGGGCCCGTTATCTAGTGTTTTTTAACGATGTCCGTTTCGCGTATAGTAAGTCCCTTGGGTTTGTCTGATTTTTTCGAGTTGAACGGTGGTCTCGGAAAAATTTAACTCGCACCGAGCGAGAAGATTGGGCCCGTTAAAAATTCGGGTATAATTAGTTTCTTTTATTTTAATAAAATTATATATTTACGCTTTCCACCCCTGAAAAAGTGTAAACTTGAGGGGCCGTTGTGTAAATTGAGCCGAAGTTGAGGGACCGTTTGTAGTGTGAACGCAAACTCAAAACGACAATCCGATAAAACTGAAACGACGAAATCCGGCGCGTGTTTTAGTTTATAGGGATAATAATAATGGGGGAGGTTTAATACAGAACCAAAAATGCTACAGAACTAACTAATGGTGCACATTAAAAAAGTTTTATATTTGTGTAAAAAATACACTTGTGTACAATGATGCACATTAAAAAAGTTATGTATTGAACTTTTAGATAATAATAATATATGTATAGAGGAGGTAAATATTATATTAAATTAATTAATAATAATATCAAATTGAGTAATTTTTGATTTAATTAAATACCTTTACATGTCTCATAGAAATACAATTTAATACTCATTTCATCTAAAAAAAACTGTCCACCATTCTATTTTTGTTTGTTTCAAAATTAATGTTCATTTCTCTAAATAACTATTAAATATCATTAAAGTTTCAATTATACATTTTTAATTTTAGAAATTTAGCTTTAATAAATTAGTAGTTACTCTTTATAACTACATTAAATAAAGAATAATTAGACAATTCATTATTATATCTTAAATACAACAAAAAGTAAAATACGACTGTTTTTTGAAACGGAAGGGGTAAAAGATTGTAATA
The DNA here is from genome assembly GCF_046630445.1 of Rutidosis leptorrhynchoides. NCBI lineage: Eukaryota > Viridiplantae > Streptophyta > Magnoliopsida > Asterales > Asteraceae > Rutidosis > Rutidosis leptorrhynchoides. The sequence goes on from NC_092337.1 coordinate 25,835,910, forward strand.
AATGGCAAATATATTTAAATGTTACATGGTCATAAACAATTTTATCTAACAGTAATAGGTAATAAGAATTATCATTGAGGATATACGATGTGGTCAACCCTTTATGTATTACTCGTACATATTTAACTTATACAGATCATTTGAAGATAAAATAACATGATGATTGTTAAGTAAGATTCAAATATACATATACATATATATAAAAGTTAACTGAGAAAAAAAAAACCATATTAGTGACTGTGTGTTACAATCTAAATTAAATTTTCATACTCCTTTTAATAGGACTACATATTTGTAATTAATTTATTTTTTTTGCTAACTGCGGAAATTCAGAAAAGATATAACAAGAGTTGATCATAACATAATTGTAAACAACTTAATTAAGAAAACAATTATAGATATAGATAGTTATAATAGTTATTGAAACAAGGTTCGTTAAATACGGCAATCTTTTACGGGCATTGGAGCATTTATTGCTTGAAAGACGCATCTAAAAAAAAAAAGTAATTTATTAATTTATAGTAAAAAGTTATTTCCTCGTTATCGGTAATTGGCTCAGAATTCTAGGTCGTCGAGCTACGAAGATTTTGTAGGTAAACGACCATGGTATGGATGATGCATGTGCAGGGACCCATTTGTAATTAAATAAAGTGAAAGAAGGCATATGTGTAAATAAAAAATGAGGGGAGTTCAACGATAATTGTGCAAAAAATGAATTTTTTTTTTTTTTTTATCTTTATGCTATGATGATCAATTTTTATATAATAATTTTGCAATAACATATAGATTTAACTACCTAATTACAAATTAGATTAGACTCAAATATATCCAAGTGTCTAACTTCAACGACCTCTTTAAAGTACGTATTATTGAATTATGTATTATAGTATATTTATATAACTACATTAAACAAAACTTAAAAAATAACAAAACTTGCCTTTTTGCATAACAAGAACCGAGAAATCCACCAAACATCAATTGCTTAGTTGCATTTAATGACATGAGATTGTGACAATTTGATGAAAAATTGAAACATCCCTAAACCTACTATAGACCATCGAACGTCTGCACACAAAAAGAGGCAAAACACCCAATACCGAAGACATGAAAAAGTTGACACACAAACCACCAAAATACCTGAAATTTTTTATCATTCTACTAAGACATTTATCTTCATTCAAAACCTAAAAAAAGTTAAAACTTCAAAAACAAAACTATAAATGTTTAAAATGTATGAAATATGAAACAAAATCATTGAGCAAGAGTATGCAGAAGACACGGTCAAATACCAAAGAAACTAAAAACAACAACATCATCTCATTTCTAACCGAACGATACACAATATTAGATTAACGATATAAGAACTTTCAGATAAACAAAATACATAATGTTGGTTAGTAATCCAATATTATATTATACCTATATTCTAAAAGATACAGTGAAAATTAATAGTAAGGGCACTTTTGACTTTTTCAAAAAAAAATTTTTTTTCATTTGCACAACAAACCCCCCCCCCCCCCCCCACACCACACTTTTCGCAAAAAATCAAATCGATGGGGTAAAATGTCAAATTATCATTTTCATAAAAAATCTTAAATAAACTCCACCCAAATATTCAACGGGTCATATCTTCTCGCTCGCATCGAGTCAAATTTTTCCGACACCATGTTAAACTCGAAATAATTTTAGGAACACAATGTCACTAGCTATACTCAAAACGAACGCTTTTTAAAAAATGCTAAATATTTAGGGTACTTTTCATACACGTTTATTTTGCGTTATATTTTTAAAAATCGACAATTCCATAGCGAAACGCGAAGATGCACATATATTGTTAATTTAAAATAACATTTAAATTTTTCACGGGTTACCTTTTAGTTCGACTCGAGTTGCGCTTCAACAACACCATCGTTGCCACGAAATAATTTTACAAACTAAACGCAATAAAATACATTGAAAACCGAACTCCCGGCGCGAAGCGAGGGTTCGAACACTAGTTATATCTATATATCCAATTTAGAGAGGGTAAATGAATAGGAAAGTTTAGAAGTTTCACAAAATTACCCCAAACTTTTTCTTTTTTCATAATTCAACCACATCCTCTACAATAGTTAATTTCATAGTTTTTATAAACTTACCACAAACTTTTCACATTTTATAATTTAACCATAAAACTTCTCATTCATTATAAATCACCCACACAACTTTTACTATCTAATAACTATTCATTACTATTATTATTATTATTATTATTATTATTATTATTATTATTATTATTATTATTATTATTATTATTATTATTATTATTATTATTAAATCAACCATATAATTTTCCACTTTATTATTGTTTAACTTTTATTCTTATTATAAATTAACTACGTAACTCGTTTTTTAACAACTGTTTTATTGTTATTATATATATACACATATATATTATATAAATAGTTTTTCCTATACATAGTTTGTACCAATCGTTGATGTACGTTTCACTTTATTGATTGAGCATTTGGATCTTTTCTCTCGAAAAGACGAAAAGTAAAACAAAAAATGATGAATAATTACTTTCACGTTTATTACAAATCAATCACATAACTATTTTTGGTCCATGCTCGATAAAACGAAAAATAAAAAAAATGATAAATAATTACTTTCTCAATAATTAGCTATGTAATTAATGTTAATCAAGGGTGAAGAACCGGCGCAAAGCCAGGTCGCCCAACTAGTTAATATTCAAATGTTAAACACTTTGTTTTGATGATGACACCAAGCCTCGTGTGCTTACACCAAGGTATAGAACAACACACGTTCATAAGCCTACACTATATCTAGCAAACGACCAATACACAAAACCGATAAGTCAAAAGAGTCATTTGAAAACATACTGAAGGATCACGGTCGGTACACAGTCGACCGTAGGCCAGACCGTGGATACCCTGTACATTTGTTCTTCGAAACAAGGTACACGGTCGACTCCACGGTCAGCCGTGGGTTGACCGCAGAAACCCACTGTAGTGACCCGAACTTTTCCATGTTTATATATATTAATTGAGATTGATGTTTACATGATTAAATGTTTCCAACATGTTAAGCAATCAAACTTGTTAAGACTTGATTAATTGAAATAGGTTTCATATAGACAATTGACCACCCAAGTTGACCGGTGATTCACGAACGTTAAAACTTGTAAAAAAACTATATGATGACATATATATGGTTATATATATAGTTAACATGATATTATGATAAGTAAACATATCATTAATTATATTAACAATGAACTGCATATGTAAAAACAAGACTACTAACTTAATGATTTTGAAACGAGACATATATGTAACGTTTATCGTTGTAACGACATTTAATGTATATATATCATATTAAGAGATATTCGTACATCATAATATCATGATAATATAATAATTTAAAATCTCTTTTGATATTATAAACATTGGGTTAACAACATTTAACAAGATCGTTAACCTAAAGGTTTCAAAACAACACTTACATGTAACGACTAACGATGACTTAACGACTCAGTTAAAATGTATATACATGTAGTGTTTTAATATGTATTTATACACTTTTGAAAGACTTCAATACACTTATCAAAATACTTCTACTTAACAAAAATGCTTACAATTACATTCTCGTTCAGTTTCATCAACAATTCTACTCGTATGCACCCGTATTCGTACTCGTACAATACACAGCTTTTAGATGTATGTACTATTGGTATATACACTCCAATGATCAGCTCTTAGCAGCCCATGTGAGTCACCTAACACATGTGGGAACCATCATTTGGCAACTAGCATGAAATATCTCATAAGATTACAAAAATATGAGTAATCATTCATGACTTATTTACATGAAAACAAAATTACATATCCTTTATATCTAATCCATACACCAACGACCAAAAACACCTACAAACACTTTCATTCTTCAATTTTCTTCATCTAATTGAACTCTCTCAAGTTCTATCTTCAAGTTCTAAGTGTTCTTCATAAATTCCAAAAGTTCTTGTTTCATAAAATCAAGAATACTTTCAAGTTTGCTAGCTCACTTCCAATCTTGTAAGGTGATCATCCAACCTCAAGAAATCTTTGTTTCTTACAGTAGGTTATCATTCTAATACAAGGTAATAATCATATTCAAACTTTGGTTCAATTTCTATAACTATAACAATCTTATTTCAAGTGATGATCTTACTTGAACTTGTTTTCGTGTCATGATTTTGCTTCAAGAACTTTGAGCCATCCAAGGATCCATTGAAGCTAGATCCATTTTTCTCTTTTCCAGTAGGTTCATCCAAGGAACTTAAGGTAGTAATGATGTTCATAACATCATTCGATTCATACATATAAAGCTATCTTATTCGAAGGTTTAAACTTGTAATCACTAGAACATAGTTTAGTTAATTCTAAACTTGTTCGCAAACAAAAGTTAATCATTCTAACTTGACTTTTAAAATCAACTAAACACATGTTCTATATCTATATGATATGCTAACTTAATGATTTAAAACCTGGAAACACGAAAAACACCGTAAAACCGGATTTACGCCGTCGTAGTAACACCGCGGGCTGTTTTGGGTTAGTTAATTAAAAACTATGATAAACTTTGATTTAAAAGTTGTTATTCTGAGAAAATGATTTTTATTATGAACATGAAACTATATCCAAAAATTATGGTTAAACTCAAAGTGGAAGTATGTTTTCTAAAATGGTCATCTAGACGTCGTTCTTTCGACTGAAATGACTACCTTTACAAAAACGACTTGTAACTTATTTTTCCGACTAGAAACCTATACTTTTTTTGTTTAGATTCATAAAATAGAGTTCAATATGAAACCATAGCAATTTGATTCACTCAAAACGGATTTAAAATGAAGAAGTTATGGGTAAAACAAGATTGGATAATTTTTCTCATTTTAGCTACGTGAAAATTGGTAACAAATCTATTCCAACCATAACTTAATCAACTTGTATTATATATTATGTAATCTTGAGATACCATAGACACGTATACAATGTTTCGACCTATCATGTCGACACATCTATATATATTTCGGAACAACCATAGACACTCTATATGTGAATGTTGGAGTTAGCTATACAAGGTTGAGGTTGATTCCAAAATATATATAGTTTGAGTTGTGATCAATACTGAGATACGTATACACTGGGTCGTGGATTGATTCAAGATAATATTTATCGATTTATTTCTGTACATCTAACTGTGGACAACTAGTTGTAGGTTACTAACGAGGACAGCTGACTTAATAAACTTAAAACATCAACATATATTAAAAGTGTTGTAAATATATTTTGAACATACTTTGATATATATGTATATATTGTTATAGGTTCGTGAATCAACCAGTGGCCAAGTCTTACTTCCCGACGAAGTAAAAATCTGTGAAAGTGAGTTATAGTCCCACTTTTAAAATCTAATATTTTTGGGATGAGAATACATGCAGGTTTTATAAATGATTTACAAAATAGACACAAGTACGTGAAACTACATTCTATGGTTGAATTATCGAAATCGAATATGCCCCTTTTTATTAAGTCTGGTAATCTAAGAATTAGGGAACAGACACCCTAATTGACGCGAATCCTAAAGATAGATCTATTGGGCCTAACAAACCCCATCCAAAGTACCGGATGCTTTAGTACTTCGAAATTTATATCATATCCGAAGGGTGTCCCGGAATGATGGGGATATTCTTATATATGCATCTTGTTATTGTCGGTTACCAGGTGTTCACCATATGAATGATTTTTATCTCTATGTATGGAATGTGTATTGAAATATGAAATCTTGTGGTCTATTGTTACGATTTGATATATATAGGTTAAACCTATAACTCACCAACATTTTTGTTGACGTTTTAAGCATGTTTATTCTCAGGTGATTATTAAGAGCTTCCGCTGTTGCATACTTAAATAAGGACAAGATTTGGAGTCCATGCTTGTATGATATTGTGTAAAAACTGCATTCAAGAAACTTATTTTGTTGTAACATATTTGTATTGTAAACCATTATGTAATGGTCGTGTGTAAACAGGATATTTTAGATTATCATTATTTGATAATCTACGTAAAGCTTTTTAAACCTTTATTGATGAAATAAAGGTTATGGTTTGTTTAAAAATGAATGCAGTCTTTGAAAAACGTCTCATATAGAGGTCAAAACCTCGCAACGAAATCAATTAATATGGAACGTTTTTAATCAATAAGAACGGGACATTTCAGTTGGTATCAGAGCGTTGGTCTTAGAGAACCAGAAAATTTGCATTAGTGTGTCTTATCGAGTTTGTTAGGATGCATTAGTGAGTCTGGACTTCGACCGTGTTTTCTTTAAAAATGATTGCTTAACATTTTTGTTGGAAACTATATATTTTTAACATATGAATATTATGTGATATATTAATCTCTTAACGTGTTTGATATTATGTGATAGATGTCTACCTCTAGAACAAGTCCCATTGACTCACCTAATAATAATGAAGAGTCAAATGTAAATTGGAATGATTTGTGGACTGATTCACAAGTTCCCGAAGAGGAACCGGAAGAAGAGTCGGAACCGGAAGAAGAATCGGAACCGGAAGAAGAATCGGAACCGGATGAAGAAATAGAACCGGTGGGGGAAATAATAAAACGGTTAAGTAAAAGAAAATCCTCAACCAACCGACCAAAGTTAATTATGGTCAATGGTGTTTCCGCCAAGGAAGCAAAATATTGGGAGGATTACCAATTCTCCGATGAATCGGATTCCGACGAGAATTCCGATGATGTTATAGAAATTACCCCAACTGAATTTAAAAAGGCAAAAGAAAATAATAAGGGAAAGGGCATAAAAATAGAGAAATCTAATTCCAACCCCGATGAACTTTATATGTATCGTCAACCCCCGAAGTCCTTAAGTTGTAACAATGACCCGGGAACCTCTAAACCACCAGGTTTTTCTAAACCAATGTGGACAACGACGGCTCGTATTAGGGGAACATCATATATCCCTAGAAACTTGGCAAAACGAACCAAAACCGAAGAAGAAGAAACGAGCGAGTCGGAATAAGACAGTTGTATTCGTGTGGTGTAATATATGGAATATAGTGTTCTTATGCTTTATGATATATGTAAAAATTGCTTGTATTAATAAGTATTTTTTTTTATGAATCTAACTCTTGTCTATTTTACAGTTTAAAAACACAAAATGGATAGACAACCCAATATTTTAAGAGACCTACCCGGAGACATGATTGATGAAATCTTGTCTAGAGTCGGCCAGAATTCTTCGGCACAACTATTTAAGGCGAGATCAGTTTGTAAGACATTCGAAGAACGTTCCAAGAATGTCTTGGTTTATAAGAGACTTTCGTTTGAAAGATGGGGGATATCACATTGGGAAACCCATAAGTTACGATGTGTTTACTTTAACGCATATATTGCGGGGAACCCAAATGCTATTTTACGCAACGGGTTAAGAAATTATTTTGACTCAATATATCCGAATATTGGACTTCGTGATTTAGAAAAAGCGGCTAACATGCAACATAAAGAAGCATGTTATGCTTACGGATTAGTAATGTTCGCTTCTCACCAAAGTGAGAACAAGAACATCGGGCTACAACTATTAAACAAAACGTTTCCACAAGTGACGGAGTCGGTAATTGGGGTAAGAAATGAGGTTTTTAGATTATTACGGGACTGTTGGACATTACGTAACCCTCGTCCCTTTGATGACGTTACAACACGCTGTCTTATCAACGGCCATAACGGTTATGTTGCACAAGACCAAGGATGGGAAGTAGTCCTAGTAAAACCAGAATGCATGACTTGTTTCTGGACGTATGAATTACGTGTCTTTATTGCCTTTGCTGAACGACTTGTGTACTAGCTAGAATTGTCTTCACAACTATCTTGTATCAAAGTTATTGTGTGCTATATTTCATGCTTTATGTAAAATAAGCGGTATTGTAAGTTTGTAAAATATTGTATAAAAGTTTGAACGCGAAATATTATTACAATCAGTTTTTCATATAGAATTGTAGTAGTTGAATTGTATATTAGCTACTAAGTATGAACTTAACGGGTAGGTACTACCCGAATTTAAACTTATAAAACGCTAATATGAAGAAAAAGCTTTTATAAATGAGTTCATATTATGCTACGAAATACTATTAACTACTCTTAATATTCTGTATGATTAACTTGTTCCATTTAACTATTTTGAAGGAAATGGCACCGACTACTCGACACACCGTGAATATGAATGAAGAGGAATTCCGTACTTTTCTAGCTTCAAACATAGCCGCAGTACAGGCTGCGCTACATACCAACAATAACCTTGGATCTAGCAGTACAGGAAATCGTGTAGGATGCACCTACAAAGAATTCACTGCCTGCAAACCTTTGGAATTTGATGGAACCGAAGGACCGATCGGATTGAAACGGTGGACCGAGAAGGTTGAATCAGTGTTTGCCATAAGTAAGTGTACTGAAGAGGACAAAGTGAAGTACGCTACGCATACCTTCACAGGTTCTGCGTTAACATGGTGGAATACCTATCTAGAGCAAATGGGACAAGATGATGCGTACGCACTACCGTGGTCAGCATTCAAGCACTTGATGAACGAGAAGTACCGTCCCAGAACCGAGGTCAATAAGCTCAAGACAGAACTTAGAGGGTTACGAACCCAAGGATTTGATATTACCACGTACGAAAGACGATTCACAGAATTGTGCCTATTGTGTCCGGGAGCATTCGAAGATGAGGAAGAGAAGATCGACGCGTTTGTGAAAGGATTACCGGAAAGAATCCAAGAAGATATAAGTTCACACGAGCCCGCCTCCATACAACAGGCATGTAGAATGGCTCACAAACTAGTGAACCAGATTGAAGAAAGAATTAAAGAACAGACTGCTGAAGAGGCCAATGTGAAGCAAGTCAAAAGAAAGTGGGAGAAAAACGGTGATAAGAATCACCAATACAACAACAACAGCAATTACAACAATAATCGCAACAATTATCCCAACAATCGCAACATCAATCGCAACTACAACAAACGGCCCAACAACAACAACAACAACAACAACAACAACAACAACAGCAACTACAACAATCATCCCAACAACAATAATAACCGCAACAACAACAACAATCAGAAGCAACTATGCCAAAGGTGTGAAAAGAATCACTCGGGGTTCTGCACCAAATTTTGCAACAAGTGTAAAAGAAATGGTCATAGCGCGGCGAAGTGTGAGGTCTACGGACCAGGGGTTAATAGAACGAAAGGAACAAATGGTGTCGGAACGAGTAATGGCGGAGCAAGTAGTGTCGGAGCAAGTTATGCCAATGTAGTTTGTTATAAATGTGGAAAACCAGGCCACATTATTAGAAATTTCCCGAACCAGGAGAACACGAATGGATAAGGCCGTGGAAGAGTTTTCAATATTAATGCGGTAGAGGCACAGGAAGACCCGGAGCTTGTTACAGGTACGTTTCTTATTGACAATAAATCTGCTTACGTTTTATTTGATTCGGGTGCGGATAGAAGCTATATGAGTAGAGATTTTTGTGCTAAATTAAGTTGTCCATTGACGCCTTTGGATAGTAAATTTTTACTCGAATTAGCAAATGGTAAATTAATTTCAGCAGATAATATATGTCGGAATCGAGAAATTAAACTGGTTAGCGAAACATTTAAGATTGATTTGATACCAGTAGAGTTAGGGAGTTTTGATGTGATAATCGGTATGGACTGGTTGAAAGAAGTGAAAGCGGAGATCGTTTGTTACAAAAATACAATTCGCATTATACGAGAAAAAGGAAAACCCTTAATGGTGTACGGAGAAAAGGGCAACACGAAGCTACATCTTATTAGTAATTTGAAGGCACAAAAACTAATAAGAAAAGGTTGCTATGCTGTTCTAGCACACGTCGAGAAAGTACAAACTGAAGAAAGGAGCATCAATGATGTTCCCATTGCAAAAGAATTTCCCGATGTATTTCCGAAAGAATTACCGGGATTACCCCCACATCGATCCGTTGAATTTCAAATAGATCTTGTACCAGGAGCTGCACCAATAGCTCGTGCTCCTTACAGACTCGCACCCAGCGAGATGAAAGAACTGCAAAGCCAATTACAAGAACTTTTAGAGCGTGGTTTCATTCGACCAAGCACATCACCGTGGGGAGCTCCTGTTTTGTTTGTCAAGAAGAAAGATGGTACATTCAGGTTGTGTATCGACTACCGAGAGTTGAACAAACTTACCATCAAGAACCGCTACCCACTACCGAGAATCGACGACTTATTTGATCAACTACAAGGCTCGTCTGTTTATTCAAAGATTGACTTACGTTCCGGGTATCATCAAATGCGGGTGAAAGAAGATGATATTCCAAAGACTGCTTTCAGAACACGTTACGGTCATTACGAGTTTATGGTCATGCCGTTTGGTTTAACTAATGCACCAGCTGTGTTCATGGACCTTATGAACCGAGTGTGTGGACCATACCTTGACAAGTTTGTCATTGTTTTCATTGATGACATACTTATTTACTCAAAGAATGACCAAGAACACGGTGAACATTTGAGAAAGGTGTTAGAAGTATTGAGGAAGGAAGAATTGTACGCTAAGTTTTCAAAGTGTGCATTTTGGTTGGAAGAAGTTCAATTCCTCGGTCACATAGTGAACAAAGAAGGTATTAAGGTGGATCCGGCAAAGATAGAAACTGTTGAAAAGTGGGAAACCCCGAAAACTCCGAAACACATACGCCAGTTTTTAGGACTAGCTGGTTACTACAGAAGGTTCATCCAAGACTTTTCCAGAATAGCAAAACCCTTGACTGTATTAACGCATAAAGGGAAGAAATTTGAATGGAATGATGAACAAGAGAAAGCGTTTCAGTTATTGAAGAAAAAGCTAACTACGGCACCTATATTGTCATTGCCTGAAGGGAATGATGATTTTGTGATTTATTGTGACGCATCAAAGCAAGGTCTCGGTTGTGTATTAATGCAACGAACGAAGGTGATTGCTTATGCGTCTAGACAATTGAAGATTCACGAACAAAATTATACGACGCATGATTTGGAATTAGGCGCGGTTGTTTTTGCATTAAAGACTTGGAGGCACTACTTATATGGGGTCAAAAGTATTATATATACCGACCACAAAAGTCTTCAACACATATTTAATCAGAAACAACTGAATATGAGGCAGCGTAGGTGGATTGAATTATTGAATGATTACGATTTTGAGATTCGTTACCACCCGGGGAAGGCAAATGTGGTAGCCGATGCCTTGAGCAGGAAGGATAGAGAACCCATTCGAGTAAAATCTATGAATATAATGATTCATAATAACATTACTACTCAAATAAAGGAGGCGCAACAAGGAGTTTTAAAAGAGGGAAATTTAAAGGATGAAATACCCAAAGGATCGGAGAAGCATCTTAATATTCGGGAAGACGGAACCCGGTATAGGGCTGAAAGGATTTGGGTACCAAAATTTGGAGATATGAGAGAAATGGTACTTAGAGAAGCTCATAAAACCAGATACTCAATACATCCTGGAACGGGGAAGATGTACAAGGATCTCAAGAAACATTTTTGGTGGCCGGGTATGAAAGCCGATGTTGCTAAATACGTAGGAGAATGTTTGACGTGTTCTAAGGTCAAAGCTGAGCATCAGAAACCATCAGGTCTACTTCAACAACCCGAAATCCCGGAATGGAAATGGGAAAACATTACCATGGATTTCATCACTAAATTGCCAAGGACTGCAAGTGGTTTTGATACTATTTGGGTAATAGTTGATCGTCTCACCAAATCAGCACACTTCCTACCAATAAGAGAAGATGACAAGATGGAGAAGTTAGCACGACTGTATTTGAAGGAAGTCGTCTCCAGACATGGAATACCAATCTCTATTATCTCTGATAGGGATGGCAGATTTATTTCAAGATTCTGGCAGACATTACAGCAAGCATTAGGAACTCGTCTAGACATGAGTACTGCCTATCATCCACAAACTGATGGGCAGAGCGAAAGGACGATACAAACGCTTGAAGACATGCTACGAGCATGTGTTATTGATTTCGGAAACAGTTGGGATCGACATCTACCGTTAGCAGAATTTTCCTACAACAACAGCTACCATTCAAGCATTGAGATGGCGCCGTTTGAAGCACTTTATGGTAGAAAGTGCAGGTCTCCGATTTGTTGGAGTGAGGTGGGGGATAGACAGATTACGGGTCCGGAGATTATACAAGAAACTACCGAGAAGATCATCCAAATTCAACAACGGTTGAAAACCGCCCAAAGTCGACAAAAGAGCTACGCTGACATTAAAAGAAAAGATATAGAATTTGAAATTGGAGAGATGGTCATGCTTAAAGTTTCACCTTGGAAAGGCGTTGTTCGATTTGGTAAACGAGGGAAATTAAATCCAAGGTATATTGGACCATTCAAGATTATTGATCGTGTCGGACCAGTAGCTTACCGACTTGAGTTACCTCAACAACTCGCGGCTGTACATAACACTTTCCACGTCTCGAATTTGAAGAAATGTTTTGCTAAAGAAGATCTCACTATTCCGTTAGATGAAATCCAAATCAACGAAAAACTCCAATTCATCGAAGAACCCGTCGAAATAATGGATCGTGAGGTTAAAAGACTTAAGCAAAACAAGATACCAATTGTTAAGGTTCGATGGAATGCTCGTAGAGGACCCGAGTTCACCTGGGAGCGTGAAGATCAGATGAAGAAGAAATACCCGCATCTATTTCCAGAAGATTCGTCAACACCTTCAACAGCTTAAAATTTCGGGACGAAATTTATTTAACGGGTAGGTACTGTAGTGACCCGAACTTTTCCATGTTTATATATATTAATTGAGATTGATGTTTACATGATTAAATGTTTCCAACATGTTAAGCAATCAAACTTGTTAAGACTTGATTAATTGAAATAGGTTTCATATAGACAATTGACCACCCAAGTTGACCGGTGATTCACGAACGTTAAAACTTGTAAAAAAACTATATGATGACATATATATGGTTATATATATAGTTAACATGATATTATGATAAGTAAACATATCATTAATTATATTAACAATGAACTGCATATGTAAAAACAAGACTACTAACTTAATGATTTTGAAACGAGACATATATGTAACGTTTATCGTTGTAACGACATTTAATGTATATATATCATATTAAGAGATATTCGTACATCATAATATCATGATAATATAATAATTTAAAATCTCTTTTGATATTATAAACATTGGGTTAACAACATTTAACAAGATCGTTAACCTAAAGGTTTCAAAACAACACTTACATGTAACGACTAACGATGACTTAACGACTCAGTTAAAATGTATATACATGTAGTGTTTTAATATGTATTTATACACTTTTGAAAGACTTCAATACACTTATCAAAATACTTCTACTTAACAAAAATGCTTACAATTACATTCTCGTTCAGTTTCATCAACAATTCTACTCGTATGCACCCGTATTCGTACTCGTACAATACACAGCTTTTAGATGTATGTACTATTGGTATATACACTCCAATGATCAGCTCTTAGCAGCCCATGTGAGTCACCTAACACATGTGGGAACCATCATTTGGCAACTAGCATGAAATATCTCATAAGATTACAAAAATATGAGTAATCATTCATGACTTATTTACATGAAAACAAAATTACATATCCTTTATATCTAATCCATACACCAACGACCAAAAACACCTACAAACACTTTCATTCTTCAATTTTCTTCATCTAATTGAACTCTCTCAAGTTCTATCTTCAAGTTCTAAGTGTTCTTCATAAATTCCAAAAGTTCTAGTTTCATAAAATCAAGAATACTTTCAAGTTTGCTAGCTCACTTCCAATCTTGTAAGGTGATCATCCAACCTCAAGAAATCTTTGTTTCTTACAGTAGGTTATCATTCTAATACAAGGTAATAATCATATTCAAACTTTGGTTCAATTTCTATAACTATAACAATCTTATTTCAAGTGATGATCTTACTTGAACTTGTTTTCGTGTCATGATTTTGCTTCAAGAACTTTGAGCCATCCAAGGATCCATTGAAGCTAGATCCATTTTTCTCTTTTCCAGTAGGTTCATCCAAGGAACTTAAGGTAGTAATGATGTTCATAACATCATTCGATTCATACATATAAAGCTATCTTATTCGAAGGTTTAAACTTGTAATCACTAGAACATAGTTTAGTTAATTCTAAACTTGTTCGCAAACAAAAGTTAATCATTCTAACTTGACTTTTAAAATCAACTAAACACATGTTCTATATCTATATGATATGCTAACTTAATGATTTAAAACCTGGAAACACGAAAAACACCGTAAAACCGGATTTACGCCGTCGTAGTAACACCGCGGGCTGTTTTGGGTTAGTTAATTAAAAACTATGATAAACTTTGATTTAAAAGTTGTTATTCTGAGAAAATGATTTTTATTATGAACATGAAACTATATCCAAAAATTATGGTTAAACTCAAAGTGGAAGTATGTTTTCTAAAATGGTCATCTAGACGTCGTTCTTTCGACTGAAATGACTACCTTTACAAAAACGACTTGTAACTTATTTTTCCGACTAGAAACCTATACTTTTTTTGTTTAGATTCATAAAATAGAGTTCAATATGAAACCATAGCAATTTGATTCACTCAAAACGGATTTAAAATGAAGAAGTTATGGGTAAAACAAGATTGGATAATTTTTCTCATTTTAGCTACGTGAAAATTGGTAACAAATCTATTCCAACCATAACTTAATCAACTTGTATTATATATTATGTAATCTTGAGATACCATAGACACGTATACAATGTTTCGACCTATCATGTCGACACATCTATATATATTTCGGAACAACCATAGACACTCTATATGTGAATGTTGGAGTTAGCTATACAAGGTTGAGGTTGATTCCAAAATATATATAGTTTGAGTTGTGATCAATACTGAGATACGTATACACTGGGTCGTGGATTGATTCAAGATAATATTTATCGATTTATTTCTGTACATCTAACTGTGGACAACTAGTTGTAGGTTACTAACGAGGACAGCTGACTTAATAAACTTAAAACATCAACATATATTAAAAGTGTTGTAAATATATTTTGAACATACTTTGATATATATGTATATATTGTTATAGGTTCGTGAATCAACCAGTGGCCAAGTCTTACTTCCCGACGAAGTAAAAATCTGTGAAAGTGAGTTATAGTCCCACTTTTAAAATCTAATATTTTTGGGATGAGAATACATGCAGGTTTTATAAATGATTTACAAAATAGACACAAGTACGTGAAACTACATTCTATGGTTGAATTATCGAAATCGAATATGCCCCTTTTTATTAAGTCTGGTAATCTAAGAATTAGGGAACAGACACCCTAATTGACGCGAATCCTAAAGATAGATCTATTGGGCCTAACAAACCCCATCCAAAGTACCGGATGCTTTAGTACTTCGAAATTTATATCATATCCGAAGGGTGTCCCGGAATGATGGGGATATTCTTATATATGCATCTTGTTATTGTCGGTTACCAGGTGTTCACCATATGAATGATTTTTATCTCTATGTATGGGATGTGTATTGAAATATGAAATCTTGTGGTCTATTGTTACGATTTGATATATATAGGTTAAACCTATAACTCACCAACATTTTTGTTGACGTTTTAAGCATGTTTATTCTCAGGTGATTATTAAGAGCTTCCGCTGTTGCATACTTAAATAAGGACAAGATTTGGAGTCCATGCTTGTATGATATTGTGTAAAAACTGCATTCAAGAAACTTATTTTGTTGTAACATATTTGTATTGTAAACCATTATGTAATGGTCGTGTGTAAACAGGATATTTTAGATTATCATTATTTGATAATCTACGTAAAGCTTTTTAAACCTTTATTGATGAAATAAAGGTTATGGTTTGTTTAAAAATGAATGCAGTCTTTGAAAAACGTCTCATATAGAGGTCAAAACCTCGCAACAAAATCAATTAATATGGAACGTTTTTAATCAATAAGAACGGGACATTTCACCCACTATCCGATTTTTGATCGAAAAATGTTTGACTATTTCGGGGCATCTATAATTTACAAAACTTGTTTAAACATAATTAGAATAGTTGGCTTCTTCATATTCAAATGAGTTTTGGTCACTAAAACACTAATCTTAATTAATCACACTTAATGACACTTTTAGCTTATGATAAATGTTAAACATTCAAGTATGGCTAAAAGTTCTTTTTCAAAGTATATTTTTATAAATCTAATTAAAAATAGTAAAACTTAAAGATGGTCATTAAGTCTCAATTAAAGAGATGCTCTCCATTTGATTATCCATTAAGCACTAATTATGTGTTTAATAAGAGTTTAGTGTAAACTCTCAAATTTCTTCACATAAAAATAAGGAAGTCTAAATTGAAAGCTTGCAAGTAACCAATAAGAGCACATACTTGCAAAACTAATAGTGACAAAAGAGTTGAAGACTTGTGACATGAAGTTTGGAAGCATATGGTTGTCATGGGATTAAAATTCTGCATTTGCCTTAAAAGGAAATCAATGACACCCTTCTAGTACAAAGTGACTTACCTCTTTCAAGCCAAGGTCAATTTCAAAGAATGCCTCCAAGACAAAAGGGGTAATGCAGGTCTTTTCAGATGTTTTGGCATCTAATTGCAGCCATCTAATAAGGGAAAAAGCCAAAGTAAAAGATCTCAAACGGCTACAAAATTCAGAGAACGGAGCTGCAGGGTCAACCCACGGTCGACTGTGGGGTGAGCCGCAGTTATCCGGGTTTGAATTTCTCTTGCCTATAAAAGCTAAACCTTGGAGCACTTGAAGACTCACCTATTGCACTTACATTTCCATACATTTACTAATATCATTCAAATTTTCATTGTAATCAATTTAGAGTGATTCAAGCAAGAGTGATTGTAAACTTAGTTGTGAGTTTACTTGTGAATTATCTTATTAAAGGGATCTAGAAGATAAGTAAGGTTTCACTTAGTGATATGTAACAACCCTGATTTTTCCGTTACTTTCGTTAACCTTCCGTTAGTTTATTTAACGGCGATTATTTAACTTTTATGTGTTTACTTGTATTAAATGCGTATTTGACCTTTGGAGGGTTTCAATAATTGATATGGGTTGATATTAATTCAAATAAATATTTCGGATAATGAAATACGATAAAAACGATACGATTTTGATAATAGCTTTTTGAGCAGCGAAACGCTCGGGTTTATTTTAATAATTAATTTAATTAATTATTAACTTTTTAAAATATTTAATTTATTGGGTTTTTA
Source organism: Rutidosis leptorrhynchoides (assembly GCF_046630445.1). Lineage (NCBI taxonomy): Eukaryota > Viridiplantae > Streptophyta > Magnoliopsida > Asterales > Asteraceae > Rutidosis > Rutidosis leptorrhynchoides. The sequence continues at coordinate 25,853,299 of NC_092337.1, forward strand.
ATAAATTAAGCGATTGGTTGCGTTTAACGATCGAATTAGCGTTCCGGGCCTTCGGTACGACTAAACGACACTTAAAACGGACCACGAATACACGGAATTGCAAAACGAGAACCCGGGAACCCATGGTGGGCCCCATTCGGCCGAACCCTCCCCCTCACCCCCTTATGTTTCAATTTTTGTAAGTTTAGGGGCTTATGTGCTAATTTATGAAACCAGGGTTAGTATAAATAGAAGTATTAACCTAAAATTAGTAAACCCTTACACAAAAACTGCAGTCGATCTCTCCCTGGCTCCTCCCCATCGTCGCCCAACATCACCATCATCATCACCTTCAATTTTTGATCTTTTGATAAAACCTTGAACACGAAAGTTGCAATTCTCGATCTCCTCTACGCGTTGGTGTATTTAATTTAGCGATCAAAGGTATAATTGCATGAACCCTAATTCTTAAAAATCTGATTTTTATAAATTTTTATAGTTATGTTGTCAATTGCTCAAGTCCATACGCGTACGTGTTAATTGTAATCGTTATTTTGATTGTTTGATGCGCTAGGGTTTAAAAAAGAATTTGTATTTGTTTGATCAGAAAAATTAAGTTTTTCAAATATTAATTGTTATGTTATAATCAGATTCCTTGCGAAAAACTATTGAGTTTAGGCTTTGGATTCGCTTGATTTCGTTTCCGTATGATTAAGTTATGTCGATTTGAATTATCGTTGTGTTTTTGTTGCTTGATCAGAAATCTGGTATTGATAGAAAATGAATTGGCATGTGAGACTTATACCACTGGAAATATAATTTAAAAACACTCAAGTTAGACTAGGATATCATGTTGTTTGCTTATGTATAGCCTGAGGTATGCTAGAATTAGTGTAAATAAAGTTTTATACAGCACTTGCATGAAAATAACCTTGTATGATAAAATGTGTTAACTTCTGTGATTGAAGCTTTGCATATTTGAAAAATAGACAAAAATTAATTCATCTTTCATGGAGATATCATAGGCCAATTGTATCTAGATCTTCGGATAATCGTATGCGAATGTGACTAACGAAATGGGAATCGAATCTGTAAATTGAACACGGTTTTGTACTTTGTGAATTTTGTATATTGATTGAGAATGTATGCTTCTGGAAAATGAAACTTAACATGATATGTGACTTATTGTTAGTTTATGTCAATCTCTAAAACCTTATGCATTGGGCACAATAGAGCCATACTTTATGTGAATTCTGATTTGAACTGAAAACTGAATGATCAACTTGCACGAATAAACTGTACAAATTGGCTAAAAAAAAGTGGCTATATTTTTGATATGTGTTAATTTGATTTGTCCTTGAACTATGGCCACTGGTCTTGTATCAATTGCATGTTTCTAACTCCGGTTGTAGCCGAAATGAAATCAGTGCGCGGTCAGAAACTGACTTGGCAAACCCCAAATGTATTCCTTCTGATTCCTGACTTTTAATTGTCGTATGAGTCCCTGGCTGGACTTTTTGGAATCTATTTTGAGTCTACTTATGATCTGGAGCTTTCCATGTTTGCATGAAGTTTTTACTATGAGGTAATGTGCTAAATATGCTACGTGTTCATAAATTTGGTGCATGACGATAAACTGAAATTGTGAAAATGATTATTCATGACCTAAAATGTATTGTTTAACTTAGGTTTGACTTATTGACCAATATTTGACATGAACCTACTGATGTTGACTTTATTTGACCACATTGACCAAGTTTGACTTTCGGTTTGACTTCGGTTGACTTTGTTTGACTTGCATGATATAGTTGACTTTTACTTTAAATCGCGTCGAGTAGAGCAATAAGACAACGTACACTATGAAACCACACTTATATAAGATACATATATTGACCAACCTACATACGTATACTTAGGTTACACTACTCGGGTCTAAACCGTACAAGTCATTTGTCTTTCATTCCGAGCTTATTCAAAGGTGAGTCTACAGTCCCGCTTTTTACATGTTTTCAGGGATGAGAATACACGCTGTTATATTTACATTTTCAAATGCTTTATATTGACATGAGTACTACACATATGCATAATGAGTTTGTTCAAAAAACCTCTAGCTTGAATACTTTTAATACCATTGGTAAGCACAATTTAGATTGAAGGATCCGTTAGGTTGACAACCTCACCCACTATAAAAGCAGTGGTGTATTTACTTTGAATATTTAATACATCTGAACAATGTATAACATTTTACGAGGTAAGGTCGGTTGTAGTGGTTTCTATACTCGGGTTAATGTTAGTATTCAGGTGCTCGGTTTATGCTTGCGATAGAATCTTGTGGTCAATGAAATTAAACTATTTTTCTGATAACTGTTTTTCAGACATTGTTACGTTACTTTAAACCTGTAGATTCACCAACATTATTTGTTGACTTGTTTTTGCGTGTTGTTATTCTCAGGTCCTTAAGAGGTATGCTTCCGCTGTGTTTGCTGCATGTCTGGCCGTGGAGTCAGCATTTGATTTTAAAGAACATTATTTACTTTCGCATTTAAAACTTTTATAACTGTTTAAATACTGTTGGCTTGTGGTTACGATCACAACAGTGTTTCTATTTTGGGATTTCTGACTTTTGTTTTTGAAAGTTATTATTTTAAATAAAATTAAATGCGATTGCTTTAAACGTCTCATATAGAGGGCGTAACTGTTAACTGTGGGACCGGAATTAACACGCCGTCAGATGGTATTTTGGCGGGGTGTTATAGTTGGTATCAGAGCTAACGGTTCGTAGGGAAACTAGGACTTGCATTAGTGTGTCTAATTTGGTCATTAGGACGCCTTGATGAGTCTAGACTACGATCGGGACTTAGTCATTACATGAGTACTTTGTGACTAACATTATTTACTTGACTAATCTGTTTTGTTTGTGTTCTTGTACTATGAGTTAGATGTCACAGGATTCAGGAAGCAGTGACAGCGACTCCAGTGTGGCTGAGGTGAATGCTCCAGCCCCAGCACCAGTACTTGCTCCGCATCGGATACCTAACCATCCCGTGAACCTTTATGCGTTGGATTTGGTTCATACTAACCGTAACGGGGATATTGTTGATCGTGTTAATGCCTTGCGTGATATTGCTAGGACATATCCGCACCCCGATGATCTAGAGAGGATGGAGGAAAGAGTCACAGGTATAAATACTTATACGTACGAGGCTGAAGCAAGGTTCGTTGAGATGGTGAGATTGATAGCAGCCTTAACTGCCAGGGTTGCTGCGTTAGAGGCGGAACGTAATAGGCCGAGGAATGATGGACCTGCCTTCCGTACCTGATATAAGAGGAAGTGAAGGGTCGTTGACCATGAGCTTCTTTTCCTTTTTCATCCGCCATACCTTCTTTAATTGATTATATAAGACTTACCGGGTGTTATAAACCGGGCTATTAGCACATTATGTTTATTGTTTGGTTTACTACTTTGGAATTTGGTTTATCACTCTTGGATTATACTTATATTAATGGTGGATTATGCTATTGGTAACTATTATCTTTTATTGCATGCGGTAATATTTTGTATTTAGTAACTTGTATGATCATAATACTTGTGTTATGTTATACTACTACTATTGCCATTAATGTTACTACTTAGTGTTACTATCACCACTATCACTACATAACACTAGTACCACTACTACTACCACTAGTGTTACTACTAACACTACTATCACTACATACACTACTTCTCACTACTAGCGAATCTTTTCGTACTATTAATTACTAGTCTTCAACACTCGTTGCTAGTATATTTTTAGTAACTCTGTTTTTCATTGATCTTACCTTGATGTATTGTTTGTGTAGAAGGAGACCATGTTTACTACGGAAATGCTCGAGGCTCAATTGGAAGAACTCGTTAACCAGCGTGTGACAGATGCTCTTATAGCTGCAGGTTTTGATTGCACGATTGAGAAATACTGTCCTCGACGAGAGCGGATAAGATGGGAAAATGAACTTCTGAACCTAAGGGTCATTGGAAACGACATTGCTAGTTACACTACCCGATTCCGGGAACTATCGTTGCTTTGCCCACATTTGGTCTCATCAACGGAAAGAGCAATCGAGAGGTACATGTCGGGATTGCCGATGGAAGTGTTTGGTTTTGTCCTTTCCTATCAACCAAAGACAATACTCGGAGTCATCAACATGGCGATAAACAGGATGAAGCAAGTTAGCCGATCGGAAGGAAAAGAGGTGCCTGTTACAGGGAATGAAGTTAATGGAAAAAGAAAACGAAGTGAGAACATTGTTGGGAGTCTCACACAGGATCGAGGTAGGAAGCAAGAGATGCCCCGTAACTTGAAGAAGGGATCTTCGTCCAAAACAAATTACAAGGAAAAGCTACCATTATGTGGAAGATGCGTAAAGCACCATCGTGGGGAATGCAAAGTGCTGGATTGCACCAAGTGTAAGAAGTTTGGTCATTTGTTAAAAGATTGCAAGGTTAATCTCAACTGCAACACCAACAACAACAGCACTGCAAGCAACGCGAACAATGCTAATGGTGGTAAGAACTGTTATGGTTGTGGACAGCCAGGTCATTTCAAGAAGGACTGTCCTAAGAACAATAATGGGAATGCTCGAGGAAGGGCGTTCAACATCAATTCTGCGGAAGCTCGTGATGATCCAAAGCTAGTCACGGGTACGTTTTCACTTGATGATCAACTTGTTTATGTTTTGTTTGATACTGGCGCTGATAGAAGTTTTATATCAAAGGATATTTGTCACAATGTTAAGAAACCTGTTTCTCCCCTAGATAACGTGTATTCCATAGAATTAGGGAATGGTAACTTGATGAGAGCTGATAAGATTTATCGTGATTGTACTTTGACGTTAGAAAGTAAGCCTTTTAGCATTAATGTGATACCTATTAAACTGGGAAGTTTTGACCTTGTGGTTGGAATGGACTGGTTAGCTGATAACAAAGCCGAGGTGGTCTGTGACCTAAAGGCTATTCGTATTCCTATTGCTGACGGTGAACCTATGATGGTTTATGGTGAGAAGAATGGCTCACAATTACATCTCATTAATTGCTTGAAAGTCCAGAAGTATGTGAGAAAGGGATGTATCGCGTTCTTGGCTCATGTAAGCCAAATTGTACCAGAAGAAAGGAGACCCGAAGACGTTCCTATAGTTAAGGAATTTCTTGAAGTTTTTCCGGAGGAATTACCTAGTCTCCCACCGCATCGAGAAATTGAGTTTCAGATAGACTTAGTGCCAGGAGCGGCACCAGTGGCTCGTGCACCGTACAGACTTGCACCCCCAGAACTTCAAGAGTTGTCTAGTCAATTGCAAGAGTTGTTAGACAAGGGATTTATTAGACCGAGTTCTTCGCCTTGGGGAGCTCCGGTCCTGTTTGTTAAGAAGAAGGATGGGTCGATGAGGTTGTGTATCGACTACAGAGAATTGAACAAGCTGACAATCAAGAATCGGTATCCGCTACCGAGGATTGATGACTTATTTGATCAGTTGCAGGGATCCAGCTGCTATTCGAAGATTGATTTGAGATCCGGGTATCATCAATTGAGAGTCAAAGAAGCTGATGTCCCGAAGACAGCGTTTAGAACACGTTATGGACATTATGAGTTTACAGTAATGTCGTTTGGTTTGACGAACGCACCAGCAGTGTTCATGGACCTCATGAACCGTGTGTGTAAGCCATACCTAGATAAATTCGTCATTATGTTCATTGATGGTATATTGGTGTACTCCAAGAACAGAGAAGAGCACGAGCAGCATCTACGTTCGATATTGACTATGCTTAGAGAAAAGCAGTTGTATGCAAAGTTCTCTAAGTGTGACTTTTGGTTACCAGAAGTACAATTTCTTGGCCATGTTGTAGGGGCCAATGGAATACAGGTCGATCCAGCAAAGATTGAGTCGGTTAAGAATTGAGAAACTCCAAAGACGCCAACGCAGATTAGGCAATTTTTGGGTCTAGCTGGTTACTACCGGAGATTCATTGAAGGATTCTCTAAGATCGCCCGACCATTAACCGCATTGACTCATAAGGGCAAGAAGTTTGAGTGGTCAGAACCGCAAGAGACTGTATTTCAGTTGTTGAAGGAGAAGTTAGTCGTTACATGTAAGTGTTGTTTTGAAACCTTTAGGTTAACGATCTTGTTAAATGTAGTTAACCCAATATTTATAATATTAAATGAGATTTTAAATAATTATATTATCATGATAATATGATGTATGAATATCTCTTAATATGATATATATACATTAAATGTCGTTACAACGATAATCGTTACATATATGTCTCGTTTCAAAATCATTAAGTTAGTAGTCTTGCTTCTACATATGTAGTTCATTGTTAATATACTTAATGATATGTTTACTTATCATAATATCATGTTAACTATATATATATATCCATATATATGTCATCATATAGTTTTTACAAGTTTTAACGTTCGTGAATCACCGGTCAACTTGGGTGGTCAATTGTCTATATGGAACCTATTTCAATTAATCAAGTCTTAACAAGTTTGATTGCTTAACATGTTGGAAACACTTAATCATGTAAATAACAATTTCATTTAATATATATATAAACATGGAAAAGTTCGGGTCACTACAGCTGCCGGGGAACGCCGAAGCGAAACGCTAAAAAAAAATAAAAAATAAAAAATAAAAATAAAAAATAGAAACTGAACCTGCAAAATTTCGACCTGCATGTCAGCTGAACCTGCATCTCATGCGATCGCATGAGAAGGCAGTTATAAACCCATGCGATCGCATGGTACCCTCTGACAGGTCTGATCATTAGCTGGTACGATTAGGGTTTGTGTTTAATTAATATTATTATTATTATTATTAATTAAGATTAGGGTTTAATTATTTAATATTTAGTTTTAGTTTTTTAATTAATTTGTAATATTAAGTTTTATTTAGTTTTATTAATATATAAAAATTAATACTTTTATAAAATAGTAATATAAAAATAATATTTTTATAAAATTGTAATTTTATCACTTTTTATCACTTTTTATATCTTTTTATAAATTGTATATTTTAATCGTTTAATTCGTAAAATTGTATATTCATCGTTCGTAACTAATTTTAAACTTAGTATTTTGCCATAGTAGCTCTAGATTTTTAGGCTTTGCCGTAAAATCCCTTAAGTGCTTTTTCTTTAGACTAAGATTTAGGTGCTTTAAAATTTTGCGACTCCGTTTTAAGTTTTTAGTACTTTTTAAGTTATTGCCGTTTTGGATATAGAATTCCTTTTAAGCTTTAATACCTTTAGACGTAAGTTTTAATTTTTAGTTTTTAGAATTCTAAGTTTCGACGCTTATTCTCTTATTTTTATTTTTCGACTGTTTTATTTTCGACGATTATTTTTCAACATTTCTCGACGCACTCTTTTTCTTTCTTATTTCTCGACGCTCTAGTTTTTAGGACATAGATTTTTATTTCAAAATTTTGACGAAAAATTATTTTAAGCAGTTAAATTGATAGACATCCAAATTTTCTGGTTCGTAGTAATAGTTGGATTTGTTAGTGGCGAGTTGTGGGCTTCCGATTTAAAGGGTCCTGGCTACCTGCTGCATCTATTGGCTATTCGAAACGTGGGCAAAATCAGAAAAGTCTATTAATTTGATAACTTTTATAATTTTTATTTTTATAACTAATAGGATATTCAGTGAATGCACCGAGCAAAATATTCACCACCTTTCATACGTTCACCACCTGTAACTCGATCAAGACAACCGCAATCGAAGGTCACAAAATTATTGATAACACAGCCTCCCACTCACATGAGTGGCACCAGGAAAAAGATATTTTTCGTTCATCTAAAGTGGCTAGAGCCGATTCTAGCCATGACTTTGATTCCGTTTCCGCAAAAATAGATGCTTTCGAGAGACGAATGGAAAAGATGAATAAAGATATTCACGCAATACGAATCAGTTGTGAGCAATGCGGTGGACCACACTTAATGAAAGATTGTCACATTGAGAAAACCATGGAACAACGTGAGAATGTTTCCTACATGAACCAAAGGCCGGGAAATAATTATCAAAATAATTATCAACCGCCAAGGCCAAACTTCAATCGAAATCAAAAAATTCTTTACAATCCAAATGGACCTAACAATAACTCGTACAACCAACAAGGTCCGAATAACCAACCAACTCAAAACAACACTTTCAATCAACAAAGACCTAGCTTGTATAAACCACCACAACAAACCGAAGACAAAAAGCCAAATCTGGAAGAAATGATGACAAAGCTAATGGAATCTCAAACACAATTTATTACATCTCAAACCCAAACGGATGAGAGGTTTGATCAGTCATTAAGAACTCAACAAGCTTCCATTTTGAATCTAGAAAAACACGTAGGTACTCTTTACATATTAGAAGGAAAGCTACCGAGTAATACTGAAGTAAATCCTCGAAATGAGAATGTTAATATGGTTTCAACGAATTCTGAAAAACCAGCATCAGAAGATGAGAAGGTTTTAGATGTGAGTAACAATGAAGAAGTTACAACAACACCACCACCACCCGAGTATGTAAAGCCAGTGGTGGCACCATACAGACCACCCATCCCGTTTCCAAGAAAAGGAGTTGAGTATGAGCAAGTAATAGGTAATAAAGTTTGTGATACCTCTGGAAAGAAGAAGAAGAAGAATAAGAAAGTACAAGAAACAAAAACCGTAAAGATAAACCCGGTGAAGACAGTTCCACCAAAACCTCCACCAAGGTTGGGTGATCCGGGTGAATTTATTGTTCCTTATCTACTTAGTGATTGTGTCATGTATGATGCACTAGCAGATTTAGGTGCGAGTATAAGTGTTATGCCTCTTTCATTATATAAGAGATTAAGAGTAGGTGAGTTAAGTCCAACAGAAATGAGTGTTCGACTCTTTGTTCAAACCATTAGGCACCCAGTTGGAATTGCTGACAACCTACCCATTCAAGTAGGTAATTTAACCTTTCTAGTCGAATTTATTGTCATTGACATAGAAGAGGACCCAAACATTCCTCTAATTTTAGGCCGACCATTCTTAGCGTCCACAGGGGCGTTGTTTGATGTAAGAAAAGGTAGAATGACACTTAGTAATGATGAAAAATCGATCACCTTTGTGAGTCGAAAGTCTAAATCTCCACCAACCAAAACCGTTGAACCAACAAAAACGATTGGTAAAAACCATATTGATTTACCAACTCCAACGGTAGTGCTTAACAATAATAAAACGCCTAAGTGTGGGGAAGATGAAGCAACACCTAATGATGACCTGATAACAAAGAACCCCGTTGTTGATACGAAATTAAATGACCCCGTTATTAATAGTTCAATGAAGAAACTTATTAAACGAATTCGCGATGCTAGAACCAAGGGGAACTTTAAGTTATGTAACCGGTTAGTATTCAATCTATCGCCTAAAGAAAAGGCGAAACTAGTTGAATTTGTGGATATTACACAGGAATACGACCAATGGCTTAAAGCAAAAGTCACAGATATGCAAGTTGATTATGGTCCAAGAGAAATTGACAATTAAGTTAATCACAAATTCGACACCACAGTTACCTAAGTGTGGGGAGATTCAAATGTTCTAAAAAGAAAACGTTGTCTAGAGTTAGTTGTTCTGTTCTCGTATAGTTCCGAGAATGGAATCTGATTGGTCTTTTCCACTAGCAGACACTAAAGAACTAGTTTTCTCCCCCCATTCTAAATTTTTTGTTTTATAGGTTTTATATGAAATTAATACGCTTTTTAAATTTATGTTTTGTGTGAATTTAAAAACAAAAATTTACTTTATTTCATTAAGTTTAAAAAATGATTTCTAAAATTCATCATAAGTTGAAGACTAGGTCATGGAACCGAAATTGCTTTACCCGAAGGCGGGGCAAAAATTTTGTTATCATTATTCTTAATTTTATTGATCTAAAGTATACAAAAAAAATAAAAAAAAAAAACTTTACTTTTAAAACAATCGCTTTAAAAACGACAAATTTTAAATTTTGTCGAGGGACGAACTAGGTAAACATACTGAAACTACCTAAAGTAAAAGGAAACCAAATTTTAAAAATTTATTCATTTAAATTGTTTTAATAAATAAAGATTTTATAAAAAAATAATAAAAATATTATGTATGTTTGTAGTTTATCTTATTTACAAAACAGGGTAAAACATCGCATTTTCAAAGACTGAAATTAAGTTCAGCAAAAGCTACTAATTTTAACGACAAGACATAAAATATCAAATGTGATATAAAACAATATGTTTGCAAACTCGGTATTTTTAATCATTTTTCTACACTAATCACCCTCTTGAATTTAAATTTTTTCGGATTTCTTGCAAATGAGGACATTGCATGATTTCAAGTGTGGGGAAGGGTTATAAATTCTCTCGGGTTTACACTTAGTTTAATTGCCAAATTTTGTGAAAATTTGAAAAAAAAAATTCAACTAAATGAATTCAAAATCATATTTATACATATTTATGAACGATAAAACTAGGTTTTAATGCCGAAATTATTGTTACCTCGGAGAGAACATAAATGGAGAAACAACTCAAAACGTTAGAATTCATTTAAAATGGAATAGAGGAAAATAAAAAGGCAAAGAAAAAAATAAATAAAAGCTAAGTGTGGGAAGAATTTACCAAGTACTTCAAAACATATATCACATATTTGTACAAGATTATTGCAGGTACTTTTGCTTTGGACTAAACTAATCAGTTTTACCCGATTTACTGTAATATATATTTGAAAGAAAGATGGATCTGCACGATGAATAAATTCCATCATTAAAAGGAAGTAAAGTCTTCCGAAAAAGACACGCGCTTCTTGATTTAGGTCAGGAAGTTGTCGTCCAGACCAGCTGTAGGTTGACGAAAAATCTAGAAAAATCATCTCTAAAATCAGCAGGAAATCCACGGACCTCAGCATCAAACAGGGTCGCCAAGTGGTCAGACTTATCCTAACCATGAGAGGATCTGTCTCGTAAAATGGGGAAGGCGCCGTGCAAATTAGCTTGATAAGACTAATGAATCAGACCCCCAGAAAGGATAATCTCATTAAAGATTAAAAATCAGCTTTTAAGCCTGATATTACTCAATCCTTGAGATTGACCTTAAAGATTGAGAATTACAAACTCATGAAATTCGATGATATCTAAACTCGAGCTTGAACGAGAAAATATTTTGATCAAATTAAAACCGATTTATTTTCTGAAAACCCATTTTCAATGTGTTCATTACCATTGAATGTAAAATCCTAGGAATTCACCTGGAATTCATTAGGTCACCTGAACCAAATCGGGTGTCAACCGTAAGAACGGTGGTTGCATAGCATGGTCGAAGACAGGACCTTGTGCCAGACCGAAAAATTATAGGGTGATCTTTATTATTGCTCCTACAAAGGATAGTAATTGCATCCGACACGTTTTAGACCATAAACAAAAGCATGTCACGGGACATTGCCTTAACAATTGCTTGTTCAACGCTTTCCTTTACAACCGGACGGTAGTTTACCGAAAGGTAATATACGGAGCAAGTATACTGGACGTGTTGCTTTCCCAATACAAGGTTAGCAAATGGGTGACACAAAACCATAAGTTTTGAGCTAAAATTTTCAAATCTGAAACCCACAAAACCCACAAAAACAATTTGCGAACACCGGTGAAGGGTTATTCCGGAAAACTTATCTAGGGTAAAAGCTAGAATGAATTTTTAAAAGATCAAATGTTTTCATAAAGATCCAATTTCCTTAAAGGATCTACATTTTCATAGTCATGTGGGACTGTAAACCAAATCGTTACTATCATTGTGTATACCGTTGTATCAAAATCACTTATGTATAAAGTGTGAGAATAAAAAAAAGTGATTCGAGTGAAGTGTGATTTTATTTCAAAGTTATGTATTGCTTGAGGACAAGCAACGCTCAAGTGTGGGGATATTTGATAGTGCTCCAAATGAACATATATTTAGGCACAATATCCTTCTAATATGTAAAGCTTTTAGTTGCAATTGTTCTATTTTTATGTAATATTCGTTTAAATAAATAAGTGCGAAGACAAAAGAAGAAAACGACGATTTGAAGACGCAAATGACCAAAAAGCTCAAATGTACAAGATATAATTCAAGTGGTTCAATTTATTGATGAGAAACGTCCAAAAATGATAAGAGTACAAGCCGCAAAATGCAAAGTACAAGATATTAAATAGTACGCAAGGACGTTCGAAAAACCAGAACCGGGACCTGAGCCAACTATCAACGCGCGACGCAACGGAGCTAAAATTACAAGTCAACTATGCACAAGAATATAATATAATATTTAAATAATTATATAAATTATTTATATATTATATATTATATTAAATAACGTCGACAAACTAGCAAACAAAAAATATGTGAGCTGGATCTGACGGCCATGCGATCGCATGGAAAATAGGCATAAAACTCATGCGAGTGCATGAGATTTGCACTAAAATCTCATGCGACCGCATGAGTTACTGTAGCAGGCCAACATCCTATAAAAAGGCAGTTTGCTCGAGAGTTTTAGGTACACTATATTACTTCTTTCTTCTCTGATATGTAATATATATTTATATTTATAATTTTAATTTTAATTTAAGTTTAATAATAATTGGGTTATTGTAAGAAATGTTTTACGGGTTTTAAGTCGGAACTCTGTCCGTGCAACGCTACGCGATTAATCACCACTGTAAGCTATGTTCTTCCTTTTTAAATTAATGTCTCGTAACTAAGTTATTATTATGCTTATTTGAGCCAAAGTAATCGTGATGTTAGACTAAAAATTAAGATTGAGTTATTAAACTTTGTACCATAATTAGGGTATGGACAAAAGACCGACACTTGTGGACATTGGACCATGGACCATTAATAGATGGGGGGTATTGTCTAATCGAATGACAATTCTTTGGAGCCTGTCGAACCTATCTTCAAATTAATTAATCTAATAATTATTAAATGATTATGCATGTCCTATTTAGTGACGTTTATATGACATCTTTAACAATCATTTAATTAATCAATTGGGTTGGGTAATTTATTATTCATTGTGGCCAAGTGAATAAATTAACGTATCATGGGCTAATTAAAACAGGGGTGGATTACATACAAGGGTAATTGGTGTAATTGTTAACAAAGTATTAAAACCTTGGATTACGCGCAGGCGATAACCTGGTGTAATTATTAACAAAGTATTAAAACCTTGTTACAGTTCGAATCCCTAATTAGTTAGAATATTTGACTTCGAGAATAAGGTTAATTTGACGAGCATTTTATAATTATGACCGATGGACTATTATGGACGAAAACCAAATAGGTATCAAATAATCCAGGACAAAGGACAATTAACCCGGGTAATAAATTAAAATCAACACGTCAAACATCATGATTACGGAAGCTTAAATAAGAATAATACTTTTATTTCATATTTCATCGTACCTTTATTTATTGTCATTTTAATTACTGCAATTTACTTTATCGCAATTTAAATTCTGTCATTTATTTTATCGTCATTTATCTTTACGCTTTATTTAAAATCGACAAACCGGTCATTAAACGGTAAAAACCCCCTTTTATAATAATATTACTATATATAATTATATATATTTTATACAAATATAGTTTTTAAAATATAGCGTTAAACTTGGCTAGCTCCCTGTGGAACGAACCGGACTTACTAAAAACTACACTACTCTACGATTAGGTACACTGCCTATAGTGTTGTAGCAAGGTTTAGGTATATCCCATCTATAAATAAATAAATAACTTGTGTAAATTGTATCGTATTTCGTAATAAAAATAATATTATTTCGTACACCTCCGCTCGCACATCAAGTGCTTACGTGCTTTTTAGAGTATAAGATCCTAGGGTTCTTACATAATGTTCGTTGAATACTTGAATGTTTGCTGGAATGGAGCAAAGTTTTGGGATGTTGTTTTAGGGTTGTGACGTTGGAATAATTATTAAAGGTTGTTTTATTAAGATAGTTGTTTTAGGGTCGTACCTTTGAATTGGTTGTAATGGGTATTCGTCTTTGTATGGTTGTTTATGGCCATTTTGTCGGAAGGTTATTTACGATCGTTATGTTAAAATGGTTGCATAAGGTCATTTTGTTGAAGTAGCAATAACGAGCTATATGAACAACGGGTTGCAACAGTGAGATTATTGTGGTATTGATTTGGACAGTTTTCGGAGGTTCATTATTTAATAATATATATTATATTAGATATTTGTACAAAATGATCTAAATTAAACATATTTTATTATTTTAAATGTTGCGTTCATCAAAATCTGATTACACATTGCAAAATTCACTTTGAAGTCAACTTTTTTTTTTTTTTTTGAAAAGCAAGGCTTGAATAACACAAAGGAAAGAATACATACAGGAGGCAAGCAACACAAGGAAATGCAAAGCCCCCAAACACGAAGTTTAAAAATACAAAGCGAAACACGAAAAAGACTACAAAAGAGCCTATACTAGATCAAGATAAGATGTCGGATTTGAAAGCCACACGAGCCAATCAAGTTTATGACCCTTCAACTTCCGCGATATCCACTCGAACGTTTTAACTTGAATTTCGTTGACCAAACCCGGGACACTCGAGCCTTTATTTTCAAAGACTTTCATGTTCCGGTTCTTCCAAATTAAGTACGCACATACCCATTCCACCGCTTGCCAAATTTTCTGCCCGGCCAATTGTTGGAATGTGTTTGTTTTTACATAAAAAATATATTAAAAAGTTATAATTATACAATTGTAGTCCCAATTTTATTGTTCAACATTCATTTTCGAGGAGTTTAAATCAGAAGTACTAATTGAAATTTCAAACATGAAGAAAATGAAAGACAGAAAAAATAACATCGTTATGATTAAACTTTTTATTTTTGTCGTAAAAGTATAGTAAAAAGCACTACGTGAAACGATCATTGAATCCTTCACCAATCTATATTCAAGTAATAACCGTTGTAATTCCTAGCACCATGTTAGATTTTGTTTTAATAGATTATTAGTGTCTATTAAAAACGGACTGATTTTTAGGTATATTGATGTGTTGGTTGTTTTATTTGTGTCCTTTTAATATTATACTGAGTATATAAAAAGGTCGCATGTTTGCTAACAAAATAACATAGCCGTGTAAAAAATTTGTCCAACTCGACTAATCATAACTTTGCAAGTCAACTCAAATACAACACTCTTGACCTATCAATAACGTAAGTAATTAGTCGGAAATACTTGAAGATATACAATTTTTCTGTATAACTTTATTTAATTGCAAACTTAGCTACGATGATTGAAAAGGCAAAAACAAAGATTATTTAAGAAGATAACCTTAGGTTACTTGAATGACAACTTATTCATAAAAGTAGTAATAAAATAGTTATTTGGCTAGCTTTGTTAAGGAATGATGATCATTGAGAATCTCCTGTACACATAATAGGTTTGATTAGTGGGACTCCAATACAATGAATGTACTTTCTATCCATATTTTGGAGTATTAATTATTACTATTACTATTAGCTAATGTAACAACTCGCCTTTTTCCGTTTACTTTCCGTGTAATTATTTTAAAGGCCGTTATTTAATTATAACATCTCTCGTTTACTCTACGTATTTAAAGTAATTCGTTTGGTTAATTCACGCACCCGCTTTTAAACTTGAGGGACTAATGTTGGCAAGTGACCAAAGTCTTGACTAGGTCAAAGGGTCAACCTCCATCTCCCTCCACTCATTCACCCCCCATCTTTCTTTTCTACTTCCACTTTTTACTCTCAACTCCCAAATCAAATATTCATCATCCATTTTAGATCTAGCAAGCTTACATCAAAACAAATTACATATTTGAAATCCTTGCATCTTCCTCTTCAATTCCATACCAACTTCACCTCTTTTGGGTAACTTTCTAAAAACTCTAGATTCCTTGTTCTTGATGTTTTTGACTTATAAAAGTGTTAGTTAGTGTCTATGGCTCGAGTCTAACATGAGTATATGATTTGTTTGCTCGTTCTTGACATTTTGTGCATATAGCTTGAAATTGAAAAGTGACTAGTTTGATCTTGAGATTTGGTTGTTTAAATGTTGTTAGATGTTAAAAGTTCATGTATTAAATGTGTTACTAGCATCACTAGCTTCAATTTGATGTGTAGGTTGACTTAAAAAGACTCCATTAACATGATTGTTGAATTTTATGATTTTTGGTTAGGGTTTGATAGCCTTAAATGTGAATTTTGATGCATTAAATGTTTTGCAATGTTGGTTGTGAATGTTCAATAGTATTGTATGCATAATTACCTACGAAACGGCGTATTATATGTGTGCATTTATTTCTCGAATCACCAAATTGTATTTATGAACTTGAATGTAATTAATGAGGAACATTTAATGCGAATTATGTTGTTATAAATGTTTAGTTTAGTTATTGTTATGAGTTCAATTGAACTATTAGTAATGGGTGTTTTCAAATGACATACAATAAGCGTTCTCCATGTTTGTTGACCATAATTTGTATTTTGGTGAAATTTGGTTCGAGACTTGACCACTTGAAACTGCCAGAAATCTGTCCAAGTGTCTTGCCGCGGCGCGGCCAACCTTGGCGCGGCGCGACTCAAAGGGTGTTTTGAAATTTGCCTTAAACCAAAGTGTGATGCATCAGGTAAGCCGAAGTGCCGCGGCGCGGTCAATCCTTGGCGCGGCGCGGCATATGCCGGGATTGGGGGCTGTCCAACTTTGCGTTTTCACGTTTAATTCTAACTATGCTACGCACCTCCGATTAACATGTAACTTGTCCTAACATGTTCATTGTGACAACCCGGAAATTTTTGACTAAATTTAAACTTTATCTTTAAATAATTTAACGTTTCTGACACGATAAGCAAAGTCTATGAAGTTGAATCTCAAAATTTTAGAATTGTTTCATTACATTTGACTGCTCTCGACGATTCATGAACAATTATATGTATGTATATATATATGTACAAGTAAAAACGACTTTCCTACAGTAAAACACTATTTGCTACAGTAAAATGACTTTGCTACAGTAAACACTATTTGCTACAGTGAAACCGTATTTTGCTACAGTGCTACAGTGAAAACACTATTGCTACAGTAACACTATTTGCTACAGTAAAACACTATTTGCTACAGTAAAATACTATTTGATATCGACGAACTAACAAACAAAAACGGATAAGGCGACCATGCGATCGCATGGCAAAAACACTGATGAAGCAGCAAAAACTATAAATGACCTTAACAGTCAAAAGTTTGATGATAAAGAATAGTATGGTGGTAAAGCTGAGAAAAAGAGAAGGTTGAAAACTTCAAAACGGATTGAGCAGACCATGAAGGAGGCTGTGGACAAATTACAAAGACTAAATCTACCTTCAAAGAATCCAAATGACTCAGAGTCTGCTGAAATCATTAGCGAATACCTTGCTCCTTACTCTAAAACCTTTGCGGACAATATTCTTCTTCATCATCTTATCTTAAATATTCTAAGATATCATCGTATCTCCCATTATAAATATCCTCCATATTTCTGAAGATATTTTTCGAAACCATTCTTATCTGAAATCATTACCTCTTCGCGCTATCTGTGTTACATCATAAAAGAAACTATTTTAGTTTCTAAAATCTGAAAAATTCAAAAAAATGGATGTTTTGAAGTAATGTTGGGAACTGAAGCATGAGTTAGTATAATATAATGACACTTGATCAACGTGATTATATTACAGTAAGTCATGTTGAGTTTCTAATGGAACGTGACAAAGTTTCACAGATCACACCCTCATCATGAACCATGTTACATAACTCTTTCATAATCTCTAAATATATCAAGAAAATATATTTCTTGATGATTCGGTCTTTTCCGGATATTCTGGTAATTTGACAAATCAAGATTGTGCCATTACGATTACCTTCTTAGAACATTAACTATGTTCATCCAAAACTCCATATCTACGAATTCTAGACTATTATTCGCTTGACTTAAAGTCGGGAAGAGAAAACGAAAGCATGAAGCTCCAAAATATAAAGGAGAATATAAGCCCGATAACAACCCCAAAATTTATAAACCCCGTATATCAATGCGTATAGCAATATAAAGACACGGGAGAATGAAAAATACTATAACCCCAAGGTAATGGTAGAAGAAAATAACTTCCTCTGGTGGCAGATGAAAAAGAATAATGAATGATATGATAGCCAAGAAAATATCAAGAATAAGAACTGGATGAAGCATTTCACAAATCTTTTGTAAGTATGAAATAATAAAGAAGATTATGGGAGTGGTGAGAATAAATGAAACGGAAGAGGTTAATTTATAGCAAAATATCAGACATAGCAATCGAGGCAGATTACGCATTTAATCAAAGGAAATCCTAATTTCCTTAAATTCAGAAGAATGAAATCTTATTTAAATTATGAAGATTTTCTATTCCTTAAATTCCGGAAATCAATCGTTACTACATCAAGAGATAAGACGAATCTCTATTCTCCATTTCACTCTATTACGATAACTTCTAACATACGCTTCGAGTAATCAGATTGTTTTATCCGTATTATTCAATGATAATAAATTTCTATTTACCAACTCATATTCGTCATGAAAACATTTTTATTGTCAGCCATGACGACCTCACTCAAATTCCGGGACGAAATTTCTTTAACGGGTAGGTACTGTGACAACCCGGAAATTTTTGACCAAATTTAAACTTTATCTTTAAATAATTTAACGTTTCTGACACGATAAGCAAAGTCTATGAAGTTGAATCTCAAAATTTTAGAACTGTTTCATTACATTTGACTGCTCTCGACGATTCATGAACAATTATATGTATCTATATATATATGTACAAGTAAAAACGACTTTCCTACAGTAAAACACTATTTGCTACAGTAAAATGACTTTGCTACAGTTTTAAAACTGTAACACCGGCCATTTTTTTTTTAAAACACACAGCGGAAGACTTTATTTACAAACACAATATATGTCACGTCATTACCTTAATCTGTGTAATTACATTAAGTTTACACAACGGTATTACGTTATTACAAAACATTATTTATACAAAAGTCCACATCAGAGTTGGGTTGTCAAACATGTCTTCTGCAACAGCACCCATCCCGACTAGCAGTACCTAAACCTGCAAGGGGAGAATATGTGGGGGATTAGCGCACCGCTAAGTGAATGGAATCTAACTAACAGATATAGCTTAAGCCACACACAAGCTATATACTAACAACAACACTTGTTAACTACCAACTAGCATACAATAAGACAATACGAGGATCGGCGGCTTGTACGAGCACACGACTCTCAGCTGATCGGGCCTGAGTCTACTGATAGTTCCTGCTACTCAATTCACAGTATAGTTATCCAGATGCAGGGAATGCATCATTCACACTATACTCCACAATCAGTAGCCTATGGACCCAACCTCCCCTAGGCACGGTTGACCTCATACGGACTCTAACCTCTCCTAGGCACGGTCTCGAGTCCCCAGTCTCCCTAGGCCCGACTGGTGCCATTTCCACAGTGTACACATAATTCACATACAATATCAGGCAAACAATATTATTCTATCATAGCAATTCCTACACTATGCATGGTAAAAGAGTCAACCACAGTAGCATGATATGCTACTTAAACTCTATCCGTAGATAGACCCACTCACCAATTGCTAGCAACTGCTCAGTTATTACTTTTGACCTTCCTCCTTGTCCTTATCTCCTTGATAGACTCAGTAATCTGTAAGAAACAAGATGGTATGAACAATTTGAGCTCTAGAACACAATTTAGGAATCTATGGTTAGAGATGGGAGATGAAGTGGGTACGGTTTGGTTTAGGAAATTTCTAGAAATGGGAAGAAGAAGGCAGTACACTAGTCACTTAAGGCTGCTATTTTTCCCCACCTCACAACACACGGGTATTTACCAGTTATCTAACAACTTAACACAACTGATAAAATACCCTAACGAGGTCCAAATTAAATAAACAAACCTGTTCTGGGACCCTTGTCACAAACTGGTCACAACACAAATATAATAAAACACTAATTAAATAATTAAAATAAAAGCACTTAAGACTAAGCACAAACCCTAAGGGCAAAAATAGTCCACTTACAACTTGCCCGGGTTTCAGTCTGTTACAAATCCACCCCCCTTAAGGAGATTCCGTCCTCGGAATCTGGTCTTGGTCAAACAAATGAGGGTAACGATTTCTCATCAACTCTTCCGTTTCCCACGTAAGATTAGAACCCAAACTGTGTTTCCACTCGATCAACACCATCGGTATCTCTTTATTTCTCAACTTAGTCACCTTTCGGTCAACTACACGGACCGGCTCTTCCACCAATTTCTTATTCAAATCGACCCTTAAATCTTCTAAAGGAAGGAGTTGCGTTTCATCATCGACTTTACACTTACGAAGATAACACACGTTAAATGTATTATGAATACCGGCTAACTCTGGCGGACGATCTAACACCACAGTCTGATCGTTCAACACTTCACTGATCGGAAACGGACCAATAAATCTTGGTGCTAACTTACCACGTTTACCGAATCTAATAACCCCTTTCCACGGCGAAACTTTTAAATACACTCGTTCACCTACACTAAAGGTTACCGGACGTCTACGCGGATCAGCATACATTTTCTGTCTATCTCTAGCGGCTTTCAACTTTTCTCGCGCGATTGCAACTTTTTCGGCTGTCATTTGAACAATTTTGGGACCTGCAAACTGTTTCTCCCTGGCTTCTAACCAACAAGTCGGAGTTCTGCAATGACGACCGTACAACATTTCATAGGGCGGCATCCCTATACTCGAATGATATGAATTATTATACGCGAATTCGACCAACTGCAAATGTGTATCCCACGAACCACCGTATTCTAACACGCAAGCCCTTAACATATCCTCTAAGGTTTGTATCGTTCTTTCACTCTGACCGTCTGTTTGAGGATGATAAGTTGTACTTAAATTCACACGTGTACCTAGATTCTGTTGAAGACTATTCCAAAAATTCGACACAAATCTGGAATAACTGTCTGAAACGATCGATAACGGCACACCATGTCGACTAACTATTTCTTTCACATACAATTCGGCTAACTCACTTAACGAAGCTGTCTCACGAGTAGCAAGAAAATGAGCACTTTTAGTTAGACGATCCACTATTACCCAAATCATATCATGTCTTTTCTGAGTTCTTGGTAGTTTGGTCACAAAATCCATCGTTATATGTTCCCATTTCCACTCTGGAATCTGTAACTGACGTAGCAAACCATAAGGTTTCTGATGTTCTGCCTTCACTTGAGCACAAATATGACACTTTTCGACATAACGGGCGATATCTGTTTTCATTGTTGGCCACCAATACACTGTTTTCAAATCATGATACATCTTATTACTACCCGGATGTACTGTCAATCTGGATTTGTGAGCTTCTGTCATAATTAAATCCCTCAAATCTCCAAGCTTAGGCACCCAAATACGATTATTTAAGGTCTTTAGTCCACGTGAGTCATCTATTAAGTCCACTTTTCGTTTGGTCATTTGTTCGGATTTAATATGTTCGTCCTCCAAAGCACAGGCCTGAACGGTTCTTAAGTTGTTAATCAAATCTGAAGTTATATTCAAACGAAGGAATTTCACATTTTCACTTGACTTTTTACGACTTAGCGCATCTGCAATCACATTTGCCTTACCCGGATGGTATTTAATTTCACAATCATAATCTTTGATCAACTCTTGCCATCGTCTCTGACGCATATTCAATTCTTTCTGTGAGAAGATATACTGCAAACTCTTGTGATCTGTACAAATAACACAATGGGTTCCATACAAATAGTGTCTCCAAAGTTTCAAAGCAAACACTACTGCAGCCATTTCAAGATCTTGTACTGGATAATTCTTCTCATGAACTTTCAACTGTCGCGAGGCATAAGCGATTACTTTACCTCTTTGCATTAATACACAACCTAACCCAGCATATGACGCATCACAGTATACCACAAAGTCGTCTGAACCTTCTGGTAAAGCTAACACTGGTGCCTGACACAGTAGCTGTTTCAAAATCTGAAAAGCCTTTTCCTGTTCATCAGTCCATCGAAAGGTTACATCTTTACTAGTCAACTTAGTCAACGGACCTGCTATTTTAGAAAAATCTTTGATAAACCTGCGATAATAACCAGCCAATCCCAGAAACTCTTAATCTCAGTCGGAGTCTTTGGAGAATTCCAATTCATTACTGCTTCTATCTTTGTCGGATCAACTTTTATACCTTCGGCACAAATCACATGACCCAAAAACTGCACTTCACGTAACCAAAATTCACACTTTGAAAATTTTGCAAATAGTTGCTCACGTTTCAACAAGTTCAAAACCAGTCTCAGATGTTCAGCATGTTCACTCTCTGTTTTCGAATACACCAGTATATCATCAATAAACACAATCACAAACTTATCTAAGAATGGACGACATACTCTATTCATTAGATCCATGAAGACTGCTGGCGCATTCGTCAACCCAAACGGCTTGACAAGAAATTCATAATGACCATACCTTGTTCTGAACGCTATTTTCGGTATATCTAATTCAGCAACACGAACCTGATGATATCCGGATCATAAGTCTATCTTAGAAAAGAATGAAGCACCCTGTAACTGGTCGAACAAATCGTCTATTCGAGGTAACGGATACTTATTCTTCACTGTTCTTTTGTTCAATTCATGATAATCAATACACATGCGCATTGACCCATCTTTCTTTTTAACAAACAATACCGGAGCAACCCACGGTGAAGAACTCGGTCGGATAAATCTACGATCTAATAACTCTTGAATCTGTGACATCATTTCACGGATTTCAGACGGCGCTAATCGATATGGAGCTTTTGCAACTGGAGTTGTTCTAGGAACCAACTCAATCTTATATTCGACTTCCCTGACCGGCGGCAGACCTGGTAACTCATCTGGGAACACTTCGGAAAATTCTGATACTATCGGAATATCGGCCACTGTTTTCTTTTATTTCTTCGCATCAATCACATATACAAGAAATGATTCACAACCCTTTGCCATCGACTTTTTCACTTTCATCATGGTTATCAACGGAAAATTATACCCGCCCCGCTCCCCCGGGCCACCACACGGGTTCCATCGGTCAAACGAAAGGTAATCATTTTCCTATCACACTTAATATTAGCCCTAAGCAAGCTCAGCCAATCCATTCCTAATACTACATCAAAGCTAGGAATAGGTAACACTAAACAAGTCACCGGGAAAGACTTCCCTTCAATCTCTATACAAACCCCAGACACATATGTTGTGACAGGTGTGATCTTACCATCGGCTACTTCTACACTAACCGGTTTGGGTAACACAGTAGTTGGTAATTTCAACTTAGCACAGAAATATAGGGACATAAAACACCTATTGGCACCACAATCAAACAATACGCGAGCAGGTATTGAGTTGATTAGAAACATACCGGTGATCACTTCGTCGGTTGCCACAGCATTCTCAACCGACATCTGAAAAGCTCTAGCCTCTGCTGTTGGAGGGTTCTTCCTCTTTTGCCCACTCGAGGCAGTTGACCCTCTGGCTGATGCTGAACGCGCCCCTGACCCTGCCCCGGAACTACCACTCTTCGATGGACAACTAACTGCACGATGCCCTGGTTTGTGACAACTCCAACACACACTATTCGGATACGGACATGCTGAAGACTCATGCCCAACAAAACCACACTTTAAACATCTTCTTGTAGCCTCAGAACATTGACCACTATGAGAAGATCGACACGTGTGACACCAATTTCCTTTACCTGATCCAGACCCAGAACTACTCTGACCACTTTTACCCTTTGATTTAAACCCACTAGACTTCCTGGATTTAGATCCTGATTGACCAGATACTTGCCCACTTTGTTGTAGCACATTACCAAACATTCTGTTTCTAGCGGCCTGAACATCACTTTCCACCATCTTAGCCATCACAACAGCTTGAGACAACGATGTAGCTGTTCTAACAAAAGTTCGGTACTCTGGCAAAATGATATTAAAAAAAGCTGGATACGAGACGCTTCGTCTGGCACCCATTGTTGTACAAACCTCAGTTTATCCATATACTTCTCTACTACCTCATCGATCGTCATTTGAGGTGTCATCTTCATTTCAAGAAACTCAGTCTTGATTCGGTTCATATCAAATGGATTACAATACTGTTCACACACCTTCCCATGAAATTGCTCCCACGTGATCATACTTACTTGCTCCTTTGGTATACTGGAAATCAAAGAATCCCACCCAATCATAGTCCTACCTTTCAACATTCGACTAGCATATGTTACTTTCAGCTCGGGTTCACACTGGCACGCTTCAAATACCCTTTTAATTTCTCGTAACCAATTGAGAGTTACAGTCGGATCAGTACTTCCAGAGAACTCAGAGGGTTTGCAATCACGGAAGTTCTTATAAGTACACCTTTTGGGTGGTTGCATGTAATGTTGTTGGAACATTTGCATTTGGTATGGATTCATCATCATGGGATTTTGGTAAGTAAAGGTGTTTTGTGGTGGCATATAGTATTGGTTAGGTATTTGATTCTGAAACTGGTTCTGGTGCACATTAGGTATCGTTTGGGATTGCGCGGTTGGGAATCCAGGTGGTGTATCATCATTACCAGAATGCCTTGCCAATTCAAGCTCATTAATTTTGTCTTCAGCCTCTTTTAGCTTGCTTTCTAATTGAAGGATGTAACTATTCTGATCATCATCTGACTCAACACCTTCTTCTGGTGCTCTGAATGTTCCAGGCTTGGATGGGCCAGTTGCGTTTCTATCAGCCATACCTGTGCTACAAAACAGCTTACACAAAAGCTTAGTGGATAACAGTTAGTTCAATCACAACTAACACACGTATATCCTATTTTCACTTAGCCCCCACTCCCACAGACATGTTTGACTTGCCTCAGGGTTTGAGAACAAAGTACACGCATGTATTTGTTGCCAAACCATGCTCTGATACCAACTTGTAACACCGGCCAAATTTTTTTTTTTTTAAAACACACAACGGAAGACTTTATTTACAAACACAATATATGTCACGTCATTACCTTAATCCGTGTAATTACGTTTAAGTTTACACAACGGTATTACGTTATTACAAAACATTATTTATACAAAAGTCCACATCGGAGTTGGGTTGTCAAACATGTCTTCTGCAACAGCACCCATCCCGACTAGCAGTACCTAAACCAGCAAGGGGAGAATATGTGGGGGATTAGCGCACCGCTAAGTGAATGGAATCTAACTAACAGATATAGCTTAAGCCACACACAAGCTATATACTAACAACAACACTTGCTAACTACCAACTAGCATACAATAAGACAATACGAGGATCGGCGGCTTGTACGAGCACACGACTCTCAGATGATCGGGCCTGAGTCTACCGATAGTCCCTGCTATTCAATTCACAGTATAGTTATCCAGATGCAGGGGATGCATCATTCACACTATACTCCACAATCAGTAGCCTATGGACCCAACCTCCCTTAGGCACGGTTGACCTCATACGGACTCTAACCTCTCCTAGGCACGGTCTCGAGTCCCCAGTCTCCCTAGGCCCGACTGGTGCCATTCCCACAGTGTACACATAATTCACATACAACATCAGGCAAACGATACTATTCTATCATAGCAATTCCTACACTATGCATAGTAAAAGAGTCAACCACAGTAGCATGATATGCTACTTAAACTCTATCCGTAGATAGACCCACTCACCAATTACCAGCAACTGCTCAGTTATTATTTCTGAGCTTCCTCCTTGTCCTTATCTCCTTGATAGACTCAGTAATCTGTAAGAAACAAGATGGTATGTACAATTTGAGCTCTAGAACACAATTTAGGAATCTAGGGTTAGAGATGGGAGATGAAGTGGGTACGGTTTGGTTTAGGAAATTTCTAGAAATGGGAAGAAGAAGGCAGTACACTAGTCACTTAAGGCTGCTATTTTTCCCCACCTCACAACACACGGGTATTTACCAGTTATCTAACAACTTAACACAACTGATAATATACCCTAACGAGGTCCAAATTAAATAAACAAACCTGTTCTGGGACCCTTGTCACAAACTGGTCACAACACAAATATAATAAAACACTAATTAAATAATTAAAATAAAAGCACTTAAGACTAAGCACAAACCCTAAGAGCAAAAATAGTCCACTTACAACTAGCCCGGGTTTCAGTCTGTTACAAAAACACTATTTGCTACAGTAAACACTATTTGCTACAGTAAACACTATTTGCTACAGTAAAATACTATTTGATGTCGACGAACTAGCAAACAAAAACGGATAAGGCGGCCATGCGATCACATGGCAAAAATACTGAAAACTCATGCGATCGCATGTGGTACTGTAGCAGGCCACAGACTATAAAAGCTCGATTCATTCCTCCGTATTATTATTTTTTTATATTATTATTATTATTATTATTATTATTATTATTATTATTATTATTATTATTATTATTATTATTATTAAGATTAATATTATTATTATTAATCTTATTATAATATTTTTATTAGTAGTATATATACCTAAAATACTACGACGAGGTTATGAGCGTGTCACCTTCAAAATGGGTTTTTGAGCGGGATAGAGCTAAGGAAATTATGGGTTATTGCCAAGGAGGTTATGGGTAATGTTCGAGGGTATATTTGTGAATCAAATCTTGTGTTTATCATCTATGTTGCATCTACGTACTTTCTTACAATATTGAATATCAATATTGATACGTAAGCACTCATATTTTATCTTTTATACATTAATTGTGTATCCATGTCCAGTGCTCGAGTATATATATTTATGCATGCTTGTATGCTAAATTTTATCGTTAAACAGTTATGATGAGTCACGAAGTAAATACATATATTACTGATAAAAGGTATATGATATGCATGTTTTTGGAAAGCTGGGGAAAAATCAATAACTTTTCATTTAGATATCGAATAGTTTCGATGAACGGATTAAAAGATATGATCAACTGAATTATAATTGACGTTAATTGAAATTGCTTTTGAATCTGCAATTAATATTTAAACAACTTGTTTGTAAGATTGATAAATTGGATTTTTGAATATTACCAACCGAATAAATGAATCCTTATATAAGGTACGTCTCGTTTTGTTGAAGTATTGTCAAAATTGACTTTTTGAAACGACTTTGAATAACTTTTGTATGTCGATCTCAAGCATTAGGATTATGATACACTATGACCTGACCTAGCTTGATAAACATTTATTGACCAACATATGTTCTCTAGGTTGAGATCTACGGTTATTTGGTAATCCGAGTTTCGATCACATTTTGGTGAAGGACTTTATATGCTGCTAAGGTAAGTTTCATTGATCCCTTTTTAATTGCATTTGCAATATATTTTTGGGCTGAGAATACATGCAATTTATTTTAAACACAATGGACACAAGTACATACTAAATTCTACACCGAGTTTGAACCGAAAATCCCTTAGCTTTGATAACTAGTAACTGCCAGTTATAAGAACTGGTGGGCGCGAGTAGTAGTATATGGATCCATAGGGCTTGACATCCCCGTCCGAGCTAGAGCACTAGCCTTTTAACGGACGTATGCTATTTGAGAAGCGTACACGTTGGTTTGCGTGTATTATTAAGATGATCATACAAAGGGTACAAATTATATATACGTTAAAGTTTAGTTACCAGGGTGCTCAATTTCGTAGAATATTTTGATAAATGTTTCTGGATTGAACAACTGAAATCTTGTGATCCACCTTTATATACAGATTATGCGCAACATTAAAACTATGAACTCACCAACCTCTGTGTTGACACCTGTTAGCATGTTTATTCTCAGGTTCCCTAGAAGTCTTCCGCTGTTTGCTTATATGTTAGACAAGCTATGTGCATGGAGTTTTACATGGCATATTTATCAAGGAAACGTTGCATTCACCAAATCATCACCATGTATCTTATTTTGACTGCATTGTCAACGAAATTACTATTGTAAACTATTATTTACGGTGATTGTCTATATGTGGAAATCATCAGATGTCGAAAACCTTTGATTTAAATAATCATTTATGGTGTGCCTTTTCAAAAGAATGCAATGTTTACAAAACGTATCATATAGAGGTCAAATACCTCGCAAAGAAATCGATGAATGACGTGTTCGTCCATATGGATTTGGAGCGATCGTCACACTTAACCAATACTCTATTTAATCGTCACACGTATCATATAGAGGTCAAATACCTCGCAAACGTTGACTTTGGCTTGACCAAAGTTGACTTTTATTCAAACTTAACCAATACTCTATTTAATCGTTATAACCTTTCTCTTATGCTTAATTCTTGCATGAAACTTGAAAACTTGATTCACATGCTATATATAATCGAGTCGTAACGAGCCATATGACTAATTGAACAACTTTGACCAACCGTGTTTTACCGGTATTGATACAACCTACTTGTTTAGGTCAAGACTAGCATTCGTTCTTGTACACGTTTACTTTGTGAAGTACCTTTATACTCGTGCACTCGAGGTGAGATCATAGTCTCATCTTTTCAACAACTTTTATTCTTTAAATCATGGGATGAGAAACATATACGTTTTATACTTTTATACTTTGAACACAAGTACGAAAACAAACATTCCACAGACGAGTTAGAACAAAAAGCCTCAATTCAATTATCATTAGTTACACTTGTAGGGTGTAAACATAAGCTTATGTTGTGTGGATCCATACGGGCTTGACGCGCCCTCATTCGGACGGTTCGCTACCCTTTGCGGATGAAACATATTTTCGAGTATAGTGTACGTTCTAACACTATGATAACGGGGTTCGTACAATAGTTAAGTCTTGATAATTGGGTGCTCGCGAATGTACAACAACTTTGGAATGCAAATGATTTGGATAATCAACTTTATATTAAATCTTGTGGTTCAATACAACATACTTACTAAACCTATGATTTCACCAACGTTTTCGTTGACAGATTTTTCTATGTTTTCTCAGGTCCTTGAACGCTATGTGTTACATGTTTCCGCACACTATTTTGACACTTGCTTGGATGTCGAGTATATATGCATACATGGAGCGTCTTTTGACTTTAAATTGTGTCGCATAGGTTTCATTTGTACTTTAAACGTTATAACGTATCTAGTTGTTAAACTAGTCTTGTAAACATTGAAACATCGTTACATTTGAAATGAATGCGACATATTTTGGTCAAACTTTATCTTAAAGACTTATGACCACGTTATGGGACCTAAGTTGACGGCGCCGTCGATGACGATTTTGATGGGTCGTTACAGTTATAATATTTAGGGTTCATATATGTTATCGTATAGTTTTCGATATACATATTGTTTTGTATTGAATTGATCGAGAGATGTAAATTTCATTATTGGTTCTACATTACGTATGTATTTTTTTGGAGCGTTTCTTTTTTCTTTTTTGATTAAAGTGTTCCATTTCTTTTTTTTTCAGTTCTATTTAATTTCTCGATATTCGCAAAAAATATATAAAATTAGTGTTCATAACTAACTTAATTTATTATTATTTTTTTAAAAGTATGATACATAGTACTACAATTGAAGTTAATGTTCGTAATAAATTCACAAGAAGTTAAGAGCATGAAATATACATATTAAAATTTTAAAGGTAAGTCTGATAAAACTGAATGATTAACTGGTAAATGATTCATAATTTGAATGAATCAAAAGATCTGAATGAAGTTGCTTCTGAATGATAATAACTTGTTTGATAATCATTTTGAACGAATAACGTCAATAATGCAAAATTACCTTATTAACATTTGACATTAATATAAACTACAATATAGCTATTTTATAAGTGTTCTTGATATAATTATAGAAAACTAGAATTGTGACGGACCGCAGCAACGACATATCTTGAAGGTGACCCGGATATTTTCAAATTGCAACTATATATATTTACAATCAAAATGGCAGCGCAGACGGAACAGAACAGAGTACATATTACCCTAGATAGTTTTGCAGCCGTGGCTGCGATTGTTTAACTTACATATGCAACATTTAATATTTACATAATGAAAATTGTTGCGATTATTATTCTACGGATTTCTTTTTTTTATTTTTTATTTTTTTAGAAACTGGTTTGCTGTTTAGTCTTTCTTCTTCTTTGTGGTTCCTTCTTCAGGTGTTGCTGGAAGTGATCTTTTCATGCCAACGTTGTTAGTTGACATATTTTCTGCACTCATACATCATAAAAGTAATATCAAACTTGTAATCCCCAAAAGAGTAGTAATTATGGTAGATAATTTGTTTGTAATGAAAAGACAAAATCAAGAACTCATTTTTAGTACACTATATTCTAATCAAAGATTGTAATAGTTAAATTGATTCAATATAGATTTAAAAGCAGCATACAACCTCCTACATAATGTATATTCAATATAAATGTTATATCTGGATGTAAATATAGAGTGCTACTTTGAAGATAAACGGATGATCAAGATAGTTAAGCAATGATACATAAACTCATGTAAAGATATAACATATACAGGTAAAGCAAAGCTAAATATGCATCATATTTATTAACCTAATAGCTTAGAAGTTAATCTTAAGATGCACAGTACCAATCAAATGCAATAAATAACATGTAGCATACATATGAATTTATACATTGGCACTGGAAATCCTTCTACTGACAATTTATATATTATATTTAAATACAGGATTTATATCCAATGGCAACTATTTATATGCATAGGAACAAAAAACTGTGCATATGCAACATGATTTATGGAATAACAAATACACATACAACAATGTTATCTATATAAAGACAAAAAAACACAACTAAATGTAACATTCAATAACAATACACAAACTCCTACTTCAAAGTATGAAACTATAAAATAAGAACAAACTCACATACATATAAACATAAACAATTGAAAGTTAGAGTAAAACTAAATACCTTCAGGTTCTTGTATCTTGGATGATTGACACATCGAATGATGGTGTGTGTATATGCTACTAACTTGAGGCCATTCAAAGTTCTTAAAACTAGAACTGTAAATTGCAAAAATACAATCATAAATGATAGCAAAAATTTGACATAAAAGCTTTAAGGTACACCTCTAAATTCTCATTAGGAATAAATAAAGGCTTAAGTTCTTTTATATCACTAAATGTAACAACAAACATCAAGTTGCTTCAAAAATTAGTATTCTATAAAATAGGGATGGACCAAATTATACCTTGAATCTTTGCAGCGCCTTCTGATAGCAGCAAAGGAAGAGAAAAGAAACTCGTTCGTAGCAAAGGAGGAGAAAGAACCCAAACTAAAACAAAAACTCATTCACCAACAACGAATCTGCCACTTCCGGTCAATTTCTGGTATGAACCTGTAACTTCAGTCAAACATATAAACCACCATAGCCCACTCTTTTCTTTAACTGGCTCTGTTTTTCATTTGAACAAAAAGGATTCAATACCAAATTAAAAAAAATTGACAAACACAAACAATTAAATTTCCTCAAACACAAACAATTCTAAATGTTACACCATTTTTATAAATACGAACAATTCAACTCCAAAACTAAACATTTCTAAACCCTAAAACAATGCTAATCTAAAAATCCCTCATTTTATTTGACAAACATTGGTTAGTGAAATCAGATATTGAAATGGGTTTGTAAATCAGGTAAACATGTGTACAAAACATACGAATTTGCAGATTTTGAAATCAGATATGATCGATGGTGTTTCACCTCCCTCCGACGCCACCACTCCGGTGTTCTGCAAAACGAATTGTACGACGACCGGCCAAAGCTTTCATTGTTTCTTCAGTTCTCCGTCGCTGCAATTTTGGTTTCATTTAGTAACTCCGTCAGGTGTATCCAAAACGAAGTTAGGTCCAGATTAACGATACCTCCAACGACACAGCAATAAAATCAATCGGAGGCAACGGTTTGAGGATTGTAAGAAATTAGAAGCACCCAAACGAAACCATATATCTAATAATTGTTAGCATTGAAAGTGATACAGGAATAATGTAGTGACTCGAACTTTTCCATGTTTATATATATTAATTGAGATTGATGTTTACATGATTAAATGTTTCCAACATGTTAAGCAATCAAACTTGTTAAGACTTGATTAATTGAAATATGTTTCATATAGATAATTGACCACCCAAGTTGACCGGTGATTCACGAACGTTAAAACTTGTAAAAAAATATATGATGACATATATATGGTTATATATATAGTTAACATGATGTTATGATAAGTAAACATATCATTAATTATATTAACAATGAACTACATATGTAAAAACAAGACTACTAACTTAATGATTTTGAAACGAGACATATATGTAACGTTTATCGTTGTAACGACATTTAATGTATATATATCATATTAAGAGATATTCGTACATCATAATATCATGATAATATAATAATTTAAAATCTCTTTTGTTATTATAAACATTGGGTTAACAACATTTAACAAGATCGTTAACCTAAAGGTTTCAAAACAACACTTACATGTAACGACTAACGATGACTTAACGACTCAGTTAAAATGTATATACATGTAGTGTTTTAATATGTATTTATACACTTTTGAAAGACTTCAATACACTTATCAAAATACTTCTACTTAACAAAAATGCTTACAATTACATTCTCGTTCAGTTTCATCAACAATTCTACTCGTATGCACCCGTATTCGTACTCGTACAATACACAGCTTTTAGATGTATGTACTATTGGTATATACACTCCAATGATCAGCTCTTAGCAGCCCATGTGAGTCACCTAACACATGTGGGAACCATCATTTGGCAACTAGCATGAAATATCTCATAAGATTACAAAAATATGAGTAATCATTCATGACTTATTTACATGAAAACAAAATTACATATCCTTTATATCTAATCCATACACCAACGACCAAAAACACCTACAAACACTTTCATTCTTCAATTTTCTTCATCTAATTGAACTCTCTCAAGTTCTATCTTCAAGTTCTAAGTGTTCTTCATAAATTCCAAAAGTTCTAGTTTCATAAAATCAAGAATACTTTCAAGTTTGCTAGCTCACTTCCAATCTTGTAAGGTGATCATCCAACCTCAAGAAATCTTTGTTTCTTACAGTAGGTTATCATTCTAATACAAGGTAATAATCATATTCAAACTTTGGTTCAATTTCTATAACTATAACAATCTTATTTCAAGTGATGATCTTACTTGAACTTGTTTTCGTGTCATGATTTTGCTTCAAGAACTTTGAGCCATCCAAGGATCCATTGAAGCTAGATCCATTTTTCTCTTTTCCAGTAGGTTCATCCAAGGAACTTAAGGTAGTAATGATGTTCATAACATCATTCGATTCATACATATAAAGCTATCTTATTCGAAGGTTTAAACTTGTAATCACTAGAACATAGTTTAGTTAATTCTAAACTTGTTCGCAAACAAAAGTTAATCCTTCTAACTTGACTTTTAAAATCAACTAAACACATGTTCTATATCTATATGATATGCTAACTTAATGATTTAAAACCTGGAAACACGAAAAACACCGTAAAACCGGATTTACGCCGTCGTAGTAACACCGCGGGCTGTTTTGGGTTAGTTAATTAAAAACTATGATAAACTTTGATTTAAAAGTTGTTATTCTGAGAAAATGATTTTTATTATGAACATGAAACTATATCCAAAAATTATGGTTAAACTCAAAGTGGAAGTATGTTTTCTAAAATGGTCATCTAGACGTCGTTCTTTCGACTGAAATGACTACCTTTACAAAAACGACTTGTAACTTATTTTTCCGACTAGAAACCTATACTTTTTTTGTTTAGATTCATAAAATAGAGTTCAATATGAAACCATAGCAATTTGATTCACTCAAAACGGATTTAAAATGAAGAAGTTATGGGTAAAACAAGATTGGATAATTTTCTCATTTTAGCTACGTGAAAATTGGTAACAAATCTATTCCAACCATAACTTAATCAACTTGTATTATATATTATGTAATCTTGAGATACCATAGACACGTATACAATGTTTCGACCTATCATGTCGACACATCTATATATATTTCGGAACAACCATAGACACTCTATATGTGAATGTTGGAGTTAGCTATACAGGGTTGAGGTTGATTCCAAAATATATATAGTTTGAGTTGTGATCAATACTGAGATACGTATACACTGGGTCGTGGATTGATTCAAGATAATATTTATTGATTTATTTCTGTACATCTAACTGTGGACAACTAGTTGTAGGTTACTAACGAGGACAGCTGATTTAATAAACTTAAAACATCAAAATATATTAAAAGTGTTGTAAATATATTTTGAACATACTTTGATATATATGTATATATTGTTATAGGTTCGTGAATCAACCAGTGGCCAAGTCTTACTTCCCGACGAAGTAAAAATCTGTGAAAGTGAGTTATAGTCCCACTTTTAAAATCTAATATTTTTGGGATGAGAATACATGCAGGTTTTATAAATGATTTACAAAATAGACACAAGTACGTGAAACTACATTCTATGGTTGAATTATCGAAATCGAATATGCCCCTTTTTATTAAGTCTGGTAATCTAAGAATTAGGGAACAGACACCCTAATTGACGCGAATCCTAAAGATAGATCTATTGGGCCTAACAAACCCCATCCAAAGTACCGGATGCTTTAGTACTTCGAAATTTATATCATATCCGAAGGGTGTCCCGGAATGATGGGGATATTCTTATATATGCATCTTGTTATTGTCGGTTACCAGGTGTTCACCATATGAATGATTTTTATCTCTATGTATGGGATGTGTATTGAAATATGAAATCTTGTGGTCTATTGTTACGATTTGATATATATAGGTTAAACCTATAACTCACCAACATTTTTGTTGACGTTTTAAGCATGTTTATTCTCAGGTGATTATTAAGAGCTTCCGCTGTCGCATACTTAAATAAGGACAAGATTTGGAGTCCATGCTTGTATGATATTGTGTAAAAACTGCATTCAAGAAACTTATTTTGTTGTAACATATTTGTATTGTAAACCATTATGTAATGGTCGTGTGTAAACAGGATATTTTAGATTATCATTATTTGATAATCTACGTAAAGTTTTTTTAAACCTTTATTGATGAAATAAAGGTTATGGTTTGTTTAAAAATGAATGCAGTCTTTGAAAAACGTCTCATATAGAGGTCAAAACCTCGCAACGAAATCAATTAATATGGAACGTTTTTAATCAATAAGAACGGGACATTTCAGTTGGTATCCGAGCGTTGGTCTTAGAGAACCAGAAAATTTGCATTAGTGTGTCTTATCGAGTTTGTTAGGATGCATTAGTGAGTCTGGACTTCGACCGTGTTTTCTTTAAAAATGATTGCTTAACATTTTTGTTGGAAACTATATATTTTTAACATGTGAATATTATGTGATATATTAATCTCTTAACGCGTTTGATATTATGTGATAGATGTCTAACTCTAGAACAAGTCCCATTGACTCACCTAATAATAATGAAGAGTCAAATGTAAATTGGAATGATTTGTGGACTGATTCACAAGTTCCCGAAGAGGAACCGGAAGAAGAGTCGGAACCGGAAGAAGAATCGGAACCGGAAGAAGAATCGGAACCGGATGAAGAAATAGAACCGGTGGGGGAAATAATAAAACGGTTAAGTAAAAGAAAATCCTCAACCAACCGACCAAAGTTAATTATGGTCAATGGTGTTTCCGCCAAGGAAGCAAAATATTGGGAGGATTACCAATTCTCCGATGAATCGGATTCCGACGAGAATTCCGATGATGTTATAGAAATTACCCCAACTGAATTTAAAAAGGCAAAAGAAAATAATAAGGGAAAGGGCATAAAAATAGAGAAATCTAATTCCAACCCCGATGAACTTTATATGTATCGTCAACCCCCGAAGTCCTTAAGTTGTAACAATGACCCGGGAACCTCTAAACCACCAGGTTTTTCTAAACCAATGTGGACAACGACGGCTCGTATTAGGGGAACATCATATATCCCTAGAAACTTGGCAAAACGAACCAAAACCGAAGAAGAAGAAACGAGCGAGTCGGAATAGGATAGTTGTATTCGTGTGGTGTAATATATGGAATATAGTGTTCTTATGCTCTATGATATATGTAAAAATTGCTTGTATTAATAAGTATTTTTTTTTATGAATCTAACTCTTGTCTATTTTTACAGTTTAAAAACACAAAATGGATAGACAACCCAATATTTTAAGAGACCTACCCGGAGACATGATTGATGAAATCTTGTCTAGAGTCGGCCAGAATTCTTCGGCACAACTATTTAAGGCGAGATCAGTTTGTAAGACATTCGAAGAATGTTCCAAGAATGTCTTGGTTTATAAGAGACTTTCGTTTGAAAGATGGGGGATATCACATTGGGAAACCCATAAGTTACGATGTGTTTACTTTGACGCATATATTGCGGGGAACCCAAATGCTATTTTACGCAATGGGTTAAGAAATTATTTTGACTCAATATATCCGAATATTGGACTTCGTGATTTAGAAAAAGCGGCTAACATGCAACATAAAGAAGCATGTTATGCTTACGGATTAGTAATGTTCGCTTCTCACCAAAGTGAGAACAAGAACATCGGGCTACAACTATTAAACAAAACTTTCCCACAAGTGACGGAGTCGGTAATTGGGGTAAGAAATGAGGTTTTTAGATTATTACGGGACTGTTGGACATTACGTAACCCTCGTCCCTTTGATGACGTTACAACACGCTGTCTTATCAACGGCCATAACGGTTATGTTGCACAAGACCAAGGATGGGAAGTAGTCCTAGTAAAACCAGAATGCATGACTTGTTTCTGGACGTATGAATTACGTGTCTTTATTGCCTTTGCTGAACGACTTGTGTACTAGCTAGAATTGTCTTCACAACTATCTTGTATCAAAGTTATTGTGTGCTATATTTCATGCTTTATGTAAAATAAGCGGTATTGTAAGTTTGTAAAATATTGTATAAAAGTTTGAACGCGAAATATTATTATAATCAGTTTTTCATATAGAATTGTAGTAGTTGAATTGTATATTAGCTACTAAGTATGAACTTAACGGGTAGGTACTACCCGAATTTAAACTTATAAAACGCTAATATGAAGAAAAAGCTTTTATAAATGAGTTCATATTATGCTACGAAATACTATTAACTACTCTTAATATTCTGTATGATTAACTTGTTCCATTTAACTATTTTGAAGGAAATGGCACCGACTACTCGACACACCGTGAATATGAATGAAGAGGAATTCCGTACTTTTCTAGCTTCAAACATAGCCGCAGTACAGGCTGCGCTACATACCAACAATAACCTTGGATCTAGCAGTACAGGAAATCGTGTAGGATGCACCTACAAAGAATTCACTGCCTGCAAACCTTTGGAATTTGATGGAACCGAAGGACCGATCGGATTGAAACGGTGGACCGAGAAGGTTGAATCGGTGTTTGCCATAAGTAAGTGTACTGAAGAGGACAAAGTGAAGTACGCTACGCATACCTTCACAGGTTCTGCGTTAACATGGTGGAATACCTATCTAGAGCAAGTGGGACAAGATGATGCGTACGCACTACCGTGGTCAGCATTCAAGCACTTGATGAACGAGAAGTACCGTCCCAGAACCGAGGTCAATAAGCTCAAGACAGAACTTAGAGGGTTACGAACCCAAGGATTTGATATTACCACGTACGAAAGACGATTCACAGAATTGTGCCTATTGTGTCCGGGAGCATTCGAAGATGAGGAAGAGAAGATCGACGCGTTTGTGAAAGGATTACCGGAAAGAATCCAAGAAGATATAAGTTCACACGAGCCCGCCTCCATACAACAGGCATGTAGAATGGCTCACAAACTAGTGAACCAGATTGAAGAAAGAATTAAAGAACAGACTGCTGAAGAGGCCAATGTGAAGCAAGTCAAAAGAAAGTGGGAGGAAAACGGTGATAAGAATCACCAATACAACAACAACAGCAATTACAACAATAATCGCAACAATTATCCCAGCAATCGCAACATCAATCGCAACTACAACAAACGGCCCAACAATAACAACAACAACAACAACAACAACAGCAACTACAACAATCATCCCAACAACAATAATAACCGTAACAACAACAACAATCAGAAGCAGCTATGCCAAAGGTGTGAAAAGTATCACTCGGGGTTCTGCACCAAATTTTGCAACAAGTGTAAAAGAAATGGTCATAGCGCGGCGAAGTGTGAGGTCTACGGACCAGGGGTTAATAGAACGAAAGGAACAAATGGTGTCGGAACGAGTAATGGCGGAGCAAGTAGTGTCAGAGCAAGTTATGCCAATGTAGTTTGTTATAAATGTGGAAAACCGGGCCACATTATTAGAAATTGCCCGAACCAGGAGAACACGAATGGACAAGGCCGCGGAAGAGTTTTCAATATTAATGCGGTAGAGGCACAGGAAGACCCGGAGCTTGTTACGGGTACGTTTCTTATTGACAATAAATCTGCTTACGTTTTATTTGATTCGGGTGCGGATAGAAGCTATATGAGTAGAGATTTTTGTGCTAAATTAAGTTGTCCATTGACGCCTTTGGATAGTAAATTTTTACTCGAATTAGCAAATGGTAAATTAATTTCAGCAGATAATATATGTCGGAATCGAGAAATTAAACTGGTTAGCGAAACATTTAAGATTGATTTGATACCAGTAGAGTTAGGGAGTTTTGATGTGATAATCGGTATGGACTGGTTGAAAGAAGTGAAAGCGGAGATCGTTTGTTACAAAAATGCAATTCGCATTATACGAGAAAAAGGAAAACCCTTAATGGTGTACGGAGAAAAGGGCAACACGAAGCTACATCTTATTAGTAATTTGAAGGCACAAAAACTAATAAGAAAAGGTTGCTATGCTGTTCTAGCACACGTCGAGAAAGTACAAACTGAAGAAAAGAGCATCAATGATGTTCCCATTGCAAAAGAATTTCCCGATGTATTTCCGAAAGAATTACCGGGATTACCCCCACATCGATCCGTTGAATTTCAAATAGATCTTGTACCAGGAGCTGCACCAATAGCTCGTGCTCCTTACAGACTCGCACCCAGCGAGATGAAAGAACTACAAAGCCAATTACAAGAACTTTTAGAGCGTGGTTTCATTCGACCAAGCACATCACCGTGGGGAGCTCCTGTTTTGTTTGTCAAGAAGAAAGATGGTACATTCAGGTTGTGTATCGACTACCGAGAGTTGAACAAACTTACCATCAAGAACCGCTACCCACTACCGAGAATCGACGACTTATTTGATCAACTACAAGGCTCGTCTGTTTATTCAAAGATTGACTTACGTTCCGGGTATCATCAAATGCGGGTGAAAGAAGATGATATTCAAAAGACTGCTTTCAGAACACGTTACGGTCATTACGAGTTTATGGTCATGCCGTTTGGTTTAACTAATGCACCAGCTGTGTTCATGGACCTTATGAACCGAGTGTGTGGACCATACCTTGACAAGTTTGTCATTGTTTTCATTGATGACATACTTATTTACTCAAAGAATGACCAAGAACACGGTGAACATTTGAGAAAGGTGTTAGAAGTATTGAGGAAGGAAGAATTGTACGCTAAGTTTTCAAAGTGTGCATTTTGGTTGGAAGAAGTTCAATTCCTCGGTCACATAGTGAACAAAGAAGGTATTAAGGTGGATCTGGCAAAGATAGAAACTGTTGAAAAGTGGGAAACCCCGAAAACTCCGAAACACATACGCCAGTTTTTAGGACTAGCTGGTTACTACAGAAGGTTCATCCAAGACTTTTCCAGAATAGCAAAACCCTTGACTGCATTAACGCATAAAGGGAAGAAATTTGAATGGAATGATGAACAAGAGAAAGCGTTTCAGTTATTGAAGAAAAAGCTAACTACGGCACCTATATTGTCATTGCCTGAAGGGAATGATGATTTTGTGATTTATTGTGATGCATCAAAGCAAGGTCTCGGTTGTGTATTAATGCAACGAACGAAGGTGATTGCTTATGCGTCTAGACAATTGAAGATTCACGAACAAAATTATACGACACATGATTTGGAATTAGGCGCGGTTGTTTTTGCATTAAAGACTTGGAGGCACTACTTATATGGGGTCAAAAGTATTATATATACCGACCACAAAAGTCTTCAACACATATTTAATCAGAAACAACTGAATATGAGGCAGCGTAGGTGGATTGAATTATTGAATGATTACGATTTTGAGATTCGTTACCACCCGGGGAAGGCAAATGTGGTAGCCGATGCCTTGAGCAGGAAGGATAGAGAACCCATTCGAGTAAAATCTATGAATATAATGATTCATAATAACATTACTACTCAAATAAAGGAGGCGCAACAAGGAGTTTTAAAAGAGGGAAATTTAAAGGATGAAATACCCAAAGGATCGGAGAAGCATCTTAATATTCGGGAAGACGGAACCCGGTATAGGGCTGAAAGGATTTGGGTACCAAAATTTGGAGATATGAGAGAAATGGTACTTAGAGAAGCTCATAAAACCAGATACTCAATACATCCTGGAACGGGGAAGATGTACAAGGATCTCAAGAAACATTTTTGGTGGCCGGGTATGAAAGCCGATGTTGTTAAATACGTAGGAGAATGTTTGACGTGTTCTAAGGTCAAAGCTGAGCATCAGAAACCATCAGGTCTACTTCAACAACCCGAAATCCCGGAATGGAAATGGGAAAACATTACCATGGATTTCATCACTAAATTGCCAAGGACTGCAAGTGGTTTTGATACTATTTGGGTAATAGTTGATCGTCTCACCAAATCAGCACACTTCCTACCAATAAGAGAAGATGACAAGATGGAGAAGTTAGCACGACTGTATTTGAAGGAAGTCGTCTCCAGACATGGAATACCAATCTCTATTATCTCTGATAGAGATGGCAGATTTATTTCAAGATTCTGGCAGACATTACAGCAAGCATTAGGAACTCGTCTAGACATGAGTACTGCCTATCATCCACAAACTGATGGGCAGAGCGAAAGGACGATACAAACGCTTGAAGACATGCTACGAGCATGTGTTATTGATTTCGGAAACAGTTGGGATCGACATCTACCGTTAGCAGAATTTTCCTACAACAACAGCTACCATTCAAGCATTGAGATGGCGCCGTTTGAAGCACTTTATGGTAGAAAGTGCAGGTCTCCGATTTGTTGGAGTGAAGTGGGGGATAGACAGATTACGGGTCCGGAGATTATACAAGAAACTACCGAGAAGATCATCCAAATTCAACAACGGTTGAAAACCGCCCAAAGTCGACAAAAGAGCTACGCTGACATTAAAAGAAAAGATATAGAATTTGAAATTGGAGAGATGGTCATGCTTAAAGTTGCACCTTGGAAAGGCGTTGTTCGATTTGGTAAACGAGGGAAATTAAATCCAAGGTATATTGGACCATTCAAGATTATTGATCGTGTCGGACCAGTAGCTTACCGACTAGAGTTACCTCAACAACTCGCGGCTGTACATAACACTTTCCACGTCTCGAATTTAAAGAAATGTTTTGCTAAAGAAGATCTCACTATTCCGTTAGATGAAATCCAAATCAACGAAAAACTTCAATTCATCGAAGAACCCGTCGAAATAATGGATCGTGAGGTTAAAAGACTTAAGCAAAACAAGATACCAATTGTTAAGGTTCGATGGAATGCTCGTAGAGGACCCGAGTTCACCTGGGAGCGTGAAGATCAGATGAAGAAGAAATACCCGCATCTATTTCCAGAAGATTCGTCAACACCTTCAACAGCTTAAAATTTCGGGACGAAATTTATTTAACGGGTAGGTACTGTAGTGACTCGAACTTTTCCATGTTTATATATATTAATTGAGATTGATGTTTACATGATTAAATGTTTCCAACATGTTAAGCAATCAAACTTGTTAAGACTTGATTAATTGAAATATGTTTCATATAGATAATTGACCACCCAAGTTGACCGGTGATTCACGAACGTTAAAACTTGTAAAAAAATATATGATGACATATATATGGTTATATATATAGTTAACATGATGTTATGATAAGTAAACATATCATTAATTATATTAACAATGAACTACATATGTAAAAACAAGACTACTAACTTAATGATTTTGAAACGAGACATATATGTAACGTTTATCGTTGTAACGACATTTAATGTATATATATCATATTAAGAGATATTCGTACATCATAATATCATGATAATATAATAATTTAAAATCTCTTTTGTTATTATAAACATTGGGTTAACAACATTTAACAAGATCGTTAACCTAAAGGTTTCAAAACAACACTTACATGTAACGACTAACGATGACTTAACGACTCAGTTAAAATGTATATACATGTAGTGTTTTAATATGTATTTATACACTTTTGAAAGACTTCAATACACTTATCAAAATACTTCTACTTAACAAAAATGCTTACAATTACATTCTCGTTCAGTTTCATCAACAATTCTACTCGTATGCACCCGTATTCGTACTCGTACAATACACAGCTTTTAGATGTATGTACTATTGGTATATACACTCCAATGATCAGCTCTTAGCAGCCCATGTGAGTCACCTAACACATGTGGGAACCATCATTTGGCAACTAGCATGAAATATCTCATAAGATTACAAAAATATGAGTAATCATTCATGACTTATTTACATGAAAACAAAATTACATATCCTTTATATCTAATCCATACACCAACGACCAAAAACACCTACAAACACTTTCATTCTTCAATTTTCTTCATCTAATTGAACTCTCTCAAGTTCTATCTTCAAGTTCTAAGTGTTCTTCATAAATTCCAAAAGTTCTAGTTTCATAAAATCAAGAATACTTTCAAGTTTGCTAGCTCACTTCCAATCTTGTAAGGTGATCATCCAACCTCAAGAAATCTTTGTTTCTTACAGTAGGTTATCATTCTAATACAAGGTAATAATCATATTCAAACTTTGGTTCAATTTCTATAACTATAACAATCTTATTTCAAGTGATGATCTTACTTGAACTTGTTTTCGTGTCATGATTTTGCTTCAAGAACTTTGAGCCATCCAAGGATCCATTGAAGCTAGATCCATTTTTCTCTTTTCCAGTAGGTTCATCCAAGGAACTTAAGGTAGTAATGATGTTCATAACATCATTCGATTCATACATATAAAGCTATCTTATTCGAAGGTTTAAACTTGTAATCACTAGAACATAGTTTAGTTAATTCTAAACTTGTTCGCAAACAAAAGTTAATCCTTCTAACTTGACTTTTAAAATCAACTAAACACATGTTCTATATCTATATGATATGCT
The DNA here is from genome assembly GCF_046630445.1 of Rutidosis leptorrhynchoides. NCBI lineage: Eukaryota > Viridiplantae > Streptophyta > Magnoliopsida > Asterales > Asteraceae > Rutidosis > Rutidosis leptorrhynchoides. The sequence goes on from NC_092337.1 coordinate 25,896,759, forward strand.
AACTTAATGATTTAAAACCTGGAAACACGAAAAACACCGTAAAACCGGATTTACGCCGTCGTAGTAACACCGCGGGCTGTTTTGGGTTAGTTAATTAAAAACTATGATAAACTTTGATTTAAAAGTTGTTATTCTGAGAAAATGATTTTTATTATGAACATGAAACTATATCCAAAAATTATGGTTAAACTCAAAGTGGAAGTATGTTTTCTAAAATGGTCATCTAGACGTCGTTCTTTCGACTGAAATGACTACCTTTACAAAAACGACTTGTAACTTATTTTTCCGACTAGAAACCTATACTTTTTTTGTTTAGATTCATAAAATAGAGTTCAATATGAAACCATAGCAATTTGATTCACTCAAAACGGATTTAAAATGAAGAAGTTATGGGTAAAACAAGATTGGATAATTTTCTCATTTTAGCTACGTGAAAATTGGTAACAAATCTATTCCAACCATAACTTAATCAACTTGTATTATATATTATGTAATCTTGAGATACCATAGACACGTATACAATGTTTCGACCTATCATGTCGACACATCTATATATATTTCGGAACAACCATAGACACTCTATATGTGAATGTTGGAGTTAGCTATACAGGGTTGAGGTTGATTCCAAAATATATATAGTTTGAGTTGTGATCAATACTGAGATACGTATACACTGGGTCGTGGATTGATTCAAGATAATATTTATTGATTTATTTCTGTACATCTAACTGTGGACAACTAGTTGTAGGTTACTAACGAGGACAGCTGATTTAATAAACTTAAAACATCAAAATATATTAAAAGTGTTGTAAATATATTTTGAACATACTTTGATATATATGTATATATTGTTATAGGTTCGTGAATCAACCAGTGGCCAAGTCTTACTTCCCGACGAAGTAAAAATCTGTGAAAGTGAGTTATAGTCCCACTTTTAAAATCTAATATTTTTGGGATGAGAATACATGCAGGTTTTATAAATGATTTACAAAATAGACACAAGTACGTGAAACTACATTCTATGGTTGAATTATCGAAATCGAATATGCCCCTTTTTATTAAGTCTGGTAATCTAAGAATTAGGGAACAGACACCCTAATTGACGCGAATCCTAAAGATAGATCTATTGGGCCTAACAAACCCCATCCAAAGTACCGGATGCTTTAGTACTTCGAAATTTATATCATATCCGAAGGGTGTCCCGGAATGATGGGGATATTCTTATATATGCATCTTGTTATTGTCGGTTACCAGGTGTTCACCATATGAATGATTTTTATCTCTATGTATGGGATGTGTATTGAAATATGAAATCTTGTGGTCTATTGTTACGATTTGATATATATAGGTTAAACCTATAACTCACCAACATTTTTGTTGACGTTTTAAGCATGTTTATTCTCAGGTGATTATTAAGAGCTTCCGCTGTCGCATACTTAAATAAGGACAAGATTTGGAGTCCATGCTTGTATGATATTGTGTAAAAACTGCATTCAAGAAACTTATTTTGTTGTAACATATTTGTATTGTAAACCATTATGTAATGGTCGTGTGTAAACAGGATATTTTAGATTATCATTATTTGATAATCTACGTAAAGTTTTTTTAAACCTTTATTGATGAAATAAAGGTTATGGTTTGTTTAAAAATGAATGCAGTCTTTGAAAAACGTCTCATATAGAGGTCAAAACCTCGCAACGAAATCAATTAATATGGAACGTTTTTAATCAATAAGAACGGGACATTTCAAATAATACCTTGGACGGAGTGCTCCAACTTTATTTCAATTCAAGTGCTGAATCTGAAACAAAAATTAGCACAATAAAATTCGATTTTATACTCTAATTTAGCGACAAAATTCCAATTGATGAAAACTAAGGTAAAAATAACCTGGAAGCCGCGATGGATCACATTTATACAAATCAATTTCCGTAATAGTTGGAACAAATATTGGCTAAGAAGCTCATTTCCTACAAAAAAATAAAAATAAATACATCACCAATTCTTCATCAGTAGGAGAATTCTGAACCCTGGTGGCTTCATTAAACCACTACCAGTCATTTTCTTACCGATTAATCGTTCAATTTTAGATTAATTCAAAATTTCATTTCTTTTACCAGGTTAATTAACACCGATGATCAGAAAAAAATGTAGAGGCACCAACGGAATCAATATAAGTGACGATATGAAATCAATGGCCTGAAACCCTAATTTTTTCTACTAAGAATCTTCACTCGAATCTACAATCCGAAATAGATAAGTAGATGTTGATAACATCGGGTGTGAAAGAGTGTACCGGCGTAGGAAAACAGGTTTGTTTTAGAAGGGAGCACCAGATTAGGAACCCATTTGGCGATGGAAGCACTCATTGTTACCTACCCGAAACCCCTACTTTGATCATTATCTCTGTCGTAAATAACCTAATTCAAGAAATAAACACCTTATAAGCAATCCACCTTCATATACCTCAATCTCTAACAGGAGATTTCCTAATACGATATTTTCTCGACACCGAAGAAGCTAAGAAAACATGATCCCTTCCACATCAATTGTAGATGGTGAAGTAGCCTCTATACACCTAGAAGACTTCCTATTAGGTGGCATTAGACTTCCTCTAATGTGGGTTTGAAATACCAAATAATGACCACTTATAACAACATAAAGGACCCCTTTATACAGATATCCAACAACAAATAAACATCAGAACCAAAATATAAGAGACTCAAGAAAACCTAACCCAACTAATAAACCCTAATCAGATATATAAAATAAACAGCAACTGCAATTAATGATAAAAAATAGACAAAGCAGTAAAAAATATGGATATTAAATTTAAGAAAGTAATTTACCTAATAACGCAGCCGACGAAGATAATTAGAGTAGATCAACGATCAACAAAAGGCTCTAGAAAACAGCAATGGCAGCATCAACGACCAAACAACGGAAAAGATACACTACCGTTTATAAGACAAAATCCAAGCCAAAGAACGGAACTACACCAAAAAATGAAATTATATGAATTTATCTTATGTTATCAATTTAGGAGTTCAAAAAACCTGATCATCACAAACTGAGAATCGATTTCACACACAATACCCCCAAATATAACTAAACCCCTAATTGATATATATATATATATATATATATATATATATATATATATATATATATATATATATATATATATATATATATATATATATATATATATATATATATATATATATATATATATATATATATATATGACGATCGCTCCAAATCTATATGGACGAACACGTCATTCATCGATTTCATTGCGAGGTATTTGACCTCTATATGATACGTTTTGTAAACATTGCATTCTTTTGAAAAGGCACACCATAAATGAATATTTAAATCAAAGTTTTTCGACATCTGATGATTTCTACATATAGACAATCACCATAAATAATAGATTACAACAGTACTTCCGTTGACAATGCAGTCAAAATAAGATACATGGTGATGATTTGGTGAATCCAACGTTTCCTTGAAAAATATGCCATGTAAGACTCCATGCACATAGCTTGTCTAACATATATGCAAACAGCGGAAGACTTCTAGAGAACTTGAGAATAAACATGCTAACAAGTGTCAACACAAAGGTTGGTGAGTTCATAGTTTTATTGTTTCGTATAATCTGTATGTAAAGGTGGATCACAATATTTCAGTTGTTTCATCCAGAAACGTTTATCAAATTATTCTATAAGATTGAGCACCCTGGTAACTAAGCTTTAACGTCTATATAATAAGTACCCCTGTGTTTAACATGCAACCAACATGTACAATACACTCAAATAGCATACGTCTGTTTTATAGTTCAGGCTAGGGTTTCTATACCTAGAACAGACGGGGATGTCAAGCCCTATGGATCCATATACAACTACTCGCGCCCACCAGTTCTTATAACTGGCAGTTACTAGTTACCAAAGCTAAGGAATTTTCGGTTCAAACTCGGTGTAGAATTTAGTATGTACTTGTGTCCATTGCGTTTAAAATAAAGTTTGTATGTATTCTCAGCCCAAAAATGTATTGCAAAAGCAATTAAAAAGGGAGCATATGAAACTCACGTTAGCAGCATATAAAGTTGTTCACCAAAATATGACCGAAACTCGGATTACCAAATAACCGTAGATCTCAACCTAGAGAACATATGTTGGTCAATAAATGTTTATCAAGCTAGGTCAGGTCATAGTGTATCACAATCCTAATGCTCGAGATCGACATACAAAAGTTATCCAAAGTCGTTTCAAAAAGTCAATTTTGACAACAGTTCAACAAAACGAGACGTACCTTATATAAGGATTCATTTACTCGGTTGGTAATATTCAAAAATCCAATTTATCAATCTTACAAACAAGTTGTTTAAATATTAATTGCAGATTCAAAAGCAATTCCAATTAACGTCAATTATAATTCAGTTGATCATATCTTTTAATCCGTTCATCGAAACTATTCGATATCTAAATGAAAAGTTATTGATTTTTCGCCAGCTTTCCAAAAACAAGTATATCATATACCTTTTACCAGTAATATATGTATTTAATTCGTGATCTATTGTAAACTATTTAATGACGAAATTTAGCATACACGTATGTATAAATATATATACTCGAGCACTAGACATGGATACACAATTAATATATAAAAGATAAAATACGAGTGCTTACGTATCAATATTGAGATTCAATATTGTAGGAAAGTACGTAGACGTAACGGAGATGATAAACACTAGGTTTAATTCATAAATATACCCCCGAACATTACCCATAATTTTCTTAGCTCTATCCCGCTTGAAAACCCATTTTGAAAGTGACACGCTCAAGACCTCGTCGTAGTATTTTATGTATAATATTAATACTACTAATAATAATAAGATTAATAATAATATTAATCTTAATAATATTAATAATAATAATAATAATAATAATAATATAAATAAAATAAATAAATACTTACAGAGTAATTGAATCAAAACAGAAGCAGAAATGATCGAGCTTTTATAGGTGTGGCCTGTCCCCAGACCCCATGCGATCGCATGGTTCTGAAGGTCATTGGCCATGCGATCGCATGGCCCATTTTTTCAGCTCACATAATTTTGGTAACTAGCTCGTCGACATATTTTTATAATATATATATAATATATAATTGAAATTAATTAATTATATGTTATATTTTATTCCTGTTCATAGTTGATTTGTAATTTTTGTTCCGATTAGTCGTACGCCGTCACTCGACTTATGTCCCGGTTCCGGTTTTTCGAACTTCTTTTCGTATACTGAGAAAACTTGTACTTTACGTTTCGTGAATCGTACCTTTGTCAAAATATAGTCTTAAATTATCCATAAACTATACCACTCGAGATATAACTTATACATTTGAGTGTTTTGGTCATTTACTTCTATAAATCATCGTCTCGCTATTTGTTAATATATATATAATATATACATTTTCATTTTGAAATAGTGTTTTACTGTAGCAAATAGTGATTTTCGAAAACACTGTAGCTTTTTGGGTACTGTAGCAATTCGAAAATACTGTAGCAAATTAGTGTTTTACTGGTTCATCTTAAACGTTTTAGTTAACTTATCTAAATATTAATCGAATCAATAATCGAATGTTAATATCGTTTACTAAATAACTTAAAATCATATATATATATATATATATATATATATATATATATATATATATATATATATATATATATATATATATATGCACATTAAGTTATATATATATTGTTCGTGAATCGTCGAGAACAATCAAAGAATAATTGATTATATGAATATAGTTCCAAAACTTTCGTGACTCAACATTACAGACTTTGCTTATCGTGTCGAAAACATTAAATAATTTAAAGATAAAGTTTTGGTCAAAAATTTCTGGGTTGTCACAATATATATATATATATATATATATATATATATATATATATATATATATATATATATATATATATATATATATATATTGGATCAAGTGTGAAGTAACCAATCGGGGAGAAGCGTGGGAAGCAAAAACTTTTTTTTTTTTCGTTTTTTGAAGAAACCTTGTTAACGAACATTATAGATGGGATGAAAATATGAACATTTAGTAGAGACACTTTGTGATAAATATTTTTATTTTGGCGGGAAAACGCTCGAAGAAGTAATATATAACAATTATCGTGTTTTTCGAGCGTATGTTGAGGTTTTAGCTATTGGGGTTTAGATATTAGGGTTTAGATATTAGGGTTTATAGATTTTAGATATTAGGGTTTAGAAATTTAGGGTTTAGGGTTTAGATTTAGGGTTTAGATTTAGGATTTAGATTGAGTTTTTAACATGAACGGTTTAGAGTTTAGGGTTTAGGGTTTGGTGTTTTAGGTTTATGGAATAAACCCAAAACACCAAACCTTAAACCCTAAACCCTAAACTCTAAATCGGGCTAAATTTTACTTCACAAAACATGGAAAAAAAACGTTCATATTCTTCACGAACAATATTATCTTGAAAGTTATTTTTGTCGATCGTTTTCCCGCCTAAATAATAACATTCATCACGAAGTGACTCTTCCAAATGTTCATATTTTCGTGTGATCTTGATGCCGGGAAAAAAATTCCAAAAAAATTGAATTTTTTTTTCTTCCCCCGCTTCCCCCTGATTGGTTACTTCCCCATTAATCCTGCCTATATATATATATATATATATATATATATATATATATATATATATAACAAACCTGATTATGATTTCAATCAGAAATTAGAGAAAAAGGCGCTCGAGAAAGAAATGGGAGACCCCAAATCTGGTTCTTCAAATTCTACTTGAGTTTTTGTTCGTTACTACAGTCAAAACTTTTGAAGCGAACTTCTGCAATAATAATAAAAACTTCTTTAATTATGGATCTACTACCAGAAATTCAATGCGTAATCTCAGCATTCAATGCGTATTCCTAAATAATCTAATTTTTAATAAACATACCACTCCCAATGCTAAGTAAATGCAATTAAAGACCGAGAAAAAAAGAGAACACAGATATATGAAAACATATCATCAGGTGTGCTGCAAAAGTAAGAAAATAATGTTTACACTGTTTCATAAATACCTGACTATAGCAAAGAAGCAGAAATTCAAAAGATAGCTGTGGGGAAATTGGCACAATAGCAGCACCAACAAAAGCTGATGAAACGGCAAAGATTCTGAAACATCACAAAAGTAATACCGTAAAAAATCAATTTTGAAAAGTAGCAGCAACAATACAAATTCATATTTTCAGATTGTTTTTTCAATTTTTTAGCAACAACAATACACAAAGAAACAGCAAAAACTCTAGAAATTTGGACTATAATGAAGCGACCCGTCCTAATCCATCCGGACGAAGTCCATATTGATTATAAACGATCCACAACAGTTGATTACATCGCAAGGTATTTGACCTCTATATGATACATTTTACAAACATTGCATTCGTTTTTGAAAAGACAATCTTTCATTACATCGAAAGTTGACAACATGCATACCATTTCGTAATATATCTTACTATAATAGACTTAATAATAATCTTGATGAACTCAACGACTCGAATGCAACGTCTTTTGAAATATGTCATGAATGACTCCAAGTAATATCTCTAAGATGAGCAAATGCACAGCGAAAGATTTCTTTCGTAGCTGAGAATAAACATGCTTTAAAGTGTCAACCAAAAGGTTGGTGAGTTCATTAGTTTAACATAAATAATCATTTCATAATTTTAATAGACCACAAGATTTCATACTTCCATTTCTCATAATCATACGTCCTATGCATAGAGACAAAAATATCATTCATATGGATTGAACACCTGGTAATCGACATTCACAATATGCATATAAGAATATCCCCATCATTTCGGGATCCTCCATCGGACATGATATAAATTTCGAAGTACTAAAGCATCCGGTACTTTGGATGGGGCTTGTTGGGCCCGATAGATCTATCTTTAGAGTTCGCGTCAATTAGGGTGTCTGTTCCCTAATTCTTAGATTACCAGACTTAATAAAAAGGGGCATATTCGATTTCGATCATTCAACCATATAATGTAGTTTTGATTACTTGTGTCTATTTCGTAAAAACATTTATAAAAATTGCGCATGTATTCTCAGCCCAAAAATATAAAGGGTAAAAAGGTAAATGAAACTCACCTAATGTATTTTGTAGTAAACATACATATAACGATAATGAACAAAGGTAGAGTTGGCCTCGGATTCACGAACCTATATCATTTGTGGATATATTAATACACGTAATCGAAATCGATCAATTATATATATATTTTTGTTATTAATAATATACTTGTTATACAATATGTTATTTAGATAAATTTAATATATTTAGTTTATATGTTTTATATAATTATTATCTATCAATAATAATAAAAGGTTTAGTATATATTTATATATTAATTGATATAGCTTAGCTAATATCTTTTTAGTAATAAAAATATAACGTATTGCATGTTTATATAAAAGTATCTTTTTATGATAATATAGATAGTTTTAGTGATAACAAAATAATAATTTTATAATAATGATAATAATGATAATAAGTTTAATAATAATAATGATAGTAAAGATGTTATTTTTAATGATTCTATTAGTCTTAACAATAACGATAAGTTTGAAAATAATATTATTTCTGGTAATAATGGTATTGCTAATAATACACATACTGATAATAATAATATCTACAATAATGATAATAATAATAACATTAGCAATACACATAATATTTGTAACTATGATATTATTAATAATTACTATAATACTAAAGATAACAATAGTAATAATAATCATAGTAATAATAATAATAATCATTATAATAATAATAATAATAATAATAATAATAATAATAATAATAATAATAATAATAATAATAATAATAATAATAATAATGATGATGATAATGGTAATGATAATAATAATGATACTCCTACTCATAATAATAATAATAATAATAATAATAATAATAATAATAATAATAATAATACATATTAGTAAAAATCATAACCATACTAATAATTTTAATACTTGTAACATTTATAATAAATGAATAATAATAATAACAATAATAATAATAATAATAATAATAATAATAATAATAATAATAATAATAATAATAATAATAACAACAATAATAATAATAACTTAACAATGAAAAACTACCTCAAAGTGATAAAAAATAGAAAAGCCACCAGCAGGTCTAGAACCTGAGACCACAAGTTTCCACAGCAAGCACCCAAACCATCACTCTATACACTTTATCTGATTTAATACAAACTTAATAAATATTTAATCAGTATCACTGTGTTCCCTTCTTCTTCACCCCAAAACTTATCCAAAGATCGATACAGGTTACAAATTGATTTTATTATGTTTTAAAAGATTTACAGAAACATTTTACAAGGATTGAGTTTAATTAAAACAGAAGAAAAAATAAAAAAAAATCGAATAAAGCTGTTATGAATGAACCGTATGAAACTCAAAATCAAAATCAATCCTAGAGGCTGTTATACATTTTGATTATAACATGAAAAGGATGTTAAATCATCATTAGAAACTGTTTGAATCCTTAATTTAACTTGAAACGTTTGTATGGCTTCGAATTTTTGGATGAACACGATAGTTGACTTTTGAAAACCAAAACTTTGACCTCGAATTTCTTAATCAATAAAACGAATTGAAATCTAGGACTTTACAGGAAGTTTTCAAAAGGGATTTCTAACAACTCTGAATTTATAGATTTTAAAATAAGATTCAAATTCAAGGTTTTGATGATTTGAAGAAGAACAGAGCCTAACGACTAAAAATTGATTTTTCTTCTGTTTTAAATTCGCGAAAAATTATGCTGTATCAGTTGAAATAGGTAATTGATAATAAAAGGTTCGATGTGTTATTATAATCAGATCATTTGATATAAGAGGAAGTCTCTTAGAATCGACAATCTTTCACAGATAAATAATAAAAAAAAAATGTGGAAAAGTGATCTTGACACTCAACCGATTTTGGAGTTTACCCTCCAGTTGATTCGATTTTGGAGACATGAAATATATTGTCTACAGCTGGAAAGTAATCTAATTCAGATTACATACCTTTTATAATTGTTGTAAGAATTAATTCGTGTATATATATATATATATATATATATATATTTATATCTTAATCTTAATTTTATATAAATCTAATTATATCTGCATTATATAAACCTGATTATATCTGCATATGTAAATATATATTTATAACTGTAATATATATATATATGTATTTATATATATATATATATATATATATATATCCTTATTTGTATAATTATATAATTATTTGTATACTAAATATATAATGAAACATACTAATAATAATATTAATTGTATAATTATTAATATTAATTATTAGTTTTAAACAAACATCTTAATTTACCACTAAATATAATAATAATTCTATTAATAATAGTAACACTAATATTAGTAATAACTATAACAATTTTTAATGTAACAATTTTATATCTATATAATAATATTACTAATACTATCGATACTGATATTAATATAAATCTTTAAAAAGAACAAATATTATCAATATAGCAATTATATTTTATCTTTTAATAATTTTATATATTGATATTACATTTTATTTAGTATGTAGTATTTAATAATATCTAATATACATAATAACACATATTTACATAATACATTAGCTAGGTATAGAAACCACGTATATATATATATATATATATATATATATATATATATATATATATATATATATATATATATATATAAACATTTTAACATCAACTTAATCATTTTGTATATTATTTTGTATTACATTTTTAATCTCGTTTGACTAAGGTGTAACTCAAAATATTATATATAAACCCTTATACTTATTTTGATATATATATTTACCTTTATTTATATATAAATATTTTTATTTACAATATTGGTTCGTGAATCGTCGGGAGTAGTCAAAGTCAATTGCATTCATAAAAAAATAGTTCTAACATTTTGAGACTCGGTCTAACAGACTTTGCTTATCGTGTCGAAATTATATAAATATTAAGTTTAAATTTGGTTAGAAATTCCCGGGTCATCACAGTACCTACCCGTTAAAGAAATTTCGTCCTGAAATTTGAGTGAGGTCGTCATGGCTAACAATAAATATGTTTTCCTGACGAATATGAGTTAATAAATAGAGTTTTATCATTATTGAATAATACAGATAACATAATTCGATTATTTGAAGAGCACAAATGAAACTATCACAATAAAGTGAAATGAATAAATGAAGTTTTGTTTTAACTTTTGACATTGCCTTAATTGAATTCCGGAATTCAAGGGATTTGAAGAAAATCTTCGAAATCTATAAAATTTGATTCTTCGGCGAATAAGGAAATTAAGATCTCTATAATTAAATACGGTGATCTGTCTCGATTACTCTGTCTCATATTTCCATTATAAATCAAACTCTTCCGTTCCATTATTCTCACCATTCCTATACTTTCTTTCTTAGTCCATACATCCAAAAGATTGTAAAAATACTTAATCCAGTTCTAATCCTTGATATTTCCCTAATTATTATTTCTGTCATTCTTCCTTTCAATCTTCCACCAGAGAAATTTTGCTTACTTTTAATATAACCTTGGGGTGATACTATTCTTAATTATGCCGTGTCTTTATATTGCTATTCGTATTAATATCCATGGTTTGTAATTTCTGCGTTGCTGTTGGATTTTATATCTTCCCTTATATTTCAATGTCCATGCTTCTGTCTCCTATAATTATTGTCATCCACAGTTAATGTGCTCTCTTATTTGCTGCGATTTATACCCCCTTTCTATTTCAGAGCTTCATGCTTTTGTTTACTTTTCGCAAGTAACGGTCCAGAATTCATAGGTATGGAGTTTCGAATTATCATAATATACAATGTAGAAAGGAAAGGTAGTAGCACGATTTGTTTTGTCAAATTACCTGAATTACTGAGAATAGAACTATCAAGAATATATTTTCTTGATATGTTCAGAAGTTAATTAGAATGAAAGGGTTATGTAACATGGCACATGATGATGGTATGATCTACTGTGAATCATCACATCCCATTAAAAACTCAGCATGACTTACTGTAATATAATCACGTTGATCACGTGTCATTATATTATACTAACTCATGCATCAGTTCCCAACATTACTTCAATAACATTCATATTTTAAGCTCGAAAGTTTACAGAATATAGAAACTAACAGTTTCTATATGATGTAACACTGATAGCACAAAGAGATTAATGATTTCAGATAAGAATAGTTATGAAAATATCTTCAGAAATATGGAGGATATTTATAATGAAAGATACTATGATATCCTAATATCAAAGGATGGTGAAGAAAATTTGTCCGCAAGAGTTTGGAGTCAGAAGCAAGGTATTCGCTAAAGATTTCAGCAGACATTGAATCTTTTGGATTCTTTGAAGTCAAACTTATTCTTTGTGATTTGTCCACGGCTTCCTTCATAGTTTTGCAGAATCCGCTTTTCGCTACTAAATTTTCTATTGAATGTTTCCAATATAATGATACACAGGAAGCACGAGGAGGTATATAATTTCAGACGAGAATATTTATGATAATATCCTCAAAAATATCGAAGATATTGATGATGATATTTTGGAATTTCTAAGTTCGATGGTTGATGGAGAAAGATTTTCTGCAAGATTTTAACATGACTTCGGAACAAGATATTCTCTAAAGATTTCAACAGATCCAGAATTACCTGAATCCTTTGAATATAGGGTTTGGTCCTTGTATTTGTCCTTGGTCTCCTTCATGGTTAACTCTATCCGTTTTCCAGTTCCAACGTTTCTGAGCTTTTCCAACATATTATTCTCTATCATCAAACTTCCGATGATTAAGGTCGTTTACGGTTATCTATAGTTTCTGCTGCTTCATTCAGCTTTTTTAAAGTTCAATGTATTAATTCGTAGGCTGAGTGCTTTTCAAAATTTCAGAATGAAAGATCATTATTCTAAAAGATAAATGTTATACATATAACTGTTGATGTAGATATGCTGTGAGTTTTCAAAGTACTGATTGCTGATTCTCGGTAACTGTTATGGCAGTTCTCGTTACAAGATGCAGATGAGTATATGATAGGGTTTCAATGAATAAATATAATGATTTGTCGGAGAGATTTAAGCCAAAAACAACGAGGTTGTTGGTACGTCTTCTGGTAATATGGTGGAATATAAAAGAATTCTCCGTTATCAAAAGGGTAATTGTATATATCATGATTATAGTAAGGCTACTTCGAATGAAAAGTCGAAGTTGACTTGATGGAGCTGTGACAAAATTGGCTACTTTGAAAAGGGATCGCAAAGTTATTTTTGCTAATAAATGCCAAAAGATTTGACGCGGCTACGTGTTAAACTTTTACTCATTTGCCGAGAGTTTCTCAGGTGCATAACTATATGCATAAATCTTTCCTTCCGTAGATGAAGTGCGGTTGATTCATCCTATCGATTGAGGTGTTTTCAAGAATCATGAAAGGTTTGAACGCTGACTGTAATCGTCAAGATACAAATGAAGTTTAAGATGAGATCAAGTGGCAAACTTGAAGAATTGTTTAGTTTCATATGTTATAATCAATATTTTAATTCATTTTAATTGTCCAATATTGGTAGTCCACAGTTACTAGTCCATAGTTAGCAATTCAATAATTCATATATAATATAATATATAATATTCGAATTAATTAATAAGTGTCGTGACCCGTATATGTCTCAGACTCGATCACAACTCAAAGTATATATATTATTTGAGAATCAACCTCAACTCTGTATAGAGAACTCGATCATTACTGCATATAGAGTGTCTATGGTTATTCCAAATAATATATATAGATGCGTCGATATGATATGTCAAAACCTTGTATACGTGTCCCGATATTTAAAGTGCGTAAAATAAATACAGAAATTAAATGACAATAAATAAAATTGCGAGAATGTAAATTGCGAGAATGTAAATTGCGAGAATGTAAACTGCGAGAATGTAAATTGCGATAATTAAATTGCGATAAATAAAATGTAATCAGTTAGCTAGGAACAATTAGCTAGGAATAGTTAGCGTGGATTCTTATCACAATTTCTCATAGTTAATTAGTCTGTTTCTAACAAATTTTATTTTGTCATATGTTTTCTTCATTATGCCACTTGTTGGATTCTGATAGGTTAAAATCCGAATATAAAATTGAATAAAAATGGTTATTCTGCGGTGAACGGATACGTATATTGTGATGATCGGAAAATTTCGACTAATTTAAACCAATTCTCTATACGATTTATTATTTTGGCACGTTAAAAAAAGTCTGTTAGATTGAGTCTCAAAATTTTAGAATTGTTTCATATATACAATTACCTTTGACTACTCTCGACGATTCATGAACAATTATATGTATGTATATATATATGTACAAGTAAAATTTCTTTGCTACAGTAAAACACTATTTGCTACAGTAAAATACTATTTGCTACAGTGAACCGTATTTTGCTACAGTGAACTGTATTTTGCTACACTGTTGATGCTGTTGGTAAAGCAAGTTTAGCTTGTTAATCACACACCATTTTTGTCAGGGTTTCTACTCTTCCTTCTATCATTTTGGTTCGTTTAACTGATTTATGGTTAGGGCTAGATTAGATAATCTCTAAGACTTTAGAGATTGCATAATCGCCGTGGAATGTTTCTCCAATGAAGTTATGAATTAATACTTCGTCAGTTATTGTTGTTGGTACTCCTTGGTATCTATGGTGCGTATGACGTTGATGCTCGTGGGACAGATTGTGAAGTTGAGGTTTACGACGCGATTGTGGTTGGAGGTGGTAATGGTACTGTTGGCGTTGATGATGGTGGTACTGGTTATGCTGCTGGTGTTTGTAATCTTTGCACCATATTCTCCAAAGCCACTACCTGAGCGCGAAGCTCGTTGACTTCTTCTATTATACCGGGGTGATTGTCGGTTCGGACGAGCGGATAAATATAATCTAGAATTTGATGTAGTATATAATCGTGACAAGATACTCTGGAAATGAGAGAGAAAATGGTGTTTCGAATTGGTTCAAGGGTAAGTGCTTCAGGTTCTTCATTAAGAGGGCAATGGGGTGGATGGAAGGGATCACCTTCTTCATGTCTCCAATGATTGAGGAGGCTACGGACCCACCCACAATTCATCTAGAATATATGATGGCTGATTGGTTGATCCATTCCGGTCACACTGCTTTCAGAGCTGGAGTGGGATTCCATTTCGGAATCCGAGGAACTTGAATTAATGATGAATTCCATTTCGTACGATTGAATAAGGATTTTTCGATATGAAATGATTTTCGGTTATCGGATGGTATTCTAATTACATAGAATATCCATAGATATAGAACAAAAGATTTCATAGATTAAGGAGGAATTTGCGGGATATGTCAGGTAAAGTTTAAAGTAACAGATATGATAAGATATGATTTAGCAGATACGCTAAGATATGAATTTTGTCCATACACTACTCATGCAATTAATGTAGCAAGACGTGTCTAGACTAGTAATGATAAGCAGGTAATTTCCTAAGAATGATAAACAGATGATTTCCGACTAAAAATGATAAGCAAAACTTTTGACATGCAGACACGGTCGAAGTCCACACTCACTAATGCATCCTAACGACTTATCAGTTAGACACACTATTTGCTACAGTAAACACTATTTGCTACAGTAAACACTATTTGCTACAGTAAACACTATTTGCTACAGTAAACACTATTTGCTACAGTGCCACTATTTGCTACAGTAACACTATTTGATGTCGACGAACTAGCAAACAAAAACGGAAAAGGCGGCCATGCGATCGTATGGCAAAAACACTGAAAACTCATGCGATCGCATGAGCTACAGTAAATCGAAAAGTAATATAAATACGCAGTTTGTTCGACGAAGTTTTTTCACATGAGTTTTATCTCTCAATATTTATATTTATATTATAATTATAATTTTAAATTTAAGTTTAATAATAATAAGGTGTATACGAGGGTGTTTTTAATTCGGGTTTCAAACCGCTTTAAGCTAAGGAAATATTGGGTATTGTTCGGGGTATTGTTCTTGAATCCAAGGCCAACCATACAGTCGTCTACCATCATTACGTCTACGCAATTTGCCTACAATATTGAGTCTCAATATTGAACTGTGAGTTTATAGTCTCCCTTTTTAAATACTTTAAATATTTTTGGGCTGAGAAAACATGCAATTTATTTTAAACGCGATAAGACACAAGTACATACTAAATTCTACAATGAGTTAAACCGAAAATCCCTTAGCTTTGGTAACTAGTAGCTGCCAGTACATAGGATATGGACTGGTGGGCGCGAATAATTGTATATGGATCCATAGGGCTTGACATCCCCGTCCGAGCTAGAGCGCTAGCCTTTTAACGGACGTATGTTATTTGAGTTTAAGACACGTTGGTTTGCGTGTATTAAAACGAATGGGGTAATTATCACTATAGCGTTAAGTTTAGTTACCAGGGTGCTCTGTTACGTAGAATCTATTGATAAACTTTTGATGAAATCTTGTGGTCTATCTTTATATATGTTTATGACTCGAGCAATTAAACCTATAACTCACCAACATTCGTGTTGACTTTTTGTCATGTTTTATTCTCAGGTCCTTAGAATGCTTCCGCTGTGATGTGCTTGTTGCCTGCATGGAGTCTCTCATGCTTTGTACAAAGTTTATTGCATTCAAAACAAACTGCGTTGTGTAATAAATAATTGGACTGTGATGTCAACCTGTAAATTAAAGACTTATGTATTTCGGGGTTTTGCTTATACCTAAGCACTCGCCCACATGTTTATAACTTTCTATGTTTAGAAAGTCACTTATTTTAATGAATGCAATATTTTATCAAAACGTATCATAGAGAGGTCAAAACCTCACTGTGGAATCAATGATTAACGTGCCGCGTCAATAGCGATTTTGACGGGTCGTTACAGTTGGTATCAGAGCTTGAGGTCATAGGGAACCAGAAATTACATTAGTGTGTTTAACTGGTAATTGTTAGGATGCATTAGTGAGTCTGAACTATGACCATATCTGTTTTTACTGATTTTTGCTTATTATTTGGTCAAAAACATTATATGTGATTTATTTATATGCTAACGTAATTGTTGTTTCAATTATGTGATAGATGACTTCTTTTAATCCTATCATTTTGTACGACTCGGAATCGGACACTGAATCTATTCTATCCACAACTGAAAAAGGCGTTCCAATACCTATTAAAGAAGAAATTGTGTTAGCCGGGGAATCTCAACTCCCGGTAAACCCAGAGGAGGTTCCAGCTCCACCCAACTCTAGTTTTCCGGAGCCACAGTATCATTGGCATGGACCCATGATCCTTGGAGTAAACGAGGATCGTCCATTTCTAAACAAATATGGACATTGGTCCAGATATACCGCCGACGGGCGGGTTGTGCCGATTACGCCTGGCAGATTTCGGTTCATGACCACCGGTACATATTCTCGCAGTTCGTCATCATATTCTCCTACACATGACTCAGACAGTTCGTCATCAGACGAGATCAGAAAGGAGGAGGATTTCGCTAATGAAATAAAAGAGATCACTAAGGAGAAATTTTAACTTGCTATAGATAATAAAAACAACCACAATAATAAAAAGTTCTTAATTATTAAAAAGAAACAGGACTATTCGATCCGTAACCACCCTTATTGTATTAAACCCACTGAGGCAACGGGTACCTCAAAACCCCAACTAAAAATAAAATACACTGCCAGAATGTCTGTCGGACCATGTGCACACAAACAATTGGCAGAGAGAACCAAATGGGAAGAAGTTTCTGATAGTTCTGAATAAACGACCTCGCAACCATAAATCTTCCTTGTGCTATCCTATTGCTTATGTGTGCTACTCTATTTTGTTATGTAGAATAATCATATGTAAAATATCGGTATTGTATGGTATTGTATTATTTTGGTTTATTAATAATAAATGCATGGAATGATTATTTGTATTATTAATACTTATTATTATTATTACATAATAACGTAGTAACTCGCTATAATTTTTCATAGTGGAATATTATTAGGATTTTAGTAGTTAATTCCTTGTACTAGCTATTATGTATGAACTTAACGGGTAGTTAATACCCTAGAAATAATTATAAAATGCTAATAAGAAGAAAAGGCTTTTATAATAATTGGCTCATATTATTAATATGCTACGATTAACTATTGACAACTCATTTTACCTATAATATTCTATATGATTAAATTATATCTGTTGTGTTTATTGAAGAAACATGTCTCAAATGTCGGATGCTGAGTTTGAGCAACTAGTCGAGAAACGTGTGAATGAAAGAATTGCTGCAGCCGAGGCAACAAAAGCAACAGCCGAAGCAGCAGCCGTAAATACAAAATCACGAAACGGATGCTCATACAAAACTTTTCAAGGATGCAAACCACAGACGTTTAGTGGAACCGAGGGACCAGTCGGTCTAACCCGATGGTTTGAAAAGATGGAGTCCGTTTTCAAAATCAGTAATTGTGCAAACGGAGACAAGTCAAAGTATGCTTCATGCACGTTGCAAGATGGTGCACTTACTTGGTGGAACAATTATGCTAAAGCAGAAGGAATAGATACGGCATATGATATCTCTTGGGAAGAACTGAAAAAGATGCTAATCGAGGAGTACTGTCCTCAAAACGAGATCAGAAAAATGGAATCTGAGTTACGTAATCTGAAGGTTATCGGCGTGAATCTCAATAACTATGAAAAGCGTTTCATGGAACTAGCCTTGTTGTGTCCCGAATTGGTGCCAAACGAGAAACAAAAGATAGAAATGTATATTGACGGTTTACCGATCAATATCAAAGGAAATGTTACATCGTCCAAACCAAATACGATGCAGGAAGCCATGACAATGGCACACCAACTCATGGACCAGATCACAGAGAGTTCGATTAAGGCACCAATTACCGAAGTCAAGACAACTGAAGGAAAGAGGAAATGGGAAGACTATAAGGGCAAAAGTACTCACCTGAAGAAACAAGAAACTTTTAAAGGTAAACAAGATGGGGCAACTGCAAGTCCAAACTATAAGGGACCCCATCCGTTCTGCAAAAGATGTTACACACATCATGCAGGTTATTGCCAAGTGGTCTGTGATAAGTGCAACAAGAAAGGACATGTGGCGAAAGATTGTTATGCCACCGTTTCCGAAGTAAAGACAAAATTGACCGATGTCAAGAAATGTTATGGATGCGGGAAGTCTGGTCACTTTATAAATCAATGCCCTGATAAGGAGAAGAACAAAGAACCCGCACGTGGGAGGGCATTTAATGTTAGTACCAGTGAAGCACGTGAGGATCCTAATCTTGTCACGGGTACGTTTACCGTTAATAATCAACTAGCTTCTATTATGTTTGATACGGGTGCTGATAGAAGTTATATGTGTAAAGACTTTAGTTCTAAACTAAAATGTGCATCATTACCTCTAGACGATAAATATACTATTGAATTAGCTAATGGTAAACTGATAAAAGTCGATAAAATTTGCCATGGTTGCGAAATAAATCTCGCTGGTGAAACCTTCGAAATCGATTTGATACCCGTAGAATTAGGAAGTTTTGATGAAATCGTTGGCATGGACTGGATGTCCAAAACAAGAGCAGAAGTTGTTTGCGCTGAGAAAGCAATCCGCATCCCTCGTAAGGATGAAACGTCATTAATGATTTATGGGGAGAAGAGCAACTCAAAGCTGAACTTTATCAGCTGTATGAAGGTCCAGAAACTTATAAGAAAAGGTTGTTATGCTATTCTGGCACACATAAAGAAGATCGATACTGAAGAAAGAAGCATTAATGACATGCCGGTTGTAAGAGAATATCCCGGAGTATTTCCAGAAGAATTACCGAGGCTACCTCCACACAGATGTGTAGAATTCCAGATTGATCTCATACCAGGAGCCGCACCTGTAGCCCGATCCCCATATAGACTTGCACCTTCAGAAATGCAAGAATTACAAGACCAGTTGCAAGAATTATCGGACCGTGGATTTATTCGTCCCAGTTTTTCACCTTGGGGTGCTCCTATTCTGTTCGTCAAGAAGAAGGATGGATCTATGAGAATGTGCATAGATTACCGAGAATTAAACAAATTAACGATCAAGAATCGGTACCCATTACCGAGGATTGATGATTTGTTTGATCAATTGCAAGGATCAAGTGTTTATTCTAAGATTGATCTACGCTCCGGATACCATCAGCTGAGAGTGAAGGAAGAAGATGTTCCTAAAACCGCGTTCAGAACCCGTTACGGTCACTATGAATTTTTAGTCATGCCTTTTAGATTGACTAATGCTCCAACAGTATTCATGGATCTAATGAATCGCATCTGTAGACCATATTTAGAAAAATTTGTCATTGTTTTTATCGATGACATATTGATTTACTCGAAGAACAAGGAAGAACATGAGCAACACTTAAGACTGGTACTAGAGATACTCAAGAAAGAAGAATTGTATGCAAAATTTTTGAAGTGTGATTTCTGGTTACAAGAAGTACAATTTTTGGGCCATGTTGTCAGTAAACATGGAATTAAAGTTGATCCTGCCAAGATCGAAGCCATTAGTAAATTGGAAACTCCGAATACTCCAACACAAATCCGCCAATTCTTAGGTCTTGCTGGTTACTACCGAAGATTCATTCAAGATTTCTCTAGAATCGCCAAACCCTTAACTGCATTGACTCAAAAGGGAAAGAAGTATGATTGGTCCACGGAACAGGAATCCTCATTCCAGTTATTAAAGAAGAAGTTAACGTCTGCACCCATTTTGTCATTACCGGAAGGAAATGATGATTTCGTGATCTATTGTGATGCTTCGCGCAAAGGTTTAGGATGTGTATTAATGCAACGCACAAAGGTTATTGCATATGCCTCACGACAACTAAATATTCATGAAAAGAACTATACGACGCACGATTTGGAACTTGGAGCAGTAGTTTTTGCACTCAAAATATGGAGACACTATCTATATGGCACCAAGTGTACAGTGTACACCGACCATAAGAGTCTTCAGCATATTTTTGATCAAAAACAACTCAATATGAGGCAACGTCGCTGGGTAGAGTTGTAAAACGATTACGATTGTGAAATCCGTTACCACCCCGGAAAGGCTAATGTTGTAGCTGATGCCCTAAGTCGAAAAGAAAGAGTAAAACCTCTTAGGGTCCGAGCTTTGAACATTACAATTCGTACTGATCTTACAAAGCAAATTCAAGCAGCACAGTTAGAAGCTTTAAAAGAAGAAAACGAAAAAGGCGAAATGAGCAAAGGGTTAGAAAAACAACTTGAAGTAAAAGCTGATGGAACCCTGTATTTTGCTGGTAGGATATGGGTACCAAAACATGGTAACCTAAGGCAACTAGTACTGGATGAAGCACACAAAACGAGGTACTCAATTCACCCAGGAAATGGGAAAATGTACCACGATCTCAAGAAGTTCTATTGGTGGCCTAATATGAAGACAGAAATTGCTACTTATGTAAGCAAATGTATGACGTGTGCAAAGGTCAAAGCTGAGCACCAAAAGCCGTCAGGATTACTGCAACAACCAGAAATTCCACAGTGGAAATGGGAAAGAATAACCATGGATTTCATTACGAAATTGCCAAGGATTGCAAGTAGTCATGATACTATTTGGGTGATAGTTGATCGTCTCACTAAATCAGCTCACTTTTTACCAATAAAAGAGACAGACAGTATGGAGAAATTAGCACGCCTATATTTGAAGGAAGTAGTTTCCAGGCATGGTGTACCTATCTCCATCATATCTGAGCGCGACACCTGATTCACATCACGTTTTTGGCAGTCATTACAAAAAGCATTGGGAACTCGATTAGATATGAGCACCGCTTATCACCCACAGACAGATGGTCAAAGTGAAAGAACAATACAAACATTGGAAGACATGTTACGGGCATGCGTGATTGACTTTGGAACCAGTTGGGATCGACACTTACCGTTGGCAGAATTTTCATACAATAACAGCTATCATACGAGCATCAACGCAGCGCCATTTGAAGCACTTTACGGTAGAAAGTGCAGATCTCCTATCTGTTGGAGTGAAGTAGGAGAAAGACAACTTACTGGACCAGAAATTATTCATGAAACCACCGAAAAGATCATTCAAATACAACAACGATTGAAAACGGCCTTGAGTCGCCAAAAGAGTTATGCTGATGTAAGAAGAAAACCGCTAGAATTTCAAGTGGGCGACAAAGTCATGTTGAAAGTGTCACCCTGGAAAGGCGTAGTACGATTCGGTAAACGAGGAAAGTTAAGTCCTAGGTACGTAGGACCCTTTGAAATCACCGAAAGAATTGGAACAGTTGCTTATCGATTAAAGCTACCGCAAGAACTTAGTAGTGTTCACAACACATTTCACATGTCAAATTTGAAGAAATGTTTAGTTGAAGAGGATGTCGTAATTCCTCTTGACGAAATACGAATCAATGATAAACTCCATTTTATCGAAGAACCTGTTGAAATCATGGACCGTGAGGTCAAACAATTAAAACAAAGCAAAATACCGATAGTTAGAGTTCGTTGGAATGCTAGACGAGGACCCGAGTTTACTTGGGAACGTGAGGATCAAATGAAGCAAAAGTATCCACATTTGTTCACTGATATCGCTCATGAAACAGGTACTACTCAAAATTTCGGGACGAAATTTTCTTTAACGGGGAGGTACTGTGATGACCGGAAAATTTCGACTAATTTAAACCAATTCTCTATACGATTTATTATTTTGGCATGTTAAAAAAAGTCTGTTAGATTGAGTCTCAAAATTTTAGAAATGTTTCATATATACAATTACCTTTGACTACTCTCGACGATTCATGAACAATTATATGTATGTATATACATATGTACAAGTAAAATTACTTTGCTACAGTAAAACACTATTTGCTACAGTAAAACACTATTTGCTACAGTGAAACCGTATTTTGCTACAGTAAACCACTATTTGCTACAGTAAACACTATTTGCTACAGTCACTATTTGCTACAGTGAACACTATTTGATGTCGACGAACTAGCAAACAAAAACGAAAAAGGCGGCCATGCGATCGCATGGTAAAAACACTGAAAACTCATGCGATCGCATGAGCTACAGTAAATCGAAAAGTAATATAAATACGCAGTTTGTTCGATGAAGTTTTTTCACATGAGTTTTATCTCTCAATATTTATATTTATATTATAATTATAATTTTAAATTTAAGTTTAATAATAATAAGGTATATACGAGGGTGTTTTTAATTCGGGTTTCAAACCGCTTTAAGCTAAGGAAATATTGGGTATTGTTCGGGGTATTGTTCTTGAATCCAAGGTCAACCATACAGTCGTCTACCATCATTACGTCTATGCAATTTGCCTACAATATTGAGTCTCAATATTGAACTGTGAGTTTATAGTCTCCCTTTTTAAATACTTTAAATATTTTTAGGCTGAGAATACATGCAATTTATTTTAAACGCGATAAGACACAAGTACATACTAAATTCTACACTGAGTTAAACCGAAAATCCCTTAGCTTTGGTAACTAGTAGCTGCCAGTACATAGGATATGGACTGGTGGGTGCGAATAATTATATATGGATCCATAGGGCTTGACATCCCCGTCCGAGCTAGAGCGCTAGCCTTTTAACGGACGTATATTATTTGAGTTTAAGACACATTGGTTTGCGTGTATTAAAACGAATGGGGTAATTATCACTATAGCGTTAAGTTTAGTTACCAGGGTGCTCTGTTACGTAGAATCTATTGATAAACTTTTGATGAAATCTTGTGGTCTATCTTTATATATGTTTATGACTCGAGCAATTAAACCTATAACTCACCAACATTCGTGCTGACTTTTTAGCATTATTTATTCTCAGGTCCTTAGAATGCTTCCGCTCTGATGTGCTTGTTGCCTGCATGGAGTCTCTCATGCTTTGTACAAAGTTTATTGCATTCAAAATAAAATTGCGTTGTGTAATAAATAATTGGACTGTGATGTCAACCTGTAAATTAAAGACTTATGTATTTCGGGGTTTTGCTTATACCTAAGCACTCGCCCACATGTTTATAACTTTCTATGTTTAGAAAGTCACTTATTTTAATGAATGCAATATTTTATCAAAACGTATCATATAGAGGTCAAAACCTCACTGTGGAATCAATGATTAACGTGCCGCGTCAATAGCGATTTTGACGGGTCGTTACATATATCGGTGGTTGTAAGTAAGATAGTGAATGACTGTTGAGTCAGATTCGAAGAATGTACAGTATAACTTATTAATGTGAAATCTAAATATTCCTCGGGTATTACCTACCCGTTAAAATATTTTCACCATTAACAGTTTGTACATAAGAATTTTTAATTACAATCTTTATGAAAATATATATACATATATATTTTCTTCAGATATAATCATGGATTTAATTAGTCAATATGATATTAAACTCATTTGATTTACCGTTGGAACAAGAATATATAATCTCTAAAACATTAGAGATTACATAATCGCCATGTCGAACGAAGATAAATGATGTAGAACGATACGTAGAACGATAATTGTACTCAAGGTATAGAATGAGACGTCGAGGCATGGGTTGTTGATGGTACTGGTGTTGTTATTGATGGTACTGTTGGTGCCGGTGATGTTGTTGAAGCTGGTAATTTTTGCACCATATTTTCCAGATTGATTACTCGAGCGCGAAGTTCGTTGACTTCTTCTATTATTCCGGGATGATTGTCGGTCGGTACGAGCGGATGAATAAGGTTTAGAATTTTAGATAGAATACAATCGTGGTGAGATATTCGGGAAATGGGGGTGAAAATGGTGTTTCAGACTGGTTCGCCGGTAAGTGCTTCAGGTTCATTGCCAAGAGGTAAATTCGGTTGGTGGGTGGAAAGGATCGCCTTCCTCTCGTCTCTATCGGTTAAATCGACTACGAACCCATCAGATGAATTGGGGATGATTGATTGGTTGATTCATTTTGGTGACGTTGCCTCCGGAGCTTAGGTGAACATCCATGTCGGAATAGCTGTCGGAATAACTATCGGATTAGCTATCGAAGTCTGAGGGACTCGAACTGGTTGAGGGATTCATCTCGTACGATCAGATGAAGTATTTTCGATAAGAAACGGATTATAGGATGTAGATTAGTACCCTGCAATACATAATTCACATATGCATATACAATACTAAAATCCCATATGTTACTGAGGAATCTACGGAAGTTGTTAGACAAAGTCTACAGTACAAGATATGCTAAGATATGAATTAGCAGATACGCTAAGATACGAATTTTGTCTATACACTATTCAGGCAATCATTGCAGTAAGATGTGTCTAGACTAAGAATGATAAGCAGGTAATTTCCTAAGGATGATAAATAGATGATTTCCGACAAAAATGATAAGCAAAACTTTTGACATGCAGACACGGTCGAAGTCCAGACTCACTAATGCATCCTAACGACTATCAGTTAGACTCACTAATGCAAGACCTGGTTCACTAAGACCACCGATCTGATACCGACTGAAGCTACAGTGGGGACAACCACTGTCCCACCCAGTGCCTTCCCAGCTAACCGCCTGGTGACCACTGAGTGTACCTCAGATACTGATTTTAGGGCCTGCCTCTCGGCTACTGCCAACCCTCGTAAGGGATCGCAAGGAGTAAGACCTAATGCTTCGTCACAGGTAACACTGTGAGAACCTCCTTTACGACTAACCCGCCACACATGGACGGCGTTATACCAGCTCTGATGCCAACTGAAGCGACCCGTCCTAATCCATCCGGACGAAGTCCATATCGATTATAAACGATTCACAACAGTTGATTACATCGCGAGGTATTTGACCTCTATATGATACATTTTACAAACATTGCATTCGTTTTTGAAAAGACAATCTTTCATTACATCGAAAGTTGACAACATGCATACCATTTCGTAATATATCTTACTATAATAGACTTAATAATAATCTTGATGAACTCAACGACTCGAATGCAACGTCTTTTGAAATATGTCATGAATGACTCCAAGTAATATCTCTAAGATGAGCAAATGCACTGCGGAAGATTTCTTTTGTACCTGAGAATAAACATGCTTTAAAGTGTCAACCAAAAGGTTGGTGAGTTCATTAGTTTAACATAAATAATCATTTCATAATTTTAATAGACCACAAGATTTCATACTTCCATTTCTCATAATCATACGTCCCATGCATAGAGACAAAAATATCATTCATATGGATTGAACACCTGGTAATCGACATTCACAATATGCATATAAGAATATCCCCATCATTCCGGGATCCTCCATCGGACATGATATAAATTTCGAAGTACTAAAGCATCCGGTACTTTGGATGGGGCTTGTTGGGCCCGATAGATCTATCTTTAGAGTTCGCGTCAATTAGGGTGTCTGTTCTCCAATTCTTAGATTACCAGACTTAATAAAAAGGGGCATATTCGATTTCGATCATTCAACCATATAATGTAGTTTTGATTACTTGTGTCTATTTCGTAAAAACATTTATAAAAATTGCGCATGTATTCTCAGCCCAAAAATATAAAGGGTAAAAAGGTAAATGAAACTCACCTAATGTATTTTGTAGTAAAAATACATATAACGATAATGAACAAAGGTAGAGTTGGCCTCGGATTCACGAACCTATATCATTTGTGGATATATTAATACACGTAATCGAAATCGATCAATTATATATATATTTTTGTTATTAATAATATACTTGTTATACAATATGTTATTTAGATAAATTTAATATATTTAGTTTATATGTTTTATATAACTATTATCCATCAATAATAATAAAAACTATATATTAAGGTTTAGTATATATTTATATATTAATTGATATAGCTTAGCTAATATCTTTTTAGTAATAAAAATATAACGTATTGCATGTTTATATAAAAGTATCTTTTTATGATAATATAGATAGTTTTAGTGATAACAAAATAATAATTTTATAATAATGATAATAAGTTTAATAATAATAATGATAGTAAAGATGTTATTTTTAATGATTCTATTAGTCTTAACAATAACGATAAGTTTGAAAATAATATTATTTCTGGTAATAATGGTATTGCTAATAATACACATACTGATAATAATAATATCTACAATAATGATAATAATAATAACATTAGCAATACACATAATATTTGTAACTATGATATTATTAATAATTACTATAATACTAAAGATAACAATAGTAATAATAATCATAGTAATAATAATAATAATCATTATAATAATAATAATAATGATAATGGTAATGATAATAATAATGATACTCCTACTCATAATAATAATAATAATAATAATAATAATAATAATAATAATAATAATAATAATAATAACAATAATAATAATAATAATAATAATAATAATACATATTAGTAAAAATATAACCATACTAATAATTTTAATACTTGTAACATTTATAATAAATGAATAATAATAATAATAATAATAATAATAATAATAATAATAATAATAATAATAATAATAATAATAACAACAACAACTTAACAATGAAAAACTACCTCAAAGTGATAAAAAAAATAGAAAAGCCACCAGCAGGTCTCGAACCTGAGACCACAGGTTTCCATAGCAAGCACCCAAACCATCATGCTATACACATTTATCTGATTTAATACAAACTTAATAAATATTTATTCAGTATCACTGTGTTCCCTTCTTCTTCACCCCAAAACTTATCAAAAGATCGATACAGGTTATAAATTGATTTTATTATGTTTTAAAAGATTTACAGAAACGTTTTACAAGGATTGAGTTTAATTAAAACAGAAGAAAAAATAAAAAAAAAATTGAATAAAGCTGTTATGAATGAACCGTATGAAACTCAAAATCAAAATCAATCCTAGAGGCTGTTATACATTTTGATTATAACATGAAAAGGATGTTAAATCATCATTAGAAACTGTTTGAATCCTTAATTTAACTTGAAACGTTTATATGGCTTCGAATTTTTGGATGAACACGATAGTTGACTTTTGAAAACCGAAACTTTGACCGCGAATTTCTTAATCAATAAAACGAATTGAAATCTAGGACTTTACAGGAAGTTTTCAAAAGGGATTTCTAACAACTCTGAATTTATAGATTTTAAAATAAGATTCGAATTCAAGGTTTTGATGATTTGAAGAAGAACAGAGCCTAACGACTAAAAATTGATTTTTCTTCTGTTTTAAATTCGCGAAAAATTATGCTGTATCAGTTGAAATAGGTAATTGATAATAAAAGGTTCGATGTGTTATTATAATCAGATCATTTTATATAAGAGGAAGTCTCTTAGAATCGACAATCTTTCACAGATAAATAATAAAAAAAAAAATAAATGTGGAAAAGTGATCTTGACACTCAACCGATTTTGGAGTTTACCCTCCAGTTGATTCAATTTTGGAGACATGAAATATATTGTCTACAGCTGGAAAGTAATCTAATTCAGATTACATACCTTTTATAATTGTTGTAAGAATTAATTCGTGTATATATATATATATATATATATATATATATATATATATATATATATATATATATATATATATATATATATATCTTAATCTTAATTATATATAAATCTAATTATATCTGCATTATATAAACATGATTATATCTGCATATGTAAATATATATTTATAACTGTAATATATATATATATATATATATATATATATATATATATATATATATATATATATATATATATATATATATATATATATATATATGTATTTATATATATATATATCCTTATTTGTATAATTATATAATTATTTGTATATTAAATATATAATGAAACATACTAATAATAATATTAATTGTATAATTATTAATATTAATTATTAGTTTTAAACAAACATCATAATTTACCACTAAATATAATAATAATTATAATTATATTAATAATAGTAACACTAATATTAGTAATAACTATAACAATTTTTAATGTAACAATTTTATATCTATATAATAATATTACTAATACTATCGATACTGATATTAATATAAATCTTTAAAAAGTACAAATATTATCAATATAGCAATTATATTTTATCTTTTAATAATTTTATATATTGATATTACATTTTATTAAGTATGTAGTATTTAATAATATCTAATATACATAATAACACATATTTACATAATACATTAGTTAGGTATAGAAACCACGTATATATATATATATATATATATATAATATATATATATATATATATATATATATATATATATATATATATATATATATATATATATATATATATATATATATAAACATCTTAACATCAACTTAATCATTTTGTATATTATTTTGTATTACATTTTTAATCTCGTTTGACTAAGGTGTAACTCAAAATATTATATATAAACCCTTATACTTATTTTGATATATATATTTACCTTTATTTATATATAAATATTTTTATTTACAATATTGGTTCGTGAATCGACGGGAGTAGTCAAAGTCAATTGCATTCATAAAAAAATAGTTCTAACATTTTGAGACTCGGTCTAACAGACTTTGCTTATCGTGTCAGAATTATATAAATATTAAGTTTATATTTGGTCAGAAATTCCCGGGTCATCACATATAAAACATATAACAAAACAAAAAAAAAAAGGTAGAAAAACATACCCGACTGCAGCAAGAAAGTAATCGGCCCAGTAGCAGCAGCAGCAGCAGCAGCAACCGTTAATCGCAAGATGAAAACCCTAAAGCTTGAGCGAAATTAAAGCATGCAAGAACGAAACCCTAATCGGAATATGAGAGAGAGTTTAAGCAGATATGATTCGTGAATTCTGAAACAAAGAAAAATAAGCATAAAAAATAAAAGAAACAAAAAGAGAAAGTGCAATCCACGTAATACATACGTGTCCTTCTCAAAAAATCCGAAAAAATCAAAATCAGCAGAGAATCGAACCTAGGACGCGTCGCTTACAAAGATAGCACTCAACCAGCTGCACCGGAAAACATTAGTTAATAACATTAGCAAACATTATATATAACAAATACGAAACGACAATCTGATAAATATAAAACGACAGAAATCTGTAGGAGGTTTAGTATATAAGATTAATATTACAATGAATTTATGTGCTTAATGGTTAAGAGAGAATTTTAACTCTCAATGATTCAACACCAAATGCTAAATTATTCAACACTGATAGTTAAAGCTAAGGGGTATAAAATACTATTAAATTTTAGCAGAAAATACTATTAAATACGATACAATTTTACACAAGATATTTATTTATTTATTGAATGGATATACTTAAACCTTGCTACAACACTTATAGGCAGTGTACCTAATCGTACAGTAGTGTAGTTTTTAGTAAGTCCGGTTCGTTCCACAGGGAATCTTTTAATCAAAGTTTAACGCTATATTAGTTTAATTTATAAAAATACGAATATATATATAAGTAATATTATTATTTTAAAGGGGGGTTTTTACCGTTTAATGACCGGTTTGTCGATTTTAAAACTTTAGTCACAGTTAAAACAAAATGTAAAATATTAAATAAATAAAAGACTTAATTTAAAGCGTAAAGTAAATAACGATAATGAAATTGCGATAAATAAAAGTGCGATAAAAAAAACTTGCGATAATTAAAAAGTACGATAATTAAAAGTGCAATTAAATACAATAACAATAAATAAAAGTGCTATAATTAGAAGTGCAATTAAATATAAAATAAAGGAAATTAAATATGAAATAAAAGAATTATGCTTATTTAAACTTTCGTAATCATGATGTTTGACGTGTTGATTTTAGTTTTATGCCCATGGGTTAATTGTCCTTTGTCCTGGATTATTTAATATGTCCGTCTGGTTTTTGTCCATAACAGTCCATCAGTCATAAATATAAAGTGCGAGTGTCCTCGTCAAATTATCCTTATACCCGAAGTTAAATATTCCAACTAATTGGGGACTTAAACTGTAACAAGATTTTAATACTTTGTTTAATAATTACACCAGGATGTCGACTGAGTGTAACCCAAGGTTTTAATACTTTGTTATCAATTATGCCAAGTGTCCTTGTACATAATTTCACCCCTGTTTTAATAATTCTAGTGGCTATTAATCCATTCCCGTGTCCGGTTAAATGAACGATTATTCGTACATATAAATACCCCGCCCATCGTATCCGATCGAGTGTATATTTTTATTTATAGGGACGTCCAATTGTAAATCTTTATATTAACATTAACAAATTATCATTTAGTTAAACAAATATAAAGCCCATTAATAGCCCATAGTCTAATTTCCACAAGTGTCGTTCTTTTGTCCAAACCCCAATTATGGTACAAAGCCCAATTATCCAATTTTAATATTTTTAGCCCAACATCATGATTACTTCGGATTAAATAAGCATAATAATAACTTAGCTACGAGACATTAAATTAAAAAGGTTGAACATAACTTACAATGATTAAAAATAGCGTAGCGTTACACGGACATAATTTCGACTTACACCCTTACAACATTCGCTAACACACCCTTATTATTATAAATTAAAATTAAAATTAAAATTATAATATAAATATAAATATTATACGTTGAATGAGGAGAAGAAAAAGATGTGTGTTTTTGCGTCCAAAACTCTCGAACTTTATAGGACAGGCCTGGAAAAAGGGCTCATGCGATCGCATGGGCTTTGCCCTTCAAGGCCATGCGATCGCATGGCCAGCTGGGGAGGCTCAAAAGTCTTTTTTTTATGCCGACGGTTTTATAATATAATATAATATATATATTAATTTTAAGAATTAGTTATATATTATATTATATTCATGTGCATAGTTGACTTGTAATTTTTAGTCCGTTGCGTCGAGCGTTGAGAGTTGACTCTGGTCCCGGTTCCGGATTTTCAAACGTCCTTGCGTACAATTTAATATCTTGTACTTTGCATTTTGAATCTTGTACTCTTGTAATTCTGAGACGTTTCTTATCAATAATTGGAACCTCTTTGATTGTATTTTGTACTTTTGAGCTTTTTGGTCGTTTGCGTCTTCAATTCGTCGAATATGTCTTTTGTCTTCACCTTTTATTATTTAAACGAATATCACTTGTAAATAAAACAATCGCAACTAAAATCTTGTCTTTCTTGAGGGATAATGCTATGAAATATATGTTCGTTTTTAACATTATCAAATATTCCCACACTTGAGCGTTGCTTGTCCTCAAGCAATATAGTCTTGAAATACTAGAATCACTTCTTTATTCTTCACACTTTGTACATCAGTGATTTCAATACGGCGGTATAAACAATGGTAGTAACGATGTGGTTTACAGTCCCACATGACTTATGAAAATTTAGATCCTTTGGGAAATTGGATCTTTATGAAAACATTTGATTTTTTTGAAAATTAAATCTAGCTTTTACCCTAGATAAGTTTTTTGAAATAACCCTTCACCGGTGTTTGCAAAATATTTTTTGTGGGTTTGGTGGGTTTCAGATTTGAAAATTTTAGTTCAAAACTTGTGGTTTTGTGTCACCCACTTGCTAACCTTGTATTGGGAAAGCAACACGTCCAGTATACTTGCTCCGTATATTACCTTTCGGTAAACTACCGTCCGGTTGTAAAGGAAAGCGTTTGAACAAGCAACTGTTAAGGCAATGTCCCCTGACATGCTTTTAATTATGGTCTATAACGTGTCGGACGCAATTACTATCCTTGGTAGGAGCAATAGTAAAGCTCACCCTTATGATTTTTCGGTCTGGCACAAGGTCCTGTCTTTGACCATGCTATGCAACCACCGTTCTTACGGTTGACACCCAATTTGGTTCAGGTGACTTAATGAATTTCAGGTGAATTCCTAGGATTTTACGTTCAATGGTAATGAACGCATTGAAAATGGGTTTTCAGAAAACAAATCGGTTTGTAATTTTGATCAAAATATTTTCTCGTTCAAGCTCGAGTTTAAATATCATTGAATTCCATGAGTTTGTAATTCTCAATCTTTAAGGTTAATCTCTAGGATTGAGTAATATCAGTCTTAAAAGCTGATTTTTGATCTTTTAAGGAGATTATCCTTTCTGGGGGTCTGATTCATTAGATTATCAAGCTAATTTACACGGTGCCCCCCATTGTACGAGATAAATCCTTCTCATGGTTAGGATAAATCTGACCACTTGGCGACCCTGTTTTATGCTGAGGTCCGTGGATTTCCTGCTAATTTTAGAGATGAATTTTCTAGATTTTTCATCAACCTACAGCTGGTCTGGACGACAACTTCATGACCTAAATCAAGAAGCGCGTTTCTTTTTCGAAAGACTTTACTTCCTTTTAACGATGGAATTGATTTATCGTGTAGATCCATCTCTTCTTTTCTTTCATCGGGTAAAACAGTTTAGTTTAGTCCAAAGCAAAAGTATCTTCAATTATTTGTTACAGAAATATGTGACATATGTTTAAGATAACTTGGTAATTTTTCCCACACTTGGCTTTTATTTTCCTTTTTATTGTCCTCTATTCCATTTTAAATGAATTTTAACATTTTGGTTTGTTTCTCAATTTATGTCCTTTCTGAGGTAATAATAATTTTGGTGTTAACACCTAGTTTTATCGTTCATAAATATGTATAAACATGATTTTGAGTTCATTTAATTGAAGATTTTTACTAGAATTGGGTAGTCAGTATATAAGACTAGGGCTGTTCTTTATTATTAGAGAGCACTAGATTCTAATACAACTACTACGTTACTAGTATTTTTAATGGTAACCAAGTGTTTAAGATAAAAATTTTAAAAATCCGAAAGAATTTAACCCCTTCCCACACTTAAGATCTTGCAATGCCCTCATTTGCAAGAAATCAGTAATAATTTAAATTATTGAGGGTGATTAGCGTAGAAATGATTAAATTTTACCAAAGTTTCCAAACATATTGGCGTTTGTTTGCTGAATGATAAATGGTGCATATCATTTGTTCATTCCGTCTGTTGTTACATCACATTTATTTGTCATCTTGTCGTCAAAATTTGTAGCTTTTGCTGAACTTAATGCCAGTCTTTGAAAATGCGCTGTTTTACCCTGTTTTGTACAATTTACAATATACATACATACAAATATAAACATGCATGGCAATTTGAAATGGGACTTAATATCCCACTTTCAAATCCTAAATGTGAAATATTAGTACACAATAATAATAAAAATGATAAAGATTACATAAGTATATTCAATAACATAAGTTTAAACATGAATAAGTAAAAAGATAAAAACATAAAAATCATATAAATAACCAAATGGAACTAAATCAGTCTGGATATGGGTTCCAGTTCATCTCGTCAG
Source organism: Rutidosis leptorrhynchoides (assembly GCF_046630445.1). Classification (NCBI taxonomy): domain Eukaryota; kingdom Viridiplantae; phylum Streptophyta; class Magnoliopsida; order Asterales; family Asteraceae; genus Rutidosis; species Rutidosis leptorrhynchoides. The sequence goes on from NC_092337.1 coordinate 25,931,245, forward strand.
GTGGGTTCCATTGTTGGTTATAGGTGTTTTGATAGGCTTGGTTATAGTCATGCCGGTTAAAGGGTGGTCGGATATCGGGGCTGTGTGGCGGAAAATGAGCAGGTCGAGTAGGTACATAGTTATTTGGTACCTGATATGATAGCTGGCTCATGATTTGGTGCTGATGAACTAACCAGCTATCGTGTTGGCGTCGCCTATAATCCTCGTATACTCGCTCGGAGTTCCACTGCTCATACATACTATGTCTGGCCGCGTTCGTCATTGCTTCCTCATCTATACGAACGTGGACGTCAAGAATAGCATCTCGAAAGACATCCCTAATGTCTTTCGCCTCCTCCATTTCCTCGTCTGAGCCTCTCTCTACCTGAGGATGAGATCCCTCATAGGGTACTGCTTGGTTACGTCTACTTTTCAATACCTTAGCACCCACATAAACTTTTGATAATGCTAAAAACGAACATATATTTCATAGCATTATTCCTCAAGAAAGACAAGCTTTTAGTTGCAACTGTTCTATTTACAAGTGATATTCGTTTAAATAATAAAAGGTGAAGACAAAAGACAGATTCAGCGAATTGAAGACGCAAACGACCAAAAATCTCAAAAGTACAAAATACAATCAATGAGGTTCCAATTATTGATAAGAAACGTCTCAAAATTACAAGAGTACAAGATTCAAAACGCAAAGTACAAGATATTAAATTGTACGCAAGGACGTTCGAAAATCCGGAACCAGGACCAGAGTCAACTCTCAACGCTTGACGCAACGGACTAAAAATTACAAGTTAACTATGCACATAAATAAAATATAATATTTAAATAATTCTTATAATTATTTATATATTATATTATTATTTATAAACGTCGGCAAGAAAGAAAACAAAGATATGTGACTTCTCCCAGCTGGCCATGCGATCGCATGGCCTGGAGGCACAAAAGCCATGCGATCGCATGGCTCTGAAATCCAGACCAGGTCCTATAAATTCAACGCGTTTTGGCCAAAATAAACACATCTTTTCTTCTATTCATCATACGTAAAGTATATATATATATATATATATATTTTAATTTTAATTTTAAATTTTAATTTCTAATAATAAGGGTGTGTTAGCGAATGTTGTAAGGGTGTAAGTCAAAATTCTGTCCGTGTAACGCTATGCTATTTTTAATCATTGTAAGTTATGTTCAACCTTTTTAATTTAATGTCTCGTAGCTAAGTTATTATTATGCTTATTTAATCCGAAGTAATCATGATGTTGGGCTAAAAATATTAAAATTGGGTAATTGGGCTTTGTACCATAATTGGGGTTTGGACAAAAGAACGACACTTGTGGAAATTAGACTATGGGCAATTAATGGGCTTTATATTTGTTTAACTAAATGATAGTTTGTTAATTTTAATATAAAGATTTACAATTGGACGTCCCTATAAATAACCATATACACTCGATCGGACACGATGGGCGGGATATTTATATGTACGAATAATCGTTCATTTAACCGGACACGGGAATGGATTAATAGCCACTAGAATTATTAAAACAGGAGTGAAATTATGTATAAGGACACTTGGCATAATTGTTAACAAAGTATTAAAACCTTGGTTTACACTCAGTCGACATCCTGGTGTAATTATTAAACAAAGTATTAAAATCTTGTTACAGTTGAAGTCCCCAATTAGTTGGAATATTTAACTTCGGGTAAAAGGATAATTTGACGAGGACACTCGCACTTTATATTTATGACTAATGGACTGTTATGGACAAAAACCAGACGGACATATTAAATAATCCAGGACAAAGGACAATTAACCCATGGGCATAAAACTAAAATCAACACGTCAAACATCATGATTACGGAAGTTTAAATAAGCATAATTCTTTTATTTCATATTTAATTTCCTTTATTTTATATTTAATTGCACTTCTAATTATCGCATTTTTATTGTTATTGTATTTAATTGCACTTTTAATTATCGTACTTTTTAATTATCGCAAGTTTATTTTATCGCACTTTTATTATTCGCAATTTCATTATCGTTATTTACTTTACGCTTTAAATTAAGTCTTGTATTTATTTATTATTTTACATTTGGTTTTAACTGCGACTAAAGTTTTAAAATCGACAAACCGGTCATTAAACGGTAAAAATCCCCCTTTATAATAATAATATTACTTATATATATATTTGTATTTTTATAAAAGTAAACTAATATAGCGTTAAGCTTTGTTTAAAGATTTTCCCTGTGGAACGAACCGGACTTACTAAAAACTACACTACTGTACGATTAGGTACACTGCCTATAAGTGTTGTAGCAAGGTTTAAGTATATCCATTCTATAAATAAATAAATATCTTGTGTAAAATTGTATCGTATTTAATAGTATTTCCTTGTAAAATTTAATAGTATTTTATACCCCTTAGCTTTAACATCAAGTATTTTTGGCGCCGCTGTCGGGGACCGTCTAGCTTAAAAGCCGGAAGCGCAACGCTAATATAAAAAAAAAGATTTTTCTTTTTAGTTTACTTTTATAAAAAAAATACGCTTTTGTAAAAATACGTTTTAAATATTCAAAAATATAAAAAGAAAAACAAAAATATAAATATTTTTAAGAGTTTGATAAATATTTAAGTTTTATAAAGTTTCTTTATTTCTATTTTTTAGTTTGTAAAAATATAAGTTTTATTTAATTTATAAATATATTTTATAAATATATTTTATAAATATATTTTACAGCAAAAACAGAAAATAAAAAAAAATATATTAAAACTCGAGTCCGGTACTGTAACAGCCCACTCTGTGGCCCGAAACCCTAGCCCATGCGATCGCATGAGCCCGAAGGCATACTCTCATGCGATCGCATGAGAGTGTCTGACACGCCAACTGGAACCCTAATTCAGCATTAATTACGAAGTTTATTTATTATTTAATTTAAAACGCTAATTAGGGTTTATTATTTAATTAGTTATTAGTTTTTTTTATTATTATTTTATTTGTTTAATTTAATTAGTATAATTAAATTATAAAATTAATAGTTTTATAAAATAAATAATATAAAAATAATATTTTTATAAAAATTGTACTTTTTACAACTTTTAGTATATTTTTATATTTTGTCCCTTTTTAATTGTTTTAGCGTAACTTTTTTATTTTTCGCTCGTATTTAGTTTTAAGATATAATTTTTGCCATAGTTATTTTTACTTCTAGATTTTTAGGCTTTGCCATAAATTCCCTTAAATGCTTTTTCTTTAGACTAAGATTTAGGTGCTTTAGAATTTTGCGACGCCTTTTTAAGTTTTAGTACCTTTTTAAGTTATTTCCATTTTGGATATAGTTTTTCTTGTAAGCTTTAATATTTTTAGACACCTTTTACCTATGTATCAATTATCATTCCAATTAGTAATCTCAATTTGCGATTATAATTTTAAGTTAGTGGTAGTAATAAGGTTGGGTTAGGCGAATGTTTTAAAGTTTTATAAGTCACTCTTTTTATTTGTTATTTTTATTTTTCGATCTTTTTCCGACACGATCTTTTTCTTTCTTATTTCTCGCTATTCTAGTTTTTAGGACATAGATTTTTTATTCTACTTCTTATCTAAATTTCTTAAAATTACGAAAATTTATTTTAAGTAGTTAAATTAATAGACATCAAAATTTTCTGGTTCGTAGTAATAGTTGGATTTGTACGTGGACCGGGTTATTGGAGCCAAACAGTCCTCAATTATATTGATACCAAACGAATCCTGCCCCTCTGCTGCATCTTTTTGCTATTCGAAACGTGGGCAAAATCAGAAAAGTCTATTGATTGGATAACTTATATAATTTTTCTTTCCTTTTTAAAAAACTAATAGGATATTCAGTGAATGCAACGTGCAAGACGTTCACCACCTTTTGTACGTTCACCACCTGTAACTAGATCAAGACATTTAGCAAATATTACCGCCGTTGATTTTTCTTTAGAATCTTCATCCAGTCGACCAAGTACTCCAATTCAAATTTCCGATAATCCATTTTTTGAACCCGACCTCACAATTGAGAATCCGAAGAATATTCAGGGACGATTCATAGATCCTGAACCATTAAATTTTCCTTCGGAACCACCAATCATTCAAACAGAGATTGTTGAGGAACGAACCATTAAATCAGAATCCTCTAGTGATTCCAATTCAACAAATTCAATTATGGAGAATCTGGAACCTTTAAGTATGGAAGACCGAATGAGAGCTAAACGCACTGGCCAAGGTCACGCAATTACTCATCCAGACATTAATGCGCCAGATTATGAAATCAAAGGACAAATTCTACACATGGTGACTAATCAATGCCAATTTAGTGGTGCGCCGAAGGAAGATCCAAATGAACATCTTCGTACCTTTAATAGGATCTGCACACTATTTAAAATCCGAGAAGTGGAGGATGAACAGATATATCTCATGTTATTTCCCTGGACTTTAAAGGGAGAAGTCAAAGATTGGTTGGAATCGTTACCTGAAGGGGCGATTGATACATGGGACGTTTTAGTTGAAAAATTTCTTAAACAATTCTTTCCGGCATCTAAAGCCGTAAGACTTCAAGGAGAAATTGTTACGTTCACACATAAGCTAAATGAAACTCTATATGAGGCGTGGACAAGATTTGGAAAGTTATTAAGAGGATGTCCGCAACATGGTTTAGATACCTGTCAAATAGTACAAATATTCTACCAAGGATGCGACATCACTACAAGGAAAGACATAGATATAGCAGCTGGTGGTTCTATTATGAAGAAAACCGAAACTGATGCTTACAAAATTATTGATAACACTGCTTCCCACTCACATGAGTGGCACCAAGAAAAAGATATCGTTAGATCATCTAAAGCAGCTAGAGCCGATTCTAGCCATGACTTAGATTCCATTTCTGCAAAGATAGATGCTGTCGAGAGACGAATGGAAAAGATGACTAAGGATATTCACTCAATACGAATTAGTTGTGAGCAGTGTGGAGGACCACATTTGACAAAAGATTGTCTCAGTATTGAATTAACAATGGAACAAAGACAGAATATTTCATACATAAACCAAAGGCCTGGAAATAATTATCAGAATAATTATCAACCGCCAAGACCGATTTACAATCAAAACCAGAACTATAACCGAAATATTCCATACAACAACCAACAAGGTCCTAGCAATCAACAAGTATCCAACAATACTTACAATCAGCAAAGACCTAATTTTCAAAATAAACCACCACAACAAACCGATGATAAAAAGCCGAATTTAGAAGATATGATGACGAAGCTAGTTGAAACTCAAACGCAGTTTTTCACATCTCAAAAACAAACTAATGAACAAAATGCTCAAGCATTTAGAAATCAACAAGCTTCTATTCAAAACTTGAAACAAGAAGTAAGTAACCTAGCAAGGTTAATAGGTGAAAGAAAACCGGGAAGTTTACCTAGTGATACAAATGCTAACCCCCGAAATGAAACAGCTAAAGCCATTACCACAAGAAGTGGTACAACACTTAAACCACCTGAAATACCTGTAACTTCTGATGAAGCAATTCCTACTCCACAAGAACCACAACCTGATCAAGATAAGGAAAAAGAACCGGTAGTTGAAAAGGTTAATGAAGATAACACAGCTAAGGATAAACCTTATGTTAAACCATACCAACCACCACTTCCTTACCCGAGTAAAATGAAAAAAGAAAGACTTGAAGCCGAGCAATCCAAATTCTTGGATATGTTTAAACAGATAAATGTAAATCTTCCTTTCATTGATGTGATTTCAGGAATGCCTAGATATGCTAAATTCTTGAAAGATCTGATCACGAATAGAAAGAAAATGGAAGAACTCTCGGCTGTTACTATGAACGCTAATTGTTCAGCAGTACTGTTGAATAAGATACCAGAAAAATTATCTGATCCAGGAAGTTTCACAATTCCATGTTTTCTGGGTAGTCTTAGTTCAATAGAAGCATTGGCAGACTTAGGTGCTAGTATAAATCTAATGCCGTATTCACTATACGCTAAACTAGACCTTGGAGAATTGAAACCAACAAGAATAAGCATACAACTAGCCGATCGATCAATAAAATATCCTAGAGGGATAATGGAGAACATGCTAATTAAAGTTGGTACTTTAGTATTTCCAGTAGATTTTGTTGTTCTGGACATGGAAGAAGATTCTCAAGTTCCTCTCATATTAGGAAGACCATTCTTAAACACGGCTAAAGCAATGATAGACGTGTTTGGTAAGAAATTGACCC